>NW_027327620.1:0-350240 GCF_047675955.1 Chlorocebus sabaeus
ATTGGAGGAAGGGTATTGAACGTTACCAACACAAAGAAATGATAAATGTTTGAGATGGTGGATATGCTAATTACACTGATCACATACATTACATGTATTATAACATCATCTGTGTGCTCCATACATATGTACAGTACACAATTATGTGTCAATTAAAAAAGAAAAAGCTGAACTTAGATTGGAATGGCTATGAAGTAGCTAGCTTTTTCATATTTTTGGTATAGACCCTAGGCATTTATGTTAAGTAAACTACCGTTGGCTTTAGGAAATGTTTAGTATTTGAATTTTAGCCTTGCATTTTATAATACAGAGAAGTAAAACTGTAAGTTTACTTTAGATACAGTCACAGGGGTTGGCCGTGATGACTTTTTTATGTAATAAGGGGGAAATATACCTTAATTAATAGGCATACATGCTCATTTTTCTCCCTTGTACACATTTTCAGCTGTTGTACAGGCATTGTGATACTTATGTAAACAGTATACGATATCTTAGGTAGGAATCAGAATTTTAAGGTAAGAATACTTAGAGTTATATATTTTTCAAGCTTTCAAAGTGGACATTTTGCATGTCCATTTTATAACTGTAATTAAATTTTCAAAAAGACAATACCTGTCTTTAATATGGGTGATGCTCTAGCATTTTTTTTTTTTTTTTGGAGACAGGGTCTCACTTTCTCCCAGGCTGGAGTGTAGTGGTGCGATCGTGGCTCACTGCAGCTTCAGCCTCATAGGCTCGAGAGATCCTCCCACCTCAGCCTCCCAAGTAGCTGGGACCACAGGTGTACAACACCATGCCCAGCTAATGTTTAAAATTTTTTTGCAGAGACAGGGCCTTCCTCTGTTGCTCAGGCTGGTCTGGAATTCCTGGGTTCAAGTGATTCTCCTGCTTCATCCTCCCAAAGTGCTGTGATTACCATCCTGTGCCACTGCCTGGCCCCATATAAGTGGGATGATGACTTGAGCCTAGGGGTTCCACACCAGCCTGGGTAACATGGCACAAGATCCTGTCTCTACAAAAACTAAAAAAATTAACTGGTCATGGTGGCACCTGCCTGTGGTCCCAGCTACTCCAGGAGGCTGAAGCAGGAGGATAACTTGAGCCCAGGAGTCGAGGCTGCAGTGAGCTCTGATCTTGTCATTGCATTCCAGCGTGGGTGACAGAGTGATACGTTGTCTCTTAAGAAAAGTTACTGGCTACCTGATTATTCATAGGGAAAAAACCTGAACTCTGACCTAAACCTCATACCTCGTACAAAAATTAACTCAAAATGGATCATGGACTAGAACGTAAAATGCAAAATAAAGATGAAAAGAGGAGCTAGAGACTGGGAGAAACTATTTGCAAACTACATGTCTGATAAAGGACTCATATCTATAATATATAAAGAACTATCCAAATTCAGCAGTGAAACCAAATCATCTACTTTGAAAATGAATAAGAGACCTTAAGAGACATTTCAGATAACATATAAGCACATGAAAAGATGTTCACCATCATGAGCCATCAGAAAAATGCACACTAAAGCTACATCACTATACACCTATCAGAATGCCTAAAATAAAAAGTAGTAACAAGACCAATGCTGGTGAGGATGCAGGCAAACGGGATCACTCACACTTGGCTGCTGGGAATGGAAGATGGTACAGCCAATCTGGAAAACAGCTTGACAGTTTCTTAAAAAACTCAATGTGCAATTGCCATAGGATGCAGCACTCACATTCATGGGCAGTTATCCCAGAGAAATGAAGACTTATGTTCACACAAAAGCCTATATGTATCTGTTCATAGCAGCATTATTTATAAAGGCTAGAAACTGGAAACAGCCTGGAGACTGCTCAGCAGGTGAATGGTTAAACAAACTGGTGCACCCAGGCCCCAGATACCACTCTGCAGTAGTTAATGACATCCTTGTTCATCAGTCTTTCAAACTAGAAACCACCATCGTGCTTACTCCCCTTTTTTCCATCCTGGTGGACTTCATTTTGTATTTCTTTCCAATGCATTTTCCCTCTGTCCTTTCTGGTTGCACCTCATGCCTCATTTGAACCGTTGTAAGAGCCCCCGAATTGTTTATCTGCCTCATCATGGAATCCTTTCTACACTTCATGTCCCGCATTGTCATTGGAACAATCTTTCCAAAACATGAACAAACTAACTTAAAAGAAATATCCCAGGTAGCCTTCCAAATAAGTATAAGCTTTCTGTTAGAAGTTTGACTTCTTGCCTATAGGGATCCCGAGGACTGTAGAGAGACAGATTTGCTGTCTGCATTTTAAGATCAGGCAGAAATCCCTGGAGGGGCCCATGTGGAACAGTGGCACAAATACTGGTTCTAGAATCAGAAGCCCTCATATCCTGGTTCTAACACTAGCTGGATGTTCTTGAGAAAGTTTTGGTTTCAAACCTCAGTATGAGGAAGCATACTCAAGGGATCACACAAGGCTGCTGGGAGGAGCAGATGAGGGGCATGGTGAACATGCTGTGTAATCCGTGAAGTACGTCGTATGTGTGAGAAGTGGAGCTGTGTGGATAGCGGTTCTGGAATCACTGTATGAAAACGATGGAAAGCACATTCGTAGTTCTGCCTGATGATACCACTGGGCACCTGTGTTGTACGTGACTGCAACATGGGTGAGGCCCGGGTCAGTACAGCTCACAGTTTGGTTTTCATGCAGTTAGAAAGGCCCGAGAGGACCCTTCCCCCCCAGCTGTAGGAAGGAGGCGGCTGTCTCCTGCCTCTATTTGGTGGGAATGTCTGTGGCTCCTTGGGGACAGGAATGCAGGGAGTGGGGGAAGAAATCCGGCCTGACTGCTCGCTAGTCACCCTTCCCTCAGGAAGGAGTGGAGGGGTCATTTCGTGGTAACTTGCCAAGTCTTTCTTAACTCATCTGCTCTTTGAAATGACCAGCATGACAAGTAAAAGACCCGTTAGAGACAGATGGGCTGTGTGTCCCGTGCGTTTATGGCTTTGTGGAGTCAGAGCTGCCAGAACTCGATAGCTTTCTGGGGAACGGTGGGTCAGCCAAGGGGCTGAAAATAGTGAGAGGAAGAAAATCCACCCTCGTTGCTCTGGTCTGGGAGTGATTACTGAGGAGAGCGGCATGGAGGGCCCAGCCGTGGGGTCCCTCTCAAGCACACCCTCACCGCAGTGGGAATGCGGGTCTCAACCTCCCTAGGCCTCCGTGATTTTCGTCTGTCACATACTCACCTCCAGCAGGGACGTCTATGGTGATGAGATGAGGGAGCATCCTAGCACATGTGGCACTTAGTAGGCTTGTGGTGAGTGGACGCTGGCGTCAGTGGAACAGGAGACTGGGCGCTGCATGTGGACGCACTCACGTGCTGGTGGCATGAGTGGACAGAGGGGAGAGGGACGCTCTGCCGTTCTCCTTTTGGTCTGTCACTCCCGCTGTTGTGAACAGAATCCGTGAGTGTATTCTGTTGCCCCAGTCTACTTGGTAGGCTGATTGTTCAATTTTTTGCTTCCACTTTTGATTTCTTAAGAATGGAAAAAGGAATACTTCAGTTACTTTTCTGGTTGATGGCATACTTTCCTTGATATCACCTTAATGCTTTTTAATTTCTATGTATTTTGGATGCTGGAGCTTGCCTGACATCTGTGTTTTTATGCCTCACCCTCTCGCGTAACTGTTGGCCACACCAGGACCAGAGAGAAGTGACCAGATCGATTGGTAGCAGGGCTAGGACTGGAATTCTCCAGCCTTTTAATGCCCAGCAGAGCAGGCTCTGTTTTCTGTATTGCACTGCTCTTCCCTATTTCGACCCCTGTTAGGACAGTGGATGTGAAATGTAGCTGGACGCTTTTGGGGGTGTGCTAGGAGTGTGGCAGATGCCTCAAACTGGCAGGCAGATGCCTCAAACTGGCATTTTCCCCTGATTCTGAATTCTCATGGCTCAGAGTCAGTCTCTAGGCTACGGACCAGGAAGACGCAGGAAGTTGTTTTGTAGGAAAAACTATGCCAGGGCATTTTTTTCACCCGGTAATTTATTTGGTTTGGACTGGAATAAATCTCTGATATTGGTTTCTTTGCCAATATTATTAGGGAGTGGAGCCTGACTTGTTAACTTAATCCGATTCATAGTGCTTAGAATCTCAGTGAGTGTGTGTTGAACGGAGTGGAAGTGTGAGAGCATCTTGGACAGTGGTTTGCAAACCTAGCTGCATCTGGGGCGCTGTGAAAAACACATGCGTGCTTACTCCAGACCAGTTGAAATAGAATCTGCAGGAATGGAGCCTGGGCAGCTATAATGCTGTTAAAAAACCCCAGGTGGTTCTGATATACCCTAAAGGTTGAGTAAAGGTTGAGATCCACTGATCCACAGTGAATTGGAGTCCTGGATCATAGACATGCCTTACGCTTTCACCAGCTTAGAATGGTTCTTGTGCTTTAGAACTGTGAAAAAGTGTTATGCAAACAAGTGTGGAAATAGCCTAAATGCCACATCCTGTTACTACCTGTCATGAAGTACATTGACCAGTTATTCACTCTATTCTGATCTCTACCCATTCCACCTTTTCTTCATGGAACAATGATTTGACAGTTGGTTATGCAGAACCATTGTAAGTCCAGTTTGATTGGCAGGAAACGATTTTGGGTATGAAGTACCTTTTAGGCATTTATTGAACTCTTGTTTGTACCACCGCTGTGCTGGACAGATTATAAATATTACTTCTTTAAACAAGGCCTATGGAGTCAGGCTGCCTGGGATTTGCTAACTAGCTGTGTCATTTGGGACAAGTTTTTAAGCATATATAAACCTGACTTTCATCTATGAAATGGAATGACAAGGGGTAATTATCATCTCACATGATCGTGCAAATATGTGTGTAAAGTGCCTAGTTTGGTGCCTAACACATAGTAACTACTCAGTAAAGTTATTATTACACCATCATCATCATATTTAAATGTAAATATTAAGAGCTAATAAATTTGTAAAAGGTACTATACCTTTACCCCTTGAATCAAAGACTACTTTAGTTTTAAGCGGTTGGGTGAATTTATCACTTAAATATTGGCCTCTTGAATACCTTGAATTTCAATTGAACGTAGCCAGAGGATTTCATAATTGGACCGTTTCCTCTGGAACTTGGAGCTTTGTTTGTTTTTTGGTTTCACTTCCTACTCTAAGCTTGGGGCTGTGCACACCTTTATGGTGACTTCTGGTACTGGGGAATCAAAGCTTCATTCGCTTCTTTGGAGGAGATGATCTTATGCTATATGAAGCACTCAGACTTTGTTAACTGTGTACCATCCAGACAAGACCAGGTGCTTCCCATGGCAGCCTGTCCTTTTCTTAGCTCTCTCATCAATCTAGCCTGTTCCTTCTATTCCTCTTTATACTAGAACTTGCCTTTGAACAAGGAATGTTGTTTTGTCACTACTAGGTCCCCAGCAATTAGTAATGCCTAGCATATACTAGGTGCCTCCTGAATGTTAATAGGTGATAATCTAGCAGAACACAAGATAAATCCGCAGGTTGAGATTTAAGCTGAGTGGTATGAGCGCTGCATTGGCAAACTTATTAAATCAATTTTGTTAATACAAGTTTAACATATCTTAGTAACTGACTTAGTTCAGGAATCATTTACTGAGTGTCTTCTAGGCCAGACATTGGGGACAGAAAGGTAATAATATGTGATCCCTGCCTCATGCACAGGAAGTCTAGTGTGATGGACAGACACGTGCCAATGGCTGCCATGGAATATGGTGAGCATTAAGATAAAGGGGCACCCTGTGTGCCCTTGGAGCATAGAGCAGGGCTTGTGTTCTGGGAACATGGGCTCCATGTGAAAACACAATTTAAATTTTCTTTCTTTCTTTCTTTCTTTTTTTTTGAGATAGAGTCTTGCTCTGTGGTCCAGGTTGGAGTACAGTGGTGTGATCTCGGCTCACTGCAACGTGCTCCCCCCAGGTTCAAGCGATTCTCGTGCCTCAGCCTCCCGAGTAGCTGGCATAACAGGTGTGCGCCACCATGCCCGGCTAATTTTTGCATTTATAGTAGAGATGGAGTTTCACCATGCTGGCCGGGTTGGTCTTGGACTCCTGACATCAGGTGATCCTCCCGCCTTGGCCTTCCAAAGTTCTGAGATTATAGGCATGTAAGTATTCATCCTTTTAAATATCTGCGGGTAGCACTTAACTTTAAATGGGTACTAATTAAACTATTGAATGACTTTAGTATGGATTGAATGACTTTGCTCGGGCCTCGTTTTTAATTTCCTTCATTAGAGAGAAAAAAAAAATGCAGGTTGAATATCCCTCATCCAAACTGCTTGGAACCAGAAGTGTCTCAGATTTTTTTATATTTTTGGATTTTTGAATATTTGTACTATACTTGCTGGTTGAGCCTCCTGAATTCAAAAGTCCAGAGTCTGAGCTGTTCCAATGAACATTTCGTTGAGTGTCACGTCGGCACTCAAAAGTTGTGGATTTTGGAGTTTCTGGTTAGGGAGACTCATCCTGTATGGGCGGTGGATTGTCGCAGGAGTTCCGGACCAGAGGTTGGGTGACTAGGGTTTAGTTTTCACTTTGTTACTAAACAGGCTGTTTTCTTCCATAAGCTCAGCTTTAGATCCCCCGGTTGTCAAAGAAGGGAATGGGCCATCTGATGTTTAAGGCCTCTGTTAGTTCTGACTTGGAGACACCTGGCTTCAGTTCATCTTCCTTAGGAGTGGACAAAGAATATGGGAATTTTGAAATTGTTAGTCAACATCTACAGGGTCGTTGCAGCCTGGTTTTGGGTAAAGGTCATCTTTAGTGAGCCCAGGGAGAAACAGTGGTTTAGCTGTCAGCTGAGAGGGGTAAGCGGTTCTATTAATTTTCCTCTGTGGTAGTGGAAGCATTGTTAAGGGTCACAGCGTTAGTGGAGCTGACTGGAAAGAGGAGGGGAACTCACTGTTGCAGGTTATATTGAATGTCTTTTCAGTCACTAAATGCTTTTTATGATATGTTTTTCAGGATTTCAGTGTTGTATGATTTCTCTGTGTTAAGCACAGGAAATTTAACATCAGCAAAAAAGAATGCTTTTTTTTTCTTTTTTTTTTTTTTGAGATGGGGTTTCCCTCTTGTCATCCAGTCTAGAGTGCAGTGGCGTGACCTCAGCTCACTGCTACCTCGGCCTCCTGAGTTCAAGCGAGTTTCCTGCCTCAGCCTCCCGAGTAGCTGGGATTACAGGTGCCCGCCAGCATGCCCGGCTAATTTTTGTAGTTTTAGTACACATGGGGCTTTGCCATATTGGCCAGGCTGTTCTTGAACTTCTGACCTCAGGTGATCCTCCTGCCTCGGCTTCCCAAATTGCTGGGATTACAGGCATGAGCTGCCACGCCTGGCCTTGAATGTTCTTTCTGTGGGAATCTACAAAAGCCAGGTTTTGAGTCTAGTGGCAGAAAACCTCTTCTTCATTGTTTAGCTGTGCTGTGAACTTGGAGGGCTTCAAGCCCAGCTGAAAAAGCTGTAGTATTTTCTGTCAGTTGGCTGTCTTGGAGAACTTAATGAGCACTGGGCTGGAGTGATACTGTCAGAGTTCATGAGCGGTGTGAGGCTCTCAAAGCCTAGATACTGGGGTTGCCCAAATACATCGGCTGGTCTCACTATTTCTCTTGGGAGTCGGGGGGTGGAAAATGCAGTGGTCTTAACTCTGCTCTTAATTTGATAGTGCTGTTATTAATGGTAGGAATGATTTCGTATGTTTGCATTTTGCTTTGTAATTCACAGAGAATTTTAAAATCCATTATCTGATTTCATTCCCTCAGCAGTTCTGTGAAAAAGGCAGAGCAGTTTTCATATCTTCTGTTTTCCCATGATTCTCTTGTGGTTCACAGAAGCTAAGAGCCTTCACCAAGGTCATAGGGTGAATGAGTCGCAGAGCTGGGAGTAGAGGCTCAGGCTTCTAGTGACCCTGTTTCTTCCTTGATAGCTCGCTCTGGTGGCGCTATGCTCAGGTAACGGCACACGTTCGGTTTGGTCTTTTGTAAATCCCTGCCCCATTTCGGGGGAGGTTCTTGGGAGGCTTTTATTCATTTTGGAGCATTTAAGTATCTTGTCCTCTCTCCCTCTTCCCAGATGCATGGGCATTTCTGCAGGCCCTCAGGCTGGTCCTTGTGCGTGGGGGCATCTCCTGCCTCCACGTTGCTTGCACGCCCCCTTCTGAAGGTGCTCTTCCCCGCATGGAGCCCCCTCGTGCTGCCTCCACACTGCAGGCTGTTCGGTAAATGTTCCTAAGTGAGCATCGTTGTTTTCTAGAAATGGGACGGGGTATGGATGCCAAGTTCTTTTCTGTGTGAAGTCTTCGATTGTATCATCTTGCCTTCCCCGTGTGTGCTCCTTGAGGTTGTCGCTGTGCTGCGGTCATCTGTGTTCCCTAGGGTGCCTCCCTTGGAGTCCTGGCCATAGTAGACATGCAGTCAGTGTTCACGGCCTAAATGAGAGAAAGGCCAACAGAGTCATTAAATCTGGAAAATGACAAGTGAGGGAAAGGAATTTTTATTGAAGGCATGTGAAAAAGAAATCTTTTTAGAAAAGTTGACCTGTTTCTCAACTGGAGTTGAATTTCAGCTCAGAAAAAACAGCTGTGTGCCCAGATGGCTTTGGGATTTCAGTTTGTGACAGATGAATTGAATTTGTTGTTGTATGAATGTGTTATCCTTTTGTGGTTTTATTAGGCCTTTCTCCCAAATGGAATCGATTTTTCTATAAAACTCACACTTCCTTTTTGAGAAGTGTAACACTAATTGTATGGAATGGTCTCCCAAAAGATTACCTGCCATGAACCGAACACACTGCCTCAGACTCACGGTCCCTGGTTTCTGCCTGTGCAGCTGCAGGGCAGAGAGGCACGCTCGAGCTGAAATCAAGACGCGTGTCTGCATCTTCTCTTTCTTGACTGCTGTTTCGTCTCTGAGCTGGCCTGCCTTCAACGTCTAGGAGCTTGGTGGGTGTAGACACATTACGGTATGGAGGAGGGATACGGCGTTGCCACAGCCAGGAGACTCGCTGAAGTCTCTGTTCTCTTCCTGCTCACTGCTCTGACTTTGTATAAGTCACATGTGTAGGGCTGTGCACAGTGGCTTACACCTGGAATCCCAGCACTTTGGGAGGCCAACCTGGGAGGATCTCTTGAGCCCAGAGTTTGGAACCAGTCTGGGCAACATGGTGAAAGCCCATCCCTACAAAAAATAAAAATTAAAATATTAGCCAGGTGTGGTGGCTCATGCCTGTAATCCCAGCTACTGGAGAGGCTGAGGTGCGAGAATCACTTGAGCCCGGGAAGTCGAGGCTGCAGTGAACCATCATCACGCCACTGCACTCCAGCCTGGTCAGAGCAAGACCTTGTCTCAAAACAGACAAAAACAAACAAACAAAAACCCATGTGTAATAGTGGCAGTAGTTAACTTTTGAAAGTTTGAAGAAAAGTTTCTAAATCACCCGTGACCATGGACAATTTACTTAGCCTTTCTATGCCTCAGTTTCCTCATCTATGAAAAATGAGAGAATATGGTACTGATCTTACAGGATCATTAAACCATTGCCCAGATTGCTTATAGAGCTAGAGCTTTTTCCTTGAAGTACATGAGTATGGCTGTCAGACATCTGAAACCCGAAGCCATCTTACAACATCATTTGGATGCTACCCCCTCTTCGCCCTCTTTTTCCATTTGTAAGGGACAAGGATCCAGGAAGGAAAGAATCAGCTTACAAAGGCTTTTGTTACAATTAATCGTTCATGTTCTTTCTTTCGGTATCTTATTCTCTGTTTACATTTTTTTTTTATTACATTTTTTGAGACAGAGTCTTGCTCTGTCACCCAGGCTGGAGTGCAGTGGCATGATCTCGGTTCACTCCAACCTCTGCCTCCCAGGTTCAAGTGATTCTTGTGCCTCAGCTTCCTGAGTAACTGAGATTACAGTTGTGTGCCACCACGTCCAGCTAATTTTTATGTTTTTAGTGGAGACAAGGTTTCGTCATGTTGGTCAGGCTGATCTTGAACTCCTGAACTCAGGTGATCTGCCTGCCTCAGTCTCCCAAAGAACTGAGAGTACAGATGTGAGCCACCGCCCCCGGCCGCTGTTTTCATTTTGTAACACTAGCGTCACCCCAGTGTAGGGTGGCTAGGGGTATTCTTCTTTCCTGTTTCCTGGTGTATTTTCCTCTACAGTATTGATCACTCTTTAACATACTTTTTGGTTGTCTGTCGCTACCTACAAAAATATATGTTCGCTGTTATATCACCAGTGCCTGGCACATAGATAGTCAATATTTGTTGAATGAATGAATGAATGAATGAATGAATGGGCTGAAAGAACCTTATTCTTCTTTCTTCTGTCAGTTCACACCAAATGCTTTTGGAAAATGCTATATGAACAGGGATCATAAGCAGCAGAGGTTACACACATGGCTGTGGGATAGCCCATCATCCTCAGATAATTGTCTGGAAGGAGGTGGAGTACTTGAGTAGAAATGATACAAGATAACTTCTTCAGGAAATCAGCCAAGTGTCACAGCTTTTCACACAGGCGTGTGATGTTTGCGTATGTGTGTATGAAGAGCTGTCATGGCCTAGAATCACGGGCCTTTAGATCCCTTGTACAGATAGAAAAGTAAAGTCGGAGGCCCAGGAATGCTGTAGGCCACCAAGGTAGAGTCCCTGTCTGTCCTTCTCAGTGTCCAGTCACTTCTCACTGCACTCCCCTCTTTACTCCTAAAGCCACTTTCCCTAACTCTGAATGTGTAACCACGAGGGAGAAAATGTACTCCAGGCTCACAATTTGTGGAGAAAAAGCCCAGCACCTAAAAATAATGTTCACAAAGTTTGTACCTAGAAAACGTGGCCATTTCTATCATGTCTTTGAATTTCCCTGTTTCTCATACATTTTATAAACAAGACAGTAGAAGGAGATTCGTGAACAGCAACTTTAGAACAAGGGGGAAAATATCAAACCTAGAGCATTCCAGTTTCTGTTTTCTTCTCAGTTTAGGGCTGAGGCACTTTAGCTTCCTGTCTAAGGGACTACTCAAATCTGATTAGAAGCCATTGTGGGCTGGTAATTATCCATAATTTTAGGAAGACAGATGTAGCACCAACTCTGTTCTCTAATAGCAGGCTTATTAATTTTAAATTTGCATGGCAGGAGAATCAGATGGCGAGGTGAGATAAGCATTCAGATGCTTGGTCAATGATAGCTGTTTACTTCCACGTGTCACATGGGGATTTGGGACCCAGGAAGTCCACTGAGAACTGATGATTGTCTGTCCCCTAACCAGCTGGGTTCTTTTTCATCCTGAGCTCAGAAAGATTGCTCCTACTGCAGCCAGGGAAGACAGGTTGTTGACTGGTTAGAAATCATGGTAGGTTATTTTCTCCACTCGCAGTTCGCAGTTGGAAAGCAGAGCTATCAAAAAGTTGTCTCTGTTGTATTTCAAATCTGGGTGTTTAAAAAATTATGTAAGCAATTTAATCATTTCTTTAACAGTAGTTGTGTGTGTTCTTGATGCGAATGAGAGGTGCATTCCCTTGTAAAATCCCTGGGACTTAATAGGAAGATGTGAGCCTTAGAACAGAAGTTGGTTTTCTAGATGATCACGTAGATATGATGCTGAGCACTAGACAAAGATGTTGATTGAAGCGATTTAAAAAAATTTTGTCTGAGTTCAGATTTTACACCAATATTTAGAAAATCAGCAAAAGAACTTGGAGGAATGTTCTCAGGCATCCAGTTCAGCCCCCTGCGCACATTGTCATAAAATCCGAGTGTGTGTACAGGGAGACGCATTCCTTTCTGTTCTCATCACTGGCCCTTCCCTGGCTCTGCACCTGCCTGTCATGCGCGTCCCTGTGAAGAGACCACCAAACAGGCTTTGTTTGAGCAATAAAACTTTTTAATCACCTGGGTGCAGGCGGGCTGAGTCTGAAAAAGAGAGTCAGCGAAGGGAGATAAGGGTGGGGGCGTTTTATAGGATTTGGGTAGGTAAAGGAAAATTACAGTCAAAGGGGGGTTGTTCTCTGGTGGGCAGGAGTGGGGGTCACAAGGTGCTCAGTGTGGGAGCTTTTTGAGCCAGGAAAAGGAATTTCACAAGATAATATAATCGCTTAAGGCAAGGACCGGTCATTTTCACTTCTTTTGTGGTAGAATGTCATCAGTTAAGGTGGGACAGGGCATTTGCACTTCTTTTATGATTCTTCAGTTACTTCAGGTCATCTGGGCATATAAGTGCAAGTCACAGGGGATGCGATTCCTTGGCTTGGGCTCAGAAGCATGACATTGCCCTCTTCCCTACCTTTTCCCTCCTGTGCGGTTCTCTCACAAAGTGAATGGCCTCAGCCACAGCTTCTCTGCAGCTGCATCAGACTGTGGCGACAGGAGTGGTGGCTCCTGCAGGGCCTGCTGTCCCCACTGAGCCCAGTCTTGCTTGCCGCTGGAACCTGGTCACCATTTTGCACCGAAAGTATGTAATTCTATGGAATGAAAGCCAACATGCTGGGAATGGAGGTGTCTTTATCACGGTGCTCTGCATATTTTAATCTTGGGTGGAAAGTATGGAAAAGTATGTGATACCTGTGGTTTGATGTCAGAAGGACGTTGTGAACTTGACGTGGACTGAGGATGTTCAGGTGCAGCAGGCACCCTGGCTTCATTAAATGAGACTTCCCCATCTCCCTGTCAGGCATGCACAGGTGTATGGCCACATCTTATGTGTTATCCTTATCTAGAGTGCGCCTTGTCGTCACGTTTAAAGTTACATGATGATATTCTGCCTCATAGAGTAGGTCCCAAACCGCATTCAACACAGAAATGCACTCTTGCTTTTATACATAGAAAGTGCTTTCATATACCAAGTGGGAGAGCAGTCCTAAAATCTGGGCTGGAATCACAGAAGGAAGACTTGGGGAAGCAATAGATTCCCTAATCCAAAGCTGGTTTTTGATGAACCTAGAAACAGGACCAAGAGAAGTGAATTTGCCTAAGGCCCTGACAGTGTCTCACGGTAGCATTTGAACCTAGCAGTTTCTTGACCTATTTCTTTAAATGATTAGTCATGCTTCCTCTGATTCCTATATAAACGTATTCCTCATTCATTCTTTTGTTTCAGTGAATTATTGCGGTGCTACCACGTAGCAGTATTTGAGTCAAAATGTGGCAGTGTTTATCCCTTTCCAAGGTTTTTAGTTGTACAGTTTGTCAAAGTTGTGCTAACAGTTTCTTGTTGGTTGCAAGGTGTCCTTTCAGAAGCCAATTGTGTGGTGTATTTATATTGCTTGTTGGAGGTAGTTTGGTTAGAACCTACTTTGAGTGGCTGGCGTGGGCCTGGGGGACAATAACAGCTGCCTGCTTCATGGGCAGAGATGAAGTAATTGCTTCCTGGGAAGTACCATCCTCCTGGCCACACTCTCCAGCCCATTTCCTTTGTGGTGGTTTCCTTGCATCTGCATGGTTCTGACTTCATGTGAGTCTCTTATTTTAGCATATGACTTCAGGCTGTGGGGAAGAATGGCCATTTTAGCACAGAGATGCACACAAAGGAACAACTGGCTAAATGTGAGTGAAGACATTCTTGGGGGGGGATTCATTTCTTTTATTCTGTAACAGGCAATCTGGGAAACATTCTGGACATGTGGCCTGTGGCCTGCACTGTCACAGCTCCTCCCTGCAGGATCGCAGATGTTTGGAGATTGTAGTGATAACTGTTATCATTGAGAATGCCATTCTCACAGGCTCTAATAAGTCAGGATTTATTCAGTGTGAATTTGTTAAAGACAACTGTATTTCTAGCCAAATCCATGGGAGATGTTTCTCCTGGCAGTGTTGCTGGGGGTATTCCCATGGCTTAGTCTTAGGGGAGCACACGCCTTTGAATACTGCTGAAGCTGTAAGTACCCAAAGCGCACCGGAGTACTTTTGCCATACGGGGTGTTAGTCACTGATACACGTCTCAGTCAGACCTGATGGATTCTTGACCCCTTCCTTTCTTAATTTTTTAATTTTTATTTTTTATTTTTGTTTTTTAAGAGCACAACCCCTCAGGTGGCCACCATGAATCTCTGGTGTTTTCAGTTGGCTGCAGCCTATTTGCTATCTCTGGTTCAAACATATTCGAAGTCTGATGATGCTTCCCTCTGTTGTTCTTCTGCTGTGTGACCTCCACGCATGCAGGGTTCAAGACTGTCAGAGCTGGGAGCCACCTTCACAACTACCAGGGTTTCCGGAACTTCCTTTATCTAGCCCTGGGGATGGAAGAGATGTCATCAGAGACGGAGGCTTATTAGGTTTACATGCCATTGATAACGAATGAGGAGGTTTTCTTTTATATAAGGGGAGCTTCTTATAATGTGCTTTAGTAGGGTAAAGAAGCTTTTGAGGTTTGCTTTCTCTGGAAAGATAATTTGTGATCCTGCTGTTGCTTTCCACAAAAATATCATTTGCATACCAGTGCATGTTGTATTACTGAGCACTGGCTGACAAACGGTTCTTAACTCGTCATTCACTCCGCCACTGATTTTTGAATGGCATATGTGTGCCAGCTGTAGTAGGAACTTGCTAGACTCTAGAACTAACCCTTATGAAATAGGGGTCCTGGAGGAAGCAAATGCATATAACTATAAACGTTTGAGGGGATATCAGAGGGGGTGCCTATAGGTGCAAACTTCGTTCATTCATTGTCCCATCTAGGAGGTTTTGTGTCTTAGCAGCGTGTTCCATAGCAACACATCCCTCTATCAAAATATTCATCGTATTATTTTGAAATTCTGTGCTTAGATGTGTGTTTTTCGGACTAAGTTTAGAACTGGTTAAGGACAGGCTATGGGGTACGTATTATATATATCTACACACACACATATATTTATATATATATACATTACCATTGTAAATATAGTATATATTTATATATATACTTATATATATATTTCTCCCTCTCTATATATACATACACACCACACACATACACACACACACTTCTACTGCCAAGCACAGAAAGTCAAAACTCGGCAAGGGTTCTTTTAGTGTTCATGAAAAAATAGATGTGTTAGTTGAGAGTGTCCTTAAGTTGCCAGGGGAAAGACAGGATGGATTCACAAAGGGAGATAATGTTTTTTTTTTTTTCTTTGTTTAACTCTTGAATTCGAAATAATTCAGACTTATGGAAAAGTTGCAAAAATAGTACAGACAATTCCCATATACTCTTCCCTCAGATTCCCCAAACATTTCACCCCATTTGTACTTTCCCTCTCTGTGGATATAATTTTTTCTTTTCTGAAATGTTTGAGAGAGGAAGGTAGAATGCAGGGCAGGGTGAAAGGTGGAAGGAGAGAGGTGGGTTGGGAGGCTTTTTTTTTTTTTTTTTTTTTTAAACCTTCTAAGATGGAGTTTCGCTCTTGTCACCCAGGCTGGAGTGCAATGGCACAATCTCGGCTCACTCTAACCTCTGCCTTCTGAGTTCAAGTGATTCTCCTGCTTCAGTCTCCCGGATAGCTGGGATTACAGGCGCCCACCACCATGCTCGGCTAATTTTTTATATTTTTAGTAGAGGGGTTTCACCATGTTGGCCAGGCTGGTCTTGAACTCCTGACCTCTGATGATTCACCTGCCTTGGCCTACCAAAGTGCTGGGATTACAGGCGTGAGCCACTGTGCCTGGCGATTGGGAGGCTTTTGCCGTAACCCAGAGCGCTATGATGAGGGCTGGACCTGGTTGGAAATGATGAGGAAGGTGAGAAGTGGTTAGGTCTGGCACATATTTTGAAAGGAGAGTTTAAATGGGTTGGATGACAAGAGAGAGAAAAAGAAGTATTAAGGATGATGTCAAGGATTTTGACCTGAGTAACTGGAAGACTAGAGATGCTGTTATTGGGATCGGGAAGACTATGGGAGGAGTGGGTTATAGTAGGGGGAATCAAAAGTGTGTTTTCCGCATGCTAAATTTGAGGTCCAAAAAGGGATGTCAAGTAGTGTTGGCTGGGCGCCGTGGCTCACGCCTGTAATTCCAGCACTTTGGGAGGCTGAGGCGGGCAGATCACCTGAGGTCAAGAGTTCGAGACTAGCCTGATAATTAGTAAAATCGATGATTGATGTTTGCTAATTAATCATATTATTGCTTCTAATACTGCAGGGGGTTCACACCTACCTGTGATGTTGTTCCTAATATCTAGGGACAGAGAGCATGATTTTAGTTTTAATACCACAGTAGGTATACACTCACCCTGTGACACTGATCCTAATATTGAGAGGGGTAGAATATGACATGACTCCCAACATAGCAATGAATGGACAGCCACCCGGTGATATTGCTCCTGATATTCATGGAAGAAGCGTATGATATTACTCCCAATATCCCAGGGAGGGTACAGCTCTTCTGTGATATGGTTCCTAGTATCTGGAGGGGGAGAGGATGATAATAATTCCAGTATCGCAGGCTGTGTTCACCCACCCTGTGATATTGTTATTAATATCCTGGGAGAGGAAGATATGATTCCCCATAGAGCAGGAGGCGTACACCCAGCCTGGGATATTGTTCCTAATATCCATGGAGAGGAGAGGCTGATGTTACTCCCAATATGGCAGGGGGTGTACATCCACCCTGTGATATTCTTCTTAATATTCCAAGGCTGAGAGGTTGATATTACTCCTAGTATCTCAGACACCGTACACCCCCGTGTGATACTCTTCCTGATATCTGGAAGGGGAGAAGATGGTATTAATCCCCATATCGCAGGAGGTGAACACGTACTCTGTGATATCTTTCTTAGTATGCAGGGAGAGAGAGGATAATATTATTCCCAATATTGCAGAAGATGTACACGTCCCCCCGTGATATTGTCCTTAATATTCCAAGGCACAGAAGACAATGTTACTCCCAATATCGCAGAAAGTGTACACCACACAGTGATGTTGTTCCCATGATCCAGGAGGGAAGAGGACGATATGACTTTCAACCCTTGCACCCTGCAATGCTCTCATCCTGCAACACCGACACCAGCTCAACCTGACATGGGACCAGAGGTGCTGGCTGGGGGTGTTCATTGCTTCTCTGTTCTCCCTTGCCAGACTCAGTAGAGGAAGCTGAGACCGAGCAGCCGCAGGAACAAGGTAGGTTTTGCCCGTGGCTCAGGCTTCTCTGGTTATGAGCTGGGCTTTGGAGTAATGGCAGGGGAGGGGACAGAGGTGAGTACGGTGGGCATTGGATGCGGCTGTCACCCCTCTGTGGTGTGGGCCGGGGACTTGAGGGACATCGCCTGAGGTGGGCCTGAACCTCCCGTCTACTCTGACACTGGAGGCCGTGAGGTCCCACATTTCTTCCAATGAACATGCTGACCCCCGCCTGGTCCCCAACCGAGATGGGGCATCCTTTCCACTGCTGGGACCCACATGTAGCTGTGGGTTCCTTTTTCATGACCTGGAGAAGCTGCAGTTCACCCTGTGCTCTGCCTCAGAGATGGGAGGCCACACTGCCCTCAGCGGGTAGCAGAATTCAGAGCCTTAGGTTGCAGGGGCCTCAACTGAGGTCCCTGAAGGGTCTTCTCCTTCCTGAGGGGAGCCAGGGGGGAAGGGAAGGCTGTTGTAGGTTTGCCTCAGGGAGGGGGTGGTTCCACCCTCTGCCAAAGTCACTGGAGCAAAGGCACGTGGCTCTCCAGCTGCCCCGGAGGCCAGGGTAGTGGCTGGGAGGGGCTGTGTGCCTCTGCTGGGTGGGGGCGATTTCTTAGCTAATCTAGTGTAGTCAAGTCAGACATTTGCCTCTAAATCATATTTATTTATTTTTTTAATTCTAAGGCTTTACAGATGAATAAGGAGGCAGTTTGTATTGAACATATTTTTTGCATGTGAGCTTGAAACAGAGGGTCGGTTTAAAGCTAGGTTTTTCCCTTCCCAGTAATGCCTCCTTTCATCCCAGGTTTTCCAACAGGAAATGCGCTTGTTTGCTCACCTCTGGGAGGGGGCTTTGGCTAGGAATCCACCAAAGCCAGCAGACACCAGTGGGCTGCTGGAGCAGTCTGGCCTTTGTTAACCCTTTAGGAACCGTGGGCTTCAGGTTTTCAGACCATCCACGGTGAAGGTGGCCACAGGGGCCTGGAAGCTTTCCCATCCTTCCTGCAGGGATGGTCCGTTTCCCTGCACGGAGCTGGGCACATGGGTACAACACCCCTGTCCTGTGCCGTCGGTGGCTTTACCAATTTTGCATAGCAGCTTTTGAGCTGATCCATAGCTCTGATTGGCTGTTGAGGATTTCATGGATTCCTGTACCCCACCGGGGGGCCCAATATGCTGACAGAAGTTACATTTGTAGTTGTGGTGCTGCATATTCATGGGTCCAGTTAGAAGGCTTTGATTCTTTCTAAAGGGAAAGGCATCTCTGAGGGGTCACTGTTCTGACACAGTCTCCTAAAACCTTGCTGTCAGGTGGGCGACAAAACAGGACAGGAGGGTGATTTTGTAGGAGAGTCGGGCCACGGGCCTGCGTGTTCTCTCTGTCCCCGTAGTGCCGGAGTTCGTACGTGCTCCAGGCCCCGAGTTTGCGTTGCACATAATTCTTAAGGGCTCATGGCAAGCTGCGCCGGGGACACAGAGGGCAGGGATGGGGGGACCCTGCCCCCAGTGGACCAAGGACTCACTGCCGGACTCTAATATGTCTGGGTGTTTTTGTGACTTGCAGAAATACCTCCATCTTGTCTGGGCCTGGATCCACAGGAGACCCTGTCGAAGGTGAAGAATGTTCTGGAACAATGCAAGACCTGCCCAGGCTGCCCCCTGGAGCCAGCGTCCTGGGGTCTCTGTGCGGCATCCAGCAACGTGAGCTTGCAGGACCCCGAGGACCCCTCCTTCTTCTTGGAAGCTGAGGACGACTGGGAGGACCCAGAGGCCCTGAGCTCACTGCTGCTGTTCCTGAACGCCCCCGGGTACAAGGCCAGCTTCTGTGGCCTGTACGACGTGGCACTGCCATGGCTGAGCGGCATGTTCTGCAGCTTTAGCGACGAGGAGGAGCTGACTGAGTGCCTGGCACATGCCCGAGGGGCGGCCAAGAAAGCTGGCCTCTTCATGACCAGAGTCCGTGCCATCGTGGACTGCCTGGTGGCCCTGGCCTGGCTTCACGTGCTTCATGGACAGAGCCTGGTGACCCTGAACATCCTGCAGTCTGTCCAGGATGCAGTGGTGGCCAGAGAGGACCAGAGGGTGTAATGGCCAACATGCTGGCCGTGGCTGTGAAGAGGACAGGCCGGACGAGGCAGGCAGCTGAGGGCTACTACTGCGCCTTATGAGCGGCTTGGGACCTGGGCCATTGGAGGAACCAGGCAGTGGTGCTGGCCAATTTCGGGACCCTGTGCCTGCATGCAAGTGCCAGCAGGCTGGCCCAGCACTACCTCCTGGGGACCATGCGGCTGTTCTCGAGGCTGCCCTGCAGGGAGTGTGGCCGAGACTTCACCCACGTACTCCTGCAGCTGGGCCACCTCTGCACCCGCCAGGGCCCAGCCCAGCAGGGCAAGGGCTACTATGAGTGGGCCCTTCTGGTCACCGTAGAAATAGGCCATGTGGAGAGTGAGTGCCCTAGTTCCTCCTGTGAGCCTTCTGGGGCCACTCGGGTCAGGGCTCACCTGGGGTTTATGATTCAGAAACAAGTGGTGGTTTTTCTACCATCGAAAGTGCTGAGCCATGTCCAGCAGCAGATGTTGGCAAGCGCCCTGGAGACAGGCGGTTCCCATGCAGGGCCAGGCCCTCTGTGGCCTACTGAGGCAGCCAGCTCTTCCTGGTTTGCCCAGGGACCATCCTGCCTTGGGCACTGAAAGTCCTGCATGCTGGGAATTCCTAGACATAACCCTGGGATCAAGGCAGGCTCGGCTGCGCTGGGACTTCGGGCCCCACCATGAGCCAGGCCCTGAACACCAGTTCTTGTGCCCGTGTTATCTGCTTGGTATGTTGGCAGCCTGCGCACCTGTCATCCCACTTCACAGAGGACACGGGGGCGGGTGATTGCCCAAAGCCGCAGAGCAGTTCATGCAAAAGCAGCTCGTTGTGCAGTGTGCCAGGCCCCACCCACAAATGGGGCTTGTGGGGTCCTCGGGTGGCAGAGACTGAGCGTGGGAATGTGAGCTTCAGGCCACAGAAGCCACAAAAGGGTGAATGGCGTGATGGCGGGGCAGCACTTGGCCCTGGGTTAGGGAAGCCTCTTTAGTCTAGAACCAGAGGGTTGAGAGCATTTAGTCAAGTAATAGTTGGTGGAGGAGAGGCTGGTGGTGTAGCCTGTGTGAAGGCCTAGGGGTGAGAGAGTGGGGGTGAGTGAGTGGGAATGAGTGGGGTGTGAGTGGGGGTGAGTGAGTGGGAGGGGTAGCGGGGATGAGTGGGGTGTGAGTGGGGGTGAGTGAGCGGGAGTGGTAGCGGGGTTGAGTGGGAGTGGGAGCGGGGATGAGTGGGAGTGTGAGCGGGGATGAGTGGGGTGGGAGCGGGGATGAGTGAACAGGGCTTATGCAGGGAGGTGCAGAGTTGGGAGGGGGTGGGTTGGGTGCTGGATGGTGAGAAGCTCTTCTGGAGCGCTAAGCAGGGCCTGGGGCCTCAGGCTGTGGCTTGGCCTTTTCCCCAAGAGCACTGGGGAGCCATGGAGTGCTATCGAACAGTCACTGCAGACGGAGCAGTGAACGGACAGTAGGTGGGCAGGGCTGTCCGAAATCTAGGCCACAGAGAATAGATGAGGAAGTTGAGTCCAGGGAAATGGCTGAGACAAGGGATACTGTTGTGGGTCCCCTCTGTCTTGCAGCGCTTTGTCATGGCATAGTGAGACCACTCAGAGGTGCCTCCTGTGACCTGGACCAGAGCCCCAGGGGCTGTGACCAAACCTGCCCATTTCCAGCACAGGCCTGGCACCCACTCCTGGCCCTAGGAGGGATAAGATTTTGGAAAGGACCGTGTGAAGGGGCCCCGGTCCCACACATCTGCCCAAGGAGGGTTGGGGGGTTCAGACCCAGGCTTCTTCCCCAGGGACATTCTCTTACTGGAAGGAGACCTTCCAGGAACCCAGTGCCCCAGCCCCCACTGCAGCCTCCAGTGGCTCTTGGCACAATAGCCTGTGGTACCTCCTCCTACGAGGCCCTCCCCGGGGTGCTGGGGGATTCAGACTTGGAAATGCAGGCCAGGGAACGGGGATCATGCTTCCCTGTCTCCCCACCCTGCGCTGAACGATCGAGGAGACCAAGGGCGGGGCTGATACCCCACATGCTTCCTTGGGGTCATTTTTGAGTCACTTTCGGTAGTTTGTGTCCTTCTAAGAATTTGGCTGTTATGTCTAGATGGTCTGGTTTGTTGGTGTACAATTGTTCGTAGTGTTTTCGTGGAATCCTTTTATTTCTGTCAGGTCGGCAATAATGTTTCCTTTTCATTTCTGATTTTAGAAACTTGGGTTTGTAATTTTTTATTTCTTCATTTTTATTAGAGATGGGGTCTCATCATGTTCCCCCGGGCTGGTCTTGAATGCTGGCCTCACGATCCTTCCACCTCAGCCTCACAAAGTGCTGGGATGACAGGCGTCAGCCATGGTGCTCAGTCTCTGATTTTAGTCATTTGTGTCCCGTCTTTCTTTCCTCGGTCAGTCTAGTGAACAATTTGTCAATTGTGTTATTTTCAAAAAACCCACCTTCGGTTCTGTTGTCTCTTTTGTTTTTCCATTCTCTGTATTTTTACTTTCCATTTCCACTCTCACGTTTATTATTTTCTTCCTTTTATTCACTTTGGGTTTAGTTCTTTTTCTAGTTTCTCAAGGTGGAAGGTTAGGTTTTTGATTTGAGATTTTTCTTCTTTCTTTGAATGTAGACATTTACAGTTATAAATTTCCCTTTCAGCACTGCCTTAGCTGCATCTTGGAATTTTTGATACGTTGTGCTATTTTTATTTTTAAAGACAGAGTTTTGCTCTATTGCCCAGGCTGGGGTGCAGTGGTGCAATCTTGGCTCACTGCAACTTCTACTCAGGTTAGAGCCATTCTTATGCCTCAGCCTCCCGAGTAGCTGGAATTACAGATGTGCACCACTCCACCCGGCTAATTTTTGTATTTTTTTTAAATATAGAGACGGGATTTCACCATGTTTCCCAGGCTGATCTCAAACTCCGGGACTCAAGCGATGCTGCTGCCTCGGCCTCCCACAGTGCTGGGATGAGAGGCGTGAGCCACCGCACTGGCCGGGGCTGTGCGTTTGTTTGCATTCTTCTCAAATTAGTTTTTGGTTTCCCTGCTGGTCTCTTTGACTCACTGGATGTTTAGGAGTGTGTAGTTTTCACATATTTTTTGAATTTCCCACATTTCCTTCACTGTCGATTTCCAGTTTTGTGCCAGTACAGCTGAAGAACACCTCTGCTTTGGTCTCAGTCCTTCTCCATTCACTGAGGCTCGTTTTGTGGCCTGGCACATGGTCTGTCATGGGGAATGTCCCATGGGTGCTCGAGAGGACTGTGTATTCGGCTGTTGTTGGGTGGCGTGTGTGACAGATGTCCATTCGGCGTACCTGGTTTCCTATGTTAATCTCCGGAATGTTTCTGACACTAGAAAATCAGGCTTTGGGAGAGGCCAGTGAGCCTGTGGCTAGGGAGCCTGGTTGCATGAGAGAAGCATGTGTGGGAACGCCAGGGGCCAGCTTTGAATCCCATTCCCCCAACATGATGCCATGTGTGGCAGACGTGATGCTTGGCTTTGCTCTCTCAGGGTTCCATCTGTGACAGGGGCCACTTGTGCCCCTGGCCTCATCAGCTCAGGCTGAAGGCAGCCCTGATCCTGGCCAGAGGGTCTTTGTGAAGCAGAAATAGATGGCCTGGTGCAGGTGCCAAGCCCCTGCTGTTCACTCTGTGTCCATCCACAACCTCGGCCCTGGGAGTTGTAAAGAAGGCCGGCCTGTACCATGAGCATCTGCACCAAGATGTGCCCATGTCACAGTGTGCTTGGCGTCTGCCCTGGCACAGGTGCATGGCCTGTCTGCGCTCAGGCGCCCCGCCTATGGGGCCCAGGCTCACAGAGGTGTGAAGGAGGCAAGCAGGGGCCTCTGAGCCCAGCCAGCCTCGCTTCGATGCTGGGAGACTAACGTCTTCCATTTTGTCTTCTGCCCAGACCAGCTGCGGGCCGTCCAGTGGCTGTGCTACTTCTACAGCGCCGTCATGCCCAGCGAGGCCCAGTATGTCATCTACCACGATCTCCAGCTCTCCCTGGCCCGCAAGGTGGCCGACAAGGTGCTGGAGGGGCAGCTCCTGGAGACCATCAGTCAGCTCTACCTGTCCCTGGGCACGGAGCGGTAAGGGCTGGCTTTGCAGTGGTGGAGGTGGGGGCGGGCAGGGAGAAGGGCACAGGGAAGCTGGCCCAGGGCCCAGCAGCCCCTCTCCTTTTGATCATTTGGTGCTTTGGCATCAGATGCTTTGAGCTGGCCGGCCTGGGGTCATCCCAGGGCTGCTGCTGGCCCATGAGTCCCAGCTTGAGCCTCCCTTGTTGGGGCAAAGGTCACCTCAACCCCAGCAGAGGCAGTAGGTGCACTCTGGGCTGTTCTTCCTACTATGGTGGCTTTTGTCATCTTACCTGTGCCTGCCCCGAATCTTCACTCCTGGGCTTCGTCTGTCCCCTTAAATGTGACCACGGCAGCCACCTGTGGCTTCTCTCCCACAGAAGACAGAGCCAGTTGTGTCACCTGCTTCCCTGGGGCAGGGTTTCAAGGTCTCACATCCCATATTTGGCCTAGTCAGCTTCCCCCAAGCATCCTGACCTGGTGGGGTAACCATGGCCCTGGCCACCCCACCCATAGGGCCCAGTGACATTGCTGCAGTCCCAGCCCCTTGAGTGTTGGACTTACTGAGAGAGCAGAGAAGGAGCCAGATTCCATAGGGACCTGGGAGACTGACTGTAGTCTTGGCCTCAAGTTCACAGAAGGAAAATGGGACAGTGTGCTAGAGCCATGCTTCTCAAAGTGTAGTCCCTGGACCAGTAGAGCAGCATCCATGTCACCTAGGAGTTTGTGGCAAGTGGGAGTTCTAGGGCCTGCCCCAGGCCTGTGGAGCCGGAAGCTCTGGGGGCAGGGCCAGCAAGCTATAAGGACAGGCCTCCGGGTGACTGTGATGCCTGCACACCTTGAGAACCATCGACCTAGATAGCCTCTGAACACTAACGGCTCCTGGTGCGTCTGGAGAAGACACAGGCCATGACTGGGAGGCAGGGGAGATGGACTAGCACACTCCTCCTGCCACAGGGCAGCATGATGCTCGATTCCCTCAGAAGGATGTCCTTCATCTTTTCCATGCCGTGTGTGTTCACTCTGGCCATCCCAGCAGCCTGGGAAGGGCAGAACACTGCACACACAAGAGGGCCGTTCCCAGTCCCCACATGCCAGATTCATCTGTCATCAGACCCACGGGAGGAGGCAGACTGGTTCCAGGAGGATGAGAGCCCTTGTTCTGACACCTGTGTCTGATTCCAGTGATTCCAGGGCCTACAAATCCTCTCTGGACTACACCAAACGAAGTCTGGGGATTTTCATTGACCTCCAGAGGAAAGAGGAGGCACATGCCTGGCTGCAAGCAGGGAAGATCTATTACCTCCTGCGGCAGAGCGAGCTGGTGGACCTGTACATCCAGGTGAGTGGCAAGGGATGCAGGAGGACTCCTGTGCTGTTCACTCTCTGTCCATCCACCCATCCATTCACCCTTCCATCATCTATTTACCTGTTCATCCTTCCATCCATCCATCCATCATCCATCCGTCTGTCCTTTCATCCATCCATCATTCATCCATCCTTTTATCATCCATCTATTCACCCGTCTATCCATCCATTCACCTGTCCATCCACCCATCCGTTCATCCTTCCATCACCTATTTACCTGTTCATTCTTCTATCCATCCATCATCCATCCATCCATCATGCATCCACTCGCTTGCTCATCCTTCCATCCATCCATCCATTCACCTGTTCATCCATCCATCCCTTTATCATCCATTGATTCAGCCACCATCCGTCCATCTGTTCGTCCGTTCATCCTTCCATCATCCATCCATTCACCTGTTCATCCATCCATCATCCATCCATCATCCATCCACCTACCAATTGATCTTTCCATTCATCCATCCTCTCACCCATCCATCCATTCACCGTTCGTCCATCCACCCACCCACCAATCTACCTATTAATGCATCCCTCCATTCATCTATCTGTCCATTTGTTTATCCATACATTCGTCTGTCCACCATCTATCCATCCACATGTACATACATCATCTACCCTCCACCCATCCATACATTATCTACCCACCCATACATACACACATCATTCCACCCACCCACCCATCCATCCATTCATCCATCCATCCATCCAAGCATTCATCTATCCACACACCCTTCCATCCATCCATGTGTCTTCATCTCCTCATCCATTCATCCATCCATCCACTCATTCCTAAGCCACTGCTGAGCACCTGTTGTGTGCCTTTTCCCTCCCTCCAACTGGTTCCCTCACATCCTCCTCCGGTGGCCAGCATCTTCTCCCTGAGGGCAGAGGCGCGGCCCCTCACAGTGCACAGCACTTGCTGGTATACAGCACATCCTCAAATAATGTGACCACTCAGTTAACACACAGAAGAACTTGCTCCAAGCGACACGTGGCACATCTCCTTACAAAATGAATCTATCATAGTGGCTGTTTTCAGAGGCTTTCCGAAACACTGTGTGATCTGGTACAAATTGTGAAGCCCAGGAGCCTGGTGAAGCTTTCATTATTGAGCACCTGCTGTATACCTCCTTGAGCTGAGGAGAGGGATCAAGAGCTCATGGCCAAGAGGGGACCAGGCCCACCCACAAACACTGAAACACTGCTGATGTGGCAGGGATGTGACAACGCAGAAAGGAGACAGGGGCTGGGCTCCCAGCAATCTAGGGGCCACGGAGACTGGTTTGAGTGCAGGGGGAGTGGGCTAGGGCTACCCCTGGTGGTAGGATTCACAGGTGTCGGGCTCCTGGGCTGCAGCTGCTCAGTCACCTCCTGGCACTCAGGCGCATCAGTTCATTGTCCTCATGCCAGTGGTGGGGGCAGCCTCCATGCACAGGGTCTGAAAAATGCTCAGGTGTACCTGTAGTGTGTGGGAGAAAAGAGGCTGGCAAAGGTGCGCGTAGCCACGTTGCTAGGTGTGGGTCTGGAGCGAACTTCTGTCTCCTTTCAGGTGGCACAGAATGTGGACGTGCACACAGGCGACCCCAACCTGGGGCTGGAGCTGTTGGAGGCAGTTGGAGACATCTTCTTCAATGGGCCCTGGGAGCAGGAGGAAGGCATGCCCTTCTACCGAGTGAGCTGGCCTGTGGGCTGATGTGGGTGGGCCTCAGTGGGGCACCTGGTGGTCTGAGGCATATGACCATGCCGCTGCCCGGGAAAAACGCTCGGAGCCTGGACGTGACAATTGCTCTACCCTTGTACCTGATGACCTCAAGCAACCATGAGTGGGAAGTCCTGTCCCCATCTTCCAGATGAGGAAACTGAGGCTCAGAGAGGCACAGGGACATGTCAAAGGACACACAGCATATCAGTGGGAGGCCCAGGTCTGCATGTACCCCGAAGTGGGACGACTTCTCCTTTCCTCTGAGCTCACAGTGTGGCTCAGCCCTGGGCACAGATCAGTGTGGTGTTTCTAGAGCAGAGAGGAGTGTTGGCTCCCCCCAGTCAGACCCCCAGTGCTCAGGTGGGAGAGGCTGGTTTGAGGCTGTCGGGAGTAGCTGGATGGGCCTCAGGTGACTCTTCAGCCCCCAACTTGGGTGTCTGAACTATGTGTTATCCCACAGCACAGAGCTGTGTCGAGGTGCAGGAGTAGCTGGGGTGTGGGAAGCTCCAAGCACATGTTTGAGCTCTGACGAGGACGCTGCGCAAGGTGGGTGCTGTGGGAAACCTGACCCCACCTGCCTGTGTGGTAGGACCAGGCCCTGCCCCTGGCAGTGACTACGGACAACCGCAGGGTGGAGCCGCAGCTACAGCTGTGCAGCAAGCTGGTGGCACTCCTGGTCACAATGGAGAAGCCACAGGAGAGCTTGGAGGTTGCCCACATGGTCCTAGCACTCAGCATCACTCTGGGTACGTCCCCTGAGCCCCCACCCTGCCAGGACCCACACTTTGCCAGAGCCCAGCCTCTGGGTCTGCAGGCCAGGAGCTGAAACAGCTGCTGCATTTTCCTGGTCTCCTGTCCAGGCAGGCAGATCTGCCCAACTGGCTTCCCCGTCCGGCTGTGGGGCACAGCCCGAGGTCTCTCACGCAGTGCAGAGCTCCCTGCCTGCCTGATTTCTGCTTCCTCTGCCTGTTCCCGCTGCTGACCACAAGGGCCGCCCAGTGTGCCCTCTGCCTTCCAGACATGCCAGGCATCTCGTTGGTCCCTGTATGTGCCAGGCTGAGTGGCACATTCCCTTTGTCTTGTGCCTTTCCCACCGTCATCAACCACACGGCTCTCTGGCTGATAAAATCCCAGTTCCCCTTCCAGCAGTCTGCCCCTTAAGGCCGGGCATCCCCTGGTGCTGTGCCAGGGTCGTCTGTCCCCCTCCAGAGACAGGGAACCCTAGGCAGGCCACATGTGCCAGTGCCTTGTGTCCTGTGGACCAGTACACAGTAGGTGTGCAGCTGACTTCCCAAGGTAGGGGGATCTGATCGTGACACACCCAGGAGGAGTCAGATGTCACATCTGTGGGTTGCCTGGAGCTGGGGTACCCAGGAGCACCTGAACTGCATGGGCTCCCCTGGTTAAAACCAGTGAGCAAAGGCAGGTGGCTATGTGTAGACACAGAGCTGGGCCATCCAGGTCCGACTTTGCCAAAGCCTCACAGTAGACAGGGGCAGGCCTTATTAATTCTGCTTTCCAGACGGGAAAGTGAGTCTGGGAACCCAGAAGGGAATGGCCAGAGCTGCCCAGGTGACCACAGGTGCCTGGAGGCAAGCCACGAGTGCTGCCTGGGGTCTGTATACCTGCTCCTGAGGGGCCTGTGCCCTGCCTGCCCCAGGGAGCCACGTCCTCACACCTGCCCCTTTGGCCTGCACCCCAGGGGACCGGCTGAATGAGCGCGTGGCCTACCACCGGCTGGGCCATGACAAGCTGGCGGAGCACTTCTACCTCAAGACCCTGTAGCTCTGCAACTTGCCACTGGGGTTCGACGAGGAGACCCTCTACTACGTGAAGGTGTACCTGATGCTCCGTGACATCATCTTCTACGACCTGAAGGTGGGAGGGAGGGGCAGGGCTCGGGGTGTTCCCAGTCCCCTTGGAGTGGGATCTCCACCCAGCCCCGAGGCCTGGGTTCCAGCCTTCCTTAGAAATGGCCCAGTGGCCGCCCTGGAGCTCTATGCCCGGCTGGAGGAGCCAGCAAGGTTAGCAGATACAATTCAGCTCCCAAGATGGCCAGGCCCCACCCTCAGGAACTCAGTCTCAGCCAGGGAGGCTGACACATGAGTGGGCAATGGTGGCCTCTGGGTTAAGAAGGAGGATTGTAGTCAGGGAGGCCCTCCTGGAGGAGGTGACATCAAAGCTGAGTCTTGACAGTCAAGTGTCAAGGTGCATTTAACAAAGAAAATAGGGTCGGGAGAAGGACATTTCGGAGGACAGCATCATCCTCACATTGAATCCACGTTGCAAGATCCAACCCAAATCCTGGCACCTCCTCTAGGAAGCCTGCGCAGGGTGCCAGCCTGCACGGAGCAACTCCTTCCTGGAGTCCCGAGACACCTTGAATCTTCACATCACCCAGGAAGGGTGGGGTGGGACCAGTATCTTACCATTGGGTTCACAAACAGGGAAACCCCAGCTCAGGGCAGGTGCAGTGGGGCGGGGCCCCAGCCAGCCAGGCTGAGGCCTTGCCGGGTCGGGTGTGTCTGGAGGGGACGTGCTGTGCTCTGTCTGCCCCAGCCTTGCAGGGCTGGAGAGCTGGGACTGGCAGACTCAGACCTGGGGTGTCTCTACCCCTCTGCCCAGCAGGCACCGCCCTTCCTTAGCATCACACCGGCACCGCGTCAGTACTCGTTATGGGCTGAGGGGCCCGGGCACTCCAGTCCAGGGGCCGAGATCTTGGAGGCCTTAGAACAACTTGAGGAGCGGGGCAGCCCTAAGACCCTGCCCTGTATCCCCCACTGCAGGCCTACAGCGGCCCGATATGCCTCAGCCCAGTGCTGGCGACACCTGGTGGTCAGATGTGGTCCCTGTGGCCTCCCAAGTCCCAGCCAGACATGGAGGTGCCAGGTGTCAGGCCTAGGGGGACGCTGCTCACTGCTCAGGGGCTTGCCTGGGACCCAGGGGGACGGGCCTCCCAGAAGAGGCCTTTCTCTCTCTTGGTCAAGCCTGCCGCCCACTCCGCCTGTCCAGGAGAAAGGAAAGCGCCAAGTAGTACCTGAGAGGCCAAAGTCCATGGTTGGGGTCGGGGGACAGTGGCCTCCTTCACCTCCTTCCCATGCACAGCCCTCTGGGCCTCATCGTGACTATGCTGTCAGCGCAGGCCAGCTTCCCACAGGGAGGCCCCCTTGGAATTCCCCAAGGGCGGCTGTCTTTCCAAGGCTACACCCTCCTCCTTGTATAGGAGGCTCTGGACCCAGGGCCCAGAGGAGTGGGAGAAAAAGCCGGGCTGGATGGGACCTGGAAGGTTGGCAGAGAAGCAGGGGTAAATGGGCATCTTTGCCAACTGCCTCTAAAATGGTGTCCCCTTTAGTCTACACATGAGAGTGAGCCCTGGAATAGGGTGGATTAGGTGTGTCCTGGCTCAGCCTGCCACTCAGTAGCTGCTGTACACACTACAGGCAGATGAAAATGCGCACAGGCACACACACAGGGACACGTACGCACAGGCACATGTAGAGACATATGCTTTGGCTGGCTCCTTCCTGTTTAGTTGGGAAGTCCCCACCCCTTCAGGAAGCCTTTGCCTTTCACCCCTGGCTGAGTCTGGGACCTCCTGGGCTTCCCTCTGCCACAGCCCGGGCCACCCTGTGTGGTCAGTGTTCAATCCCGAGGCCCTCAGACTGGGAGCAAGGACATTAGGCTCAGCCACGCACCCAGCACAGAGTCCAGTGTTCGGCTGGGCCGGGTGCATTGGATGAGCAGTGGCGGTGACTTGGGGCCTTCTCACGCCCCTGCTCCGTGTGTGGGGTGGGACAGTGAGGGAATGGACTGCTGCATCTTGGACTTTGTCATTGGGAGCCATCTTGAGATGGTAAAGAGGGACAGGCCAGGCATGGGTCTCAGAGAGGTCCCTTAGGTGACCCCCATGTGGAGGAGGAGCCTGGGGAGAAGCCGGGTGGGGGATGGGAGGGTCAAGGAGGAGGTCTGGGAGATGGCATCCCATCCCAGCGATGGTGAGTTTGAGCCAAAGATGCATTGACAATGGGAGTGGATATCTGGGGAGTCACATTCTGTCAATATTTCAGGGAACATTGCCAAAGAGGACACCTTAGAGATGGTTTTCTACCTGGCCTGGCCCGTGGAGGGCCTGGAAATGGTCAGCATGGACAGGGGCCAGAGGGGAGCCTGGGTCACTCAACACTGTGCCCCTGCTGTGGCTTGGAGCCACGGGTCCTGCATGGAACTCTCAGAGCAGGCAGGATCTGCCCTGACCTCAGCCCATGGGGAAAGCAGCCACTGCCTGCAGAGAGGGTGGCACTGGGGCAGGAGGCTTGGGGTGAGTGGGGCGTAGGGACAGTCAGGAAGTCTTCCAGGGGTATCAGGGTCGTCCCCACCTCCTGCAGCTGAGACCACAGCAGTGTCACAGGCTTCGGGGTTCATGGGGTGAGCCAGCATTGGCTGGACATGTGGAATGACCTGGAGACAGGAATGGCCTCTGGGAAGATGGGCTCCGAGTCCCCCTTTTGCTGAGCATGGCCTGTCTCCTTCAGAACCCGTTTGATGCAGCCAGGTACTACCAGCTGGCACTGGCAGCCGCCGTGGACCTGGGCAACAAGAAGGCACAGCTGAAGATCTACACGCGGCTGGCCACCATCTCCCACAACTTCCTCCTGGACAGCGAGAAGTCGCTCTTCTTCTACCAGAGGGCCAGGACCTTTGCCACCGAGCTCAACGTCCACAGGGTCAACCTACCTCCTCTGCCACCCTGCGGGTGGGCCCCTTGGTTGACCCCAGCCACCCTCGCTGAGGACAGCATCCAAGGGAGTGGGTATTGTGCAAGGAGGATGGTCTCCTGCCTCTCCTGGTGTCTCCCGTGGCTCATTTTCTGGGAAATGGAGGAATGAAAGCAGGGTTCATATAGCAATAAATTTTTTTTTTGCAATAACATACCGAAGTCCCCAGGGCATCCTTCCCTGTGTGCTTCCTGGGCTGGGTCTAGGGGCCAGCTCCTTCCCTGGTGGCAGCCCTCTGATCTTGGGGATGAGAAGGACCCTGAGTCCAACAGACCTGGGCCAGGTCACCATGAACCTCGGTTTCCTCGGCGGCCAGAGGGGAGATGGTGGTGGAACTCCCTGGGCAGGTCCCTGTTCTCCCTGCTCAGAGCTTTTACTGCAGGTCTCGTGCTGCTCTTGCCTTTAACCTTCAGGCCACTGTGCCCAAATGTGGGGGCTCCATTGAAGAAATAGAGGCACAGAGAGGTTAGGTGTCTGGCCCACCGTCACACAGCAGGTAGGGGCGGAAACGAAGAGCCCAGTACACTGACCACCACACCACCCTGCCAGCCTGCAGCCAGGAAGGTGTCCCCCATTAGGACCCAAGGTCAGCTCCTGGAGCTCTCTTGTGGTGTCAGGAGAGCCACAGGCCAGTGAGGGTGGCGACGGGGATCCCTCACTTAGTGTCCTCTGCTCCCAGACTTGGTTGGGCCGAGCCTGGCCAGTCCTACCTCTGGCCACTGGTCAGCCCTGCGGGAAGTGAGATGCAGGGATTTCCGCCTGTGTAGACGCTGCTACCCAGTATTGAAAGCCTTATCTGGGCTGACCCCAGCCATCCTCACATGCCCCTCCCCTTCTGGCCCCCAGCCCTCATCCCAGAGCCAGGAATCCCAGGTTTTCCTTCTTGGAATCTCTTGGCCCCAGGGAACACAGTTCACACGGTCTCTTTGCCAGTTTACACAAGAAAACAGAGGTTCAGAGACTATGGGTGTCTCACTTGATTCTCACGTACACTGCACTCTCCCAGGCCCCTCTTTTAAACACTTTAAATGAGGTGACTTTCACATCGCATGCAACTATTTCAACGCGAATAATGTGGTGGCATTTGTGCATTCACAGTCCTGTGCAACCACTCACGCCATCTAGTTTCAAAATGTATTCATCTCCCCAGAAGAAACCTCCCATCCTCACTAAGCAGTTACCCCTCCTTGGTATCCCCCAAGCCCCTCGTTTAATGGAAGGGGAAACTGAGGCCCGGAGAGAGACTTGCCATTAGGCGGAGCTCTGATAATAAGGAATCAGGCACCCATCTGCTGGTTCAATCCTGGGTTGGTTTTCCACCCAGCAGAGGTGACAGAGCCAGGAGGTTCTGGGACCCCATGCTTGCAGCCAGAGCCCTACCCTGAGCCTCCCCAGCAGGGGGCAGCAGAGAGCTTTCCAGAACCAGCAGCGGGTCAGAGCTGCTGACAAACCTCACGAAGACCCCAGATCGCTGTCTCTGTGGGTTGGGTTTGGGAATTGGAGAGGAGGCCGCATGATTGGAAACTTGAAGACAGCACGGCCTGGCTGGAGCAGCCGGAAGCGCCGTCACGTTGAGTGAGGACACAGACCTCCTGCCCGCTGGGCCGGGCCTGCAGCCATTCTTCTCGGGGTGGGGCCCGTAGGTCCGGGTTGCTCTTGGTCCCTGACCTGCCTCAGAGTCCGGGGGGCTTTGGAACTCTGCCTCCCCATCTCCACCCACCCTGGCTGGTGCCATGAGGGGCCTGGATCCTGGGATCCTGTTCCTCTTGGGCAGAAGAGACTGGGGGACCAGAGGAGATGATGGGTCTTCAAGCCCCACATTCAAACCCCAGCCCACCACTGACAGTCTGGGGGTCGGGATGAGGGAGTTGATGTCTCTGAGCCCCAGTTTTGTCACCACTAAAATGAGGCCGACATACTGGTGCAGAGTGCCAGCCCCCGGGCTAACAGAGACCTGTTTCCTACTGGCAATACCTCTTACTCCTAGGAACAGCTCCAACCACCACACACTAGGGAACACTCAACCCAGGCCAACTTGTCAGAGGCACGTGAACCAGAGCGACTCCATCTTGAATGGGGGCTGGGTAAAGGGAGGCTGAGACCTGCTGGGTCGCATTCCCAGGAGGCTAGGTATTCTTAGTCACAGGATGAGATAGGAGGTCGGCACAAGATACAGGTCATAAAGACCTTGCTGATAAAGCACGTTGCAGTAAAGTCCGCCAAAGCTCACCAAACCCAAGATGGCCACGAGAGTGACCTCTGGTTCTCCTCACGGCTCATTATATGCTAATTATAATGCATTAGCTGCTACAAGACACTCCCACCAGCGCTGCGACAGTTTACAGATGCCATGGCAGCATCTGGAGGTTACCCTACGTGGTCTCAGAAGGGAGGGCAGAAATTCTCAGTTCTGCGAATTGCCCACCCCTTTCCTGGAACACTCATGAATAGTCCAACCCTTGTTTAGCGTATGATCAAGAAATAACCATGAAAAAGGGCAACCAGCAGCCTTTGGGGCCACTCTGCCTATGGAGCAGCCATTCTTTTTTTCTTTCTTTCTTTCTTTTTATTTTTTTATTTTTTTTTTTGAGATGGAGTCCCGCTCTATTGGCTGAACTGGAATGCAGTGGCGTGATCTTGGCTCACTACAACCTCCACCTCCTGGGTTCAAGTGATTCTCCTGCCTCAGCCTTCCTAGTAGCTGGGATTACAGGCACCTGCCACCACGCCCAGTTAATGTTTTGTATTTTAGTGGCGACAGGGTTTTGCCATGTTGGAACAGGCTGGTCTCGAACTTCTCACCTCAGGTGATCCATCTGCCTCGGCATCCCAAAGTTATAGGATTACAGGAGTGAGCCACTGCGCCTGGCCAGAGTAGCCATTCTTCTATTCCTTTTCTTTCCTAATAAACTTGCTTTCACTTTATGGACTCGCCCGGAATTCTTTCTTACGTGAGATCCAAGAAACCTCTCTTGGGGTCTGGATCGGAACTGCTTTCCAGTAACAAACTTGCTTAACCTCTCAGACCCTTCGTCTCTTCATCTGTAACCAAAGACAAAGCCTCCCCCGAGGTTCCAAAAGTGTGGAGAGAATGCATGGGAAATGAGGGGCACAGATTTGGTGTGCAGAACCAATATCACAGACTGGGTGTCAAGCCACTGTCGTACTGGAAATAATATCATGCTCTCCCCCACAAGTTATGAGGAACAATATCCCAGAGGGGTGTGTACCTTCTCCGGTAGTGGGACTAGTATCATCATCTCTTCCTTTAGATGACAGGAACGAAGTCACAGGGTGGGTGTACACCCCGTGTGTTTTTGGAAGCAATGTCATTCTCTCCTAGGTTTTACGATTCACATCACAGGAGGTGTGTACACCCCTTGTTATATTGGATGGAGTCTCATCCTCTTTCAACCTGTATCTTTAGAACAATATCCCATAGGGGTTGTATAGCTCTTCAATATTGGTAGTAATACCATCTTCTTTCCTGGATATAAGAAACAGTATCACAGGAGGGGGGTACACCCCTTGCAATGTTGGTAGTAATATCATCTCTCCGCTGTGGTTATTAAGAACAAAATCCCAGGGTGGCTGTACGGTTCTTACGTTATTGGGAGTCATATCATCCATTCACCCCCCGGATATCAGGAACCATATCACAGTAGAGGTGTCCACCCCCTTCGATATTGTCAGCCATGTCATCCTCTTCCCGCCTGGATATTAGGAAAGATACCCCGGGGTTGGGGGCGGTGTAAACCCACTGCGATATCGAAAGTAAAATCAGCCTCTTTCTCGCTGAATATTAGGAACTATATCACAGGTGTGTGTGCACCTTCTGGGATATTGGGAGTACTATCAGCCTCCACCCCACTGCATATCAGGAACAACATACAGGGGGCAGGGTGGTTACACCCCCCGGTGATATTGAGAGCAATATTCTTGTCTCATCCCTGTACATTAGAAACTACAGCACAGGGGTCTGTACACCTTCAGCGATATTGGGATTCATGTTATCCTCTCCCCCACTGAATGTCAAAAATGATATCACAGAAGGGTGTACACCCCCTGCGATATGGCCAGTAACATCATTGTCTCTACCTTTGGATACTAGGAACAACATCAGAGAGGGTGTGCACACTCCCCTGCAATATTGGGCATAATGTTATCCTCTCTTCCCCTGGATATTAGAAACGATATCCCTGGAGGTGGGAGGTTGAGTACATTAAGAACAACATCACGGGGTGGGTTTACTCCCCCTGCGATATTGGGTGTAGTATCATCCTCTCTTGCCTAGGATATTAAGAATAATATCACAGGAAGGGTGTACAGCCACAGTCCCTGTGTTATTGGAAGTAATAGTGTCTTCTCCCACTCTAGATATAAGGAACAATATCCCAGGGTTTGTGTACATCCCTTGCGATATTGGGCATATTGTCATCGTCACCCAACGTGGATATTGGGTGCAGTGTCTCAAGGGGGTGTACACCTCCTTTGATATTGGGAGTAATATCATCCCCTCCCCACAGGATCGTAGGCTAAATATCGAAAGGGTTTTATAACTCGTGCGATATGGGCAGTAATATCATCCTATCCCCACCTGGATGTTAGGAACTATATCACAGGCGGATGTACACTTCTTGGCCTATTGGGAGTCTTATCATCCTCTCCCATCTTGGATATTATGAAAAATATTACAAACGAGGTATACACCCGCTGAGATATTGAGAGTAATATTATGCTCTCCTCTTCGGGATATTAGGAACAATATCGCAGGAGGTGTGTGCAACCCCTGCGATATTGGGAGTAATATCATTCTCTCCCCTTGAATATAAGAAACAATATCACAGGAGGATGTACCCCTCCTGTGATACTGGGAGTCATACCATGTTGTTCGGAACAATAGCATAGTGGGTGTGTAAAACCCCTGCGATATTGCCATTAGTATTATCTTCTCCATCCCAGGATATACAGAACAACATCACAAGGTGATGTACACCCCTGTGATATTAGGGGTAATATCTTCCTCTCCCCAGCTGGATGTGAGGGAAAATATCACAGTGGAGGTCCAGGTCCCTTGCGATATTGGGAGTAATATCATCCTCTCGTACCCTGGATAGAAGGAACAAGATGATCGAAAGGATGTACACACACTGCGGTAGTTTCAATAATATCATCTTCTATCCCCTGGTTATTAGGAAAAACATCATAGAGGAATGTACACTTTCTGCGATATTGGGAGGAATATCATCTTCTACCCACCGCATATGAGGAACAAGTCTATTATTAATATTAATAAATATAATACAAATTAATGTTAATCATCGAGATTAATAATGACAATAAAGATACTAAATATTAATACTGATTAAAAATATTAACGATGAGTATTAATATTAACACTATTAATAAAATAAAGATATCAACAATTAATCTTAAATCAATACTGAGTGATGCTGGCAAAAAACGATAATATTAAAAATTAGTAACATTAATAAATGATATAATTATTAAACGGTAATTTGACATCATCTATTTAAAATAATTATCCATATTAATGGTAAAATTTTAATTGATAGTATTACTGATAATTATTACAATCGATTCTTGACGTTTAATAATTAATTATATCACTGTTCCCTGAGCAATACACTGAAGGTGTACACCCGTCTGTGAAAGAGTTCATTATTTCCAGAGGGGGAGACAATATTACTCACAATATCTTAAACAGGCTATGAGTCCACCATGGCTCCCAATAGCCAAGGAGGGGAGAGGGGATGGCTATTGGACCCCACCTCGCGGGGCCTCTACCTGTGCCTCAGCTCCCACCCCGGCACCCTCCAATCTGTTCACACAGACTGGAGACCCATCTATAAAAAACATAAATCTGATCCAGTCATTCAAAACCCTTTGCTCACTTCAAGTACACGTCAAGCCTTTCTCGAGAATCCCTGCTTCGCCTGGTTCTGATACCAGGTCCCACTGTAGCTCCAGCCACCCCAGGTCCTCCTGGGGCCTCTGGATATGCTGGCCGCCGTGTGCGTCACATTCAGGCACAGTGGTGGGCGGGAGAGCGACCCCCAAAGGAATCCCGGTTCCAATCCCTGCAACCTGGGACTGTTCCCTCATGCGGTGATAAAGGTGAATTCTGATGACTACCCAGGTGGGCCTTAAGTGCCACGACCTGCATCGGCAGATGAGGGGTGCAGAGGCTGAAGGCCCTGGAGCAGGATGCTGCACACCCACATGGGAGGAGGCGGCGCCAGGGAACAAGGCGTGCAAGGCCCGCAGCTCTGGGCACCTGAATGGGCCACGAGGGACTCTCCTGGAGCAAACACTCCGGTCTCAGTCCATGGCTCCTGCCCTCCAGAGCTGTGGGAGAGGCAGTATTATTTTCCAGCCCCAGGTGTATGGTCAGGGTCACAGCGGCCACGGGACACACACAGGCACCTTCCTCAGCTCTGACCCAGAGGGAAATGCCATTTCCTCAGGAAAACACCGCCTGGTTTCTAGGACCGCAAAGTTCCCTCTGTCATGGGCTCTCGGGACACCTCATGTTCTCTCTTCATAGAAATCACCCCGGTGTCTCTCCCTGCAGTTACCTCGTGGTTATTTGACTTGCAGTCCTCACTAGGCTGCAAATTCCATGAGGGCAGGAACGGTGGGCTGGGCTCACACCACTGCACCATCAGCAGGACCCGGCCGAGCCCAAACAGCAGGCGCTCAAGAAATACTTGTCACTGAATGACATAAGCACAGTATTCCCCAGCCAGTCGTCTGTCCATCCGTCTGTCCAGGTCAAGGGCTGATCCTGCAGGATTCCCTAACCGGCCTCCATGGGACTCAGCCAAGAGTAAAAGCATGAAGTGGGGGTGTGGACTTGAGACTGGGAGCCATATGAGAGTCTGTGCACGAAAGTTTAACACCCACTGGGAAATGTTCACTTGAGTGCCTCGGATGAAATTTAAAAGCGCACTTTGTTGAATAAACACAGGCTTGATTAAACCATTCCAACCTATACTTCGTTTGACAGATTCTTTTCCTCCCAAAATAATTGGTTGATGTATTCAAAACTGAACACGGGCTCTAGTTAGCGGGCCACTTTGCATTGTGTAGAAGCCGAGGTGGGGAGAGAAACAGGCAATGGGAAGAATTCCTGTCTTTGTGCTTAGGAAGGACAGAGGACAGAAGCCCGTCAAGGGTCCAAAGAGCCCACAACTGCCTTCTTGAAGGGCCAGTGCAGAATTCTGAGGGTGTCACTGTTCCACCTGTACCGGTTCTCTCTCTAATTGCGATCTAAGACTTAAGATGCCATAAGGCTTTAAGACTTGCCCTTGGTGTTAGAGAATCCTGGGCATGGGAAGGAAAATGTGGGTGGGGCGTCAGGACCCCCAGAGGCACAAAGCCTCATGGGTTATTTTTCCTACTGAATCTCCCCCGCAGCCCACCCTGAGGTGGGGAATTACTGTCACTCATTCAAAGAATGACATCAACCACTTAATGGCAAAAGAATTCCGCAGGCAAAACAGCTCTCCCAGGAGGCTGATTTGTGCCCGAGAGTGTCTGAGTTCTGCTCCCGCCAGGCTGCTGCTGTGGGTGCGTGGAACAGCGCAGCCCTGACACCTGAGCCACGCCCCCGACCGTGTGCTCCTCTCATTGTAAACGCAGTGAAAGCTGGGATGGAAGAACCCGCCTTTGCTGGAGCTTAGATACAGCTTTCCTGAACTCTCTCCTCATTACCTAGATGGCATCTGAAGCCTGAATTAGCCTCTAAAAATAGCAAGTCACTCCAGCCGTGCCTCAGGCAATTAGTCAAAGTAGCACTGACAAGAAAAAAGCCGATCCCAAGCGTGGCCCTGTGTGGACAGCAGCTGTGAGCCGCACTCGTCAGGCAGAGCCTGTGACCTCAGCCATTCTTGCCACACAATGGGATGTGCCTGGCAGACACAACCCCCTGCAAGGGCACACATACGATCCTGCTAGGAAATTCCCTAAGGAGTCCCATGGGAGCGAGAGCCCAGGCTACAGTTCAAACATCACTGGCACGTTGCTCCGTGGGTGTAAAGAACTATAAATTGGTGGTGAAAGATAAGGTGGCGTTTGCTACAGCGTTAAGGTAGAAAAAAGCCACTGACTTCTCTGTGAGAACCACTTTGCTCTGTGAATCTGCAGGGAGGCCAGTTTTCCCATGACTGCTATCCCTCACGGCAGCCGAGCCTCTACTGAAGTCGGTGGCCAGACAGGGCAGGGGGTGGGGGTCCCGTCCCTGCTACAGCAAGGGACCCGCAGCAAAGCAGAGCCGCTGGCCGGGGTTGTGCTGCGCCACGTGTGGGGTGCGAGGGTGGAAGCATGTGTGGACATCTACAAGGTGCTAAAGGAGAGCTAAGCCAGCGATGGCCCGAACCTAACGGCATTCAATGAACAGGGGACAAGCACGGGGCCCAAGAAAGTCCAGGGAACGAGCCTGGGCCAGCCTCTGCATGGCCAGCACAGCACCAGGGAACACGACAAGGAGAAGCCCAGGAGAGAGATGGCCCTCAGCTCGAGTGGGAGGCACAGGAGGCTGAACCCGGAACAGAACTGCTGTTTTCCGAGGTTCTGTGCCAAGCTGAACTAAGGAGTATCCAACAGGGCTGGGAGTTTTCACCACAAACTCCGGAGGTGGTTTGGACGTGAAGATCTAAGGTAAAGGACAGCGGCTGCTCTTCAGAAGGCACCAGGCGGACAAGCCACTGATGTGACCCTACTTGCCAAGGTGGCCACCGTCCCGTCTGCAGCTGAGTGAGGACCCTCTCCGCAGCAAAGGCCTGTGAAACTCCCACAGGTCCTCATGTCCAGCTCATGACCATAGAGGTGGGTCAGCTTATCAGGGACCTGAGGGGCCACCATGTGGCTGTCAGCACCACGCCCATGACCGGCAGGATCCACTCCTCCTATAGCACATGTTGGTGAAGCTGCCTGCCCAGGAGGACTTGATTTCAGCTCTCTCAAGAACCTCTCATCTCACCAGGAAGGCTGTGGTTCCAGGCAGCAGCCCCCAGTGGACACGGCTGTGTCCCAGAGCTCTTACGTACCACGCACTCAAACCCCTTCCTGCAGGCTCCCACAGCTGGCCCTGCAGCCTCACTAGTCAATGCAGGCAGGAGAGGCAGGCTCCAGAGAAATGGTGCTCACCGCTCCCCTAGTCTAGGTGGGATAGAATCATGACCCCTAGGACTGAATATATCATCTCACTTTTAGTCAGTAAAGACAGATTCTCCCTAAGGCAGAGAAGCTAAAAAATTTACCCTGTTCTGGCCAGTGTGATCGACATAAAGTCAAGCTAATAAAGAGTAGGGGTGGGTGGAGAAGAGTAATAATAAATCTGGCTCATTCTTAGCACAGAAAAAACAAATTGCTAAAATAAATGAAAGAAAGCAATGGGAGGAAACGGGGTTCTCTTACCTGGACAACAGCATTCAGGCCAGTGTCAGCGCCCAGGCTTATTTCTGTGCCCGGGACATTGTTGCTAATCGTGGCCGGCACCACACACAGGTGGATGCAAAGCTCCTGGCGGCGGCCTCACGCCTCGGCCATGTCGCACGCGCTCTTGTAAGCCTGAAGCAGCAGGGCCAAGCGGTTAGCGGGGGGTGCTGGGTGCTCACCTGCCAGCCCCAGGGCCTGTGCTGAGGTCCAGGAAGGGACAGAAGGGGCCTGAATCACCAGCGGAAGCCGGTTCTTGCGGGTCAAGGGGCCGAGGGGAGCTCTGGAGGCTGTGCGGTAGCAGGACAGGCCTCAGCGACACAGGGGACTGCCTGGGCACAGCCCAGGTCCTCGTGAAAGGGGAGGCCTGCAGGCAGCACAGCAGGGTGGGGGTGAGGCAGGCAGCAGAGCAGGTTGCAGGCAGTGGCGAGTTAGTCACAAGCGGGACAGCTCAGCTCTCGGCATCTCATCGTGGGTAAGGGAGGCCGGGGCGGTCAGCAGGTTTAAAGGCAAAGCCATTCCTGTAGCTTCCTGCAGGCAGGCCACGATCAGTGGGATGGGCACACAGCCGTAAGGACCACACCAAGTGACAGCCTTCATCGTGCAGAGGCAGCCTCCACGCTCAGGCAGGGAAGGAGGCAGGCAGCTGGATTACCGGCGGGCCACACTCAGCCCCACGCCACATCTCTGCTCACCGGCAGGAAGCCGCACACAAAGCCACACAGGCGAGCAAGAGCCCGAGTTGCTGCTCTGGGGTTCCACTGGGAAATGGGCTCTGGTGTCAGAAAGGGGAGCGGTTCTGGAGCCCATGTGCACCGGGGTTTCCCAGACTCCACCTCAAGGTGTTAACCAAGGTAACAGCAGGACAGGTCTACACGCTCACTGTTCCCACCTCCAAGCGGCCCCACACAGCAAGGTATTTTTGTCATCCACTTGGCGGCAAAACCAACTGTTTATGGACTTGGACTTGTCCCTCTTCCTGTGAATATCTCCACATCTGCTGCAGAAATGCTACTGCTGGGACGCAGGGCGGGGCCCACATCGCCCCAGGAGAGTTGGACAGTGAGCGACCCAGGCTCTGCAGCCCTGGTGCAACCCAAAGCATCCCAAGGCCAGGAGTCCGTGTGGGCCGAGGGCTTCCGACAGTGGGTGGAGATCTGTGGCAGGTGAGTTCACAGCGTGGTGGGTAGGAGGGTAAGGTGGATGGGTCAGTGCTGGGCGACCACGAGGTGAGCTGTGAGCAGGGTCCCCCACGCCCCATGGCATGGCCTCCACGTCCACCCAGGCCCAGCACATGCCCAGCTCTTGGGCTGCTCTGTACAGGCTCTGCCTTGCAGGCTCTGGCCATGGCAGTTTGTGCAGGACTTCAATCCAAATGCCAGCCTGCTTGCCAGCCAGAAACACTCATCTGGAGATACTCGCTGGCCTGGTGCCCAGGATGTGGCCCCGTCAGCACCATCACGTGGGGGGCTCCTTATGCTTTTCAGACAGGTGATGTCACTCCTTTACTGTGGAATGCCCTAGCTCAGGAATGACCAAGACTGGCTGCGGGGAGCTGGTTGCTTCTCCAAGAAGCCCTCACTGGAAGCCAGAGGGTGTGTGTAACCTGGTGCCTGAGGCACACAAGAGGGCAGGTGGGGGAGGTCTCGGCTCCTTAACTCCACATTGAAATCTGTGGGAATGGACCCATTGCTGCAAATCCTCTCTCCCCTCCTTCCCTATCGCTCCTCTTCTCCTTCCTTCAGTCTCCAAAAAAGGGGAGGGAAGCTTCAAGACGGGGGAGACCCTGCCCAGAAAAGCATAAAACTCTCAAGACCGAACACAGCCGGGCCCCTGGGTACGTGGGGGGGGGGGGGGGGCACTATGACAAGGAATTACTCTCAATGCTGTGGTCACCGCCACCTTCGCGACACCTGACGGCAGCGTGGCACCCACCTACTGTGTTTCTGATGTGACCTGATCAAGCTTACAGGACAGAGTAATGCATCAGCCAGCGCTAGGGAATGAAAGGAGTCCAACCGAAACTCCCTGCAGCCACATCCTGAGAATGTGTAACACCTGCTCTGAGGTATTTCATTCACTCTGTTCTGCCTGGAAGACCCACTCACCAGCACCGCATAGATTCTGAGGGGCTGTGGCATCAGCTAAGCATCAATGCTGGCGAGAAGGAAATCACGAGTGAGGATGAGGACACACGTGTCCAAAGAAGATGATGACTTCACCGTATCAGATCCGCCCAAGGCTTCTGAAGCACAACACGGCCACGTCCTGAGCCAGACTCCTACTATGGAGCCCGCCCTGTGCTTGGAGGGACTTTCCGCAGTGTCCCTTGTCTCCAGCCCCAGAAGCTGGGAGCATCCCTTCTCTCAGTTCTAACCAGAAACCTCCCTGGACGGTGCAAACATCCCCTGGGGCACAATCATCCCAATGAGAATCACCAAATATACTGAACAACTGGAGCCATCCACAGACCCCAAACATAAATGCTGCCCAGGACCAGGCCATGAGTCATGGGGCACAGAGGGTGTGGCCGGACAGGGAAGAGACGCTCACTCCCACACATCCTCAACCTCCGATGGCTTCAGGACAGTGGCTGGAGCGACCCGGAGCCATCCACATCAAGTCGCCTCACACCCTCATGTCCTGAGTTCGTCACCAGCTCCTGTTCTACGGCCAGACAAGCCCAGTTCAGACCCAAATCCAAACCTTCTCAGGCTTCATCCTGTTTTGCCGTCAGTAAACAGGACTCTGGAGAAAACAGCTGCCATGTTCACATCTCCGTCCCTCTCCCTTCAGGCGTCCACAGAGGGACCCCTCAGCAGCTTTCTCATCCCTGTCCTGGCTCCCAAGCAGCTGCTGCATTCGCCGGGGTGACCTTGATCGGCCGGTGTCACTCATCCATCACGAGACTAGAAGCACAGCACTCCCAAGACAGCCTCATTCCTCGGAGCTCAGGATCAGAAGGGCAATGAGGACACACACATACCCTTACCAAGGTGGCTGTGCCTGGCCAACGGGAGCCTCAACTAACTACACTTTCTAGTTCTTTCTCTATTGTAATCAGTTAACTTAAGGCCCAGCGTGGTGGCTCATCCCTGTAACCCCTGCACTTTGAGAGGCCAAGACAGGGGGACTGCTTGAGCCCAGAAGTTTGAGACCAGCCTGGGCAACACAGGGAGACCTCATTTCTATAGAAATACAAAAAATTAGCTGCTCACGGTGGCATGCACGTGTAGTCCCAGCTATTCAGGAGGCTGAGGTGGGAGGATCTCCTAAGCCTGGGAGGTGGAGGCTGCAGTGAATCGTGATTGCACCACTCCATTCCAGCCTGAGAAACAGAGTAAGGACCTGTCTCAAAAAAAAAGAAAAGAAAACAAAAGAAAAAAGAAAGAAAACGAAATTGTTTAACCTAGCTTTGAGAAACTTGAATGAATGAAAAACTGAATTTAAAACAATCGCATAATAAATTACACAGTCCCTCCAAGGGAAGTCAAAGTGGGTAGAACTGATCATTTGGGGGGTGTTTGCCTCACGTATTTTGGTTTTCAAATTTTGACCCTACACATTTATTACATATTTACAATCTGAAAAACAACAACAAAAAAGTTATTTATAGCGGAGGACCCTGGAATTAAAGAGAGATTTTTTTATGCCTGAAAGTGTACATCACATACCACAAGGACCTCTGCTTTGTGTGGAAAGTTGAAAATAAAAAAAGTCACAGGGAGATCAACAGCAGCTTTGTCCCACATCTTCAGATGCTCAGCTAACTGCAGTGACTGCTCTCAAATTCTCCACCCATTCCCTCTGGGCAAGTTCCTATTAGGTAACAATTTGGGAAAAAAGAAGTTTCAATCCCTCCCATTGCACACCCAACTTTCACGGACCCAAAAATCCAGCTAAAGCCAGCGAAAGAGCAGCGAAAGCCATGCTGGCATCCCCTCTGTGAAACTGACACTCATGTTCATGTTCCCAGCGTGAAGGTCAGCCCAGAGCTGGGCCAGCCCCGCAGCAGCAAAGCCGTGACACCCATCACCGGGAGAAGAGAAGCAACGTCTAGGTCAGAGATTAGTGACTGCCAAAAAAAAGGTGAAAGTTGCCCCCAAAGCCAGTGAACACGGGAAAACCTGGGCAGGTTTCCTTCGCAAAGAAAGTGAAGAAAGTTTAAGATGCTCAGAAAAGCAAGAATCAAGTGCTAAGCGTTACTTACTATATGTGCTGTATGGTAAATGCTTTTTTTTATTTACCAGTGCTAGAAATAAGTTTCATGCCAAGGATTTGCAAAAAAAAAAAAAAAAAAAAAAAGGAAAAGAAAAACTGAAAAATATTCATGAGAACTAAGTCACACAAGAAAAATTAAAACTTGAGAATTAGTGAAAAATTTTAGACACCAAAATTTTAAAAAAACGAAATGCTTCCTGCATTAGGTATGGATTTCAGGCTCCCACGTGAATAGCCGGGAATGGCGGCACGTGCCTGTGGTCCCAGGTACTCAGGAGGCTGAGGTGGGAGGATCATCTCAGCCCAGGAGGTCGAGGCTGCAGTGAGCCGAGATCACAACACTGCACTCAAGCCTGGGTGACAGAGTAAGACCTTGTCCCACAAAGAAAACAAAACAAAACAAAAAAACAGAAGAATATATTTCTATGTTTTATTATTGTCTGTTGGCAAAAACCTAAACTAGCCCCAATATTGCCTTAGATGTAATTTAACAGCCCCGGTTTACAAAGAGGAAAATGAGGTCAACAGACAAGACCAAAGAGATAACAAATGCAATGGTGTGCTCAGGACAATGACTACACTTATAAAATATTCAGTTCAATTTCTACCCTCAGCATCAAGGCAGGGGTTCATCATAACGGGTATTGGAGGCTTAAAGAAAATTTAGGCTCAGCATGTCCAAAAAAAAAAAAAAAAAAAAAAGGCGAATTTTAATGCTGGTGCAATCACAGGAGACTGCGGCCCAGCCCTCCTCAGCACTGCAGGTACTCACGGGCACTCCCGGGGTATTGGCCACGCTACATCCCCCGCCGGTGACCACACAGAGGAAGAGGCAGTAAAACATTTTTGGGAAGGAGATCAAAAATGTTCAGAGTCTAAAAACATAATTTTCTAGGGGGTGGGGAAATAACGAGAAGCTCTCATTCAGGGTATTTGTAAAAGGCTGTTTCTAGCGCACTGGTAGATAAAAAAGGGCCGGCACCCGCCTGGTGAGGCACACACGGACTTACGTCGGTGATAGTGTTCAGGGCTGTGTCTGCCCCGATGCTGAAATCGGAACCCGGCACATTGTTGGACACACTAGCGGGAATCATGATCATGGGCACACAGAACTCCTCGTGCTTCCCCCGGGGGGCTGACAGCTCCAGGAGTCCCATCTAAATTGATCCAGTATCTGCAACGCTGGCTGCTCAGAGGCCATGGTGTGGAAGGGCCAGGTCATCGCTTAGTCATACGGGGCACAAGCACGTCACTTGCCACTCCAGTCTTTCTATTTCGTCAAACCCTATTTTCTCCTGAATATTGATCATAGCAAAGTCAATACCCTTTGAAACATCAGCTTGCTCTGTTCAAGAGCTTTAAACACACGTAAGTCTTTCTTGCCATGCTCAACACACACGACCGGCCGTTTCTGAAGTCAGTGTTTCTGGAACAAAAGCCTTGGCCTGCGCCGTGAACATTCACGCTGAGCACACTGTCGCGAGGCTGCTTGGCCAGCCAGCAGGGGCAGGAGAGAGCCGCAGGTGCGGTGTAGTGGTCCCTGCAAAGGCGCCTCACTCCCTCAATCAAGGGCGGTGCCTCCTGCCAATCCAGCGGCTTCCTCCATGGGGAAGCCGCCTCTTCAGCTGCCACCGCACGGACTTCAGACGGCTCAGCCAATGGGGCAACAGATTCTACAGAGTTCCATGTTGTTAAAGGAAAACTTCTGTTACCAGACAACCTTAATATCAGATTCAACGTAAAATAACCAACAAGGTTATTTCCAAACCAACATGCTACTGGTGCCTTATCCTCCAATGCTGCTTAAACACGGAGAAATATGAGGAAAAAAGAACATGGCACTTAATTCTTTAAAAATAACACCTCTTCCAGGTTCATCTTACCCGTATCATAAAGACTTAGAACTGTGGATTCCCTACAGGAACGTGGAGTGGGGGTGGATCCCCACGCTGACCCAGCCTCCCCACAGGTCAGTCACCCCCGACCACGGGGTTCACACCTCTCTAGGCCCTGTCACCTCAACAAGAAAAGGTGGCATCTCTGAGATCTCTTCGCAGGGAGCACCCGAACGGGAGCTAGAGAGAGACACAGACACACCCACAACTGTTTTAAAATCCTGAAATGCAATACATATTTAAGGACTTCATTAGTAGCTTTTTAAAACAGTAAGAACAGAGTGAGCCTGGTTTTAACCTCTCTGCCACAATAACACCGTGTACATCTGTCTTTTACTGTTTTCTCCTCCTCCAGCAGCTGCTGCCTGGCTGGCCGACTGCAGAAGAGCCTCGGGTACTCCCGGGAGCCCTCGGTAAAAGCGTGAGCACCACGATCACGTCTCAGGACGCCACACACGTTAGGGTCGCCCACAGACCGCCATTTCCAATGCCTAGAAGGCACTGAACCGGCCTCCTGCTCTTTGTCAATGTCAACTCTCCTAAGCTATGTTGTGTTGAACATTTTTAACTGCAGTCCACACACACTTCTTTGTTTCTGTCTTGTTTTTATCCTAGAGGCATATTATGGAAAATTAAGTTTGTAAAGTTGAAGAGTTTTCTGAAAGTCGCCTTCTAATCCTGGAAAGAAAAAAAAATGGGCCAGATGTGTTGCTCACACCTGTAATTCCAGCAGTTTGGGAGGCTGAGGCGGGCAGATCGCTTCAGTCCAGGAGCTCAAGACCACCCTGGAAAACATAGCAAAACGCTGTCTCTACTAAAAATACAAAAAAAAAAAAAAAAAAAAAAAAAAAAAATTAGCTGGGCTTGGTGACGCGTGTCTATTCCCAGCTACTTAGGAAGCTGAGGTGGGAGGATACCTTAGCCCAGGAAGTGAAGGCTACAGTCAGCCAAGATTTGAGTCACTACACTCCAGCTTGGGTGACAGAGTGAGACTCTGCCTCAAAAAAACAAAAAGCAAAAACAACTGTATATATCAGTACAGAAGGGAGTTAGCTGGGCATGGTGGCACACACCTGTAATCCCAGCACTTTGGGAGGTCGGGGTGGGCACATCACCTGAGGTCAGGAGTTTGAGACCAACCTGGCCAATATGACAAAACCCAATCTCTAATAAAAATACAAAAATTAGCCGGGCATGGTGGCGGGCGCCTGTAATCCTAGCTACTCAGGAGGCTGAGACAAGAGAATCACTTCAATCCGGGAAGCAGAAGTTGCAGTGGGCTGAGAATGTGCCACTGCACTCCAGCTTGGGCAACAAGAGCAAGAGTCCACTTCAAAAAAAATTAAAATTAAAATTAAAAAAAAAGGGAGCTAATGTTTTTCATTTAAGGGAAGGGAGAAGAACATTCAGTATTTCTACATCTCACGCACACATCTGCAGTGGTGCCCTGAAGTATTCAAGATACACATTCCTACAAATAGAGCTTAAAACTACTCACCAAGTTACATGCTAAAAGCACATGCATTGTAAGAATGCTACATTCGATTTTTTAAGCATCTGTAACCAATATTTTAGCATACTGGCAGCTTTCCCTTCAGGTGCTGTATGCCTAAATTATTCCATGTTTAGTCATTCATTTTAGAATTTATGACTTGCTCTAGACAAAAGAAATATATTTAAACATAAGGTACTAAATTAATGACTTAGGGAAAAAATTACTAAATTAACTTGGAAGTTAAACTTTGCAAACTGAATTTGTTGGACTTCATGTAAGCTATATGATCAGTTTTTTAAATTGTTGTGTGTTTCCCTCGAGGATGGAAGTCTCCTCTTTTCTGTCATCCACTGTGCACACCGCTGCAACCCGCGCCTCTCATCCACCAACCACAGTGCGGCCTGCAATTCACCCTGTACCACGCCTTCCACACCTTACCTGAAAGTCACTAAGTATAACCAAGAAGGAAATGAAAAGCAGATAAATGACCTCCGCCCCCACATCCAGCATGCAAATGTGAAACATTCATCAAAGTAAAACCAAAAACCCATGTCAGCTCACCATTGTAACTGGTAGAATTACGTCCATGGCAATTTTAAAAGTCTAGTTATGTAAAAACCTAATTGAAAGTCTCAAGAAATACAAACTTTATACAAAAAGACATCGGCAAACATTGACAGTGAGGAGAGGACTTCGCTCTGCATCCAGTCTCTCCTGGAAGCCACGGCCAAATGCCAGACTGTATAGACCCGAAAAGCAGAGAAAAACAAGTGTTGAAATGTGTACAGTCTCAGCAATGTACAAATTTGACGTAGGATGCTCAGAAACCTTGAATTTCCAATCAGAAAACAGGAACATAAGCAAGTTCCCCAGTAGTGCCCACCTTCTGCTTACGGCGCTTGTAACAGGAACGCTGGCCACCTCGGGGGGATAGAGGCTTCCTGGTCACACTCGCTCTGGCAGCCGCACAACTGGCCCCGCCACAAACACCTGTCTAATACTGAAGAACCACTCTCCCTGGGCTTTGCTCACTCTTGGCTGGAGAGCGTGTTTACAGAGTACATTATCCACTGAGTCCTCGTTCAATGCGTCAAACTTGTTGAAGGCAGGGCAACCCATTCCTGGCCCAATTAAGTGAACTGAGCAGAGCAAATGCCACGAGTTGGACAGCACTCAGTCACGACAGCAGCGGCCAGTGTTCACAGGGCGCTGGTTTTGTGCCGGAAACAGTTCCAAGCGTCTTCTTTCTGTCCGTGGAATGTGCACTGCAACCCTGTGGGGCCGTTTGCAACGCCCACCAGAGTTCTGAGACAACCAAGTCCAAGCTGTCTGTAGGCCTTGCCGCGTGGCCGTCCACGTCCTCTGCAAACCAGACTTCACTGCAGGACCGTGAGTTCCATGGCTGCCTTGAGGCACATGCTCCCTTTGCCACGTCTTCCTGGTCCCTGGCACCAGCCCTCATCACCACTGCTGCCAACACTTTGTCTTCTCATGGCACCTGAGGGGCCTGTTCTTTCTGCCCTTGCTAGCTCCCTGCGTCCAGCTTGGAGAGTGCCCACATCAACGCCAACACTCATGTAATCACCACCCCTTCCATGGGGCTTGATGCCTAGGAGTCTCAATATCAGAATGTCAGATTCCAACAGAGGTTGCAGTGAGCCAAGATCGCATCACTGCACTCCAGCCTGGGCGACAAAGCGAGACTGTCTCAAACAACAACTTAACGCTCAGGAAAAGCTTTGAGCATCCCCGGCCCCAACCAACCCAAAGAATCACATGACAATGGTTATCATCTGATTTTGACACAATAAAGTTCTATTCTCCTCTCTAAACACAATAGTAAACAGTTGCCATGAGCCCACAGAAACTCCCACGACCCAGTAACACCGGACTAGCAAGATTAATGGGCCAGGTACGCAGGGTTCAGCTGCAGAAAGTGATGATACCAAGAATGTGAGTGCGCTCAAAAACCAGATTCCTTGCTTTCAGGGTGGAGGGGATTCCCGGGAAGATCATCCAGCAGCACGGTTTCCACTTCCATCCTGAGGAGGAAACGGGGGTTTCCTGAGGGCACTGACAGGACTTGGGTCTCTGCCCCTTTGTCCTCTGTCCTGTTACGGGATGAGGATGGGCTGAAGGGCAGGTTCTCTCTACATCTTCTGGGCAGGAGAGATGGAGCTGACAAGTGAACGACGGATTTTCCAAAACGTTCCCATGTTTATAACCTGTTATCAACCTGGTTTCCCTGGAGATCAGGGAAGCAGCATCATTGATTCTCTTCCATTAGGGACAACTCGGTGGTACGGGAGGCAGGAGATGGCATCCGCCTTGGGTCAGCCTCCATGCAGGTCTGAGTCAGTCACTTGTGCCTGGGCCTCAGCGTGCTCGTCTGTCAAATGGACGGCCCCACAGACCAGTGACTTTCAACCAGAGTTTCAAGGAGGTTGCCCAAGGACAGGGAGGAGGAAGAAGAAGAAGAAAGCTGTCGAGGAAGGGGGACGAAAAGTGGGGCGAAAGGTGGGGGGAAAGGTGGGAGGAAGGGAGGGAAGGAGGAGGGATGAGGGTGGGAGGAATGGGGGAGGAATGGGGGGAATGGGGGGGAAAGGGGAAGAGAGGGGAAGGGAGGAATGGGGAGAAGGTGGGAAGGGAGGAATGGGGAGAAGGTGGGAAGGGAGGAATGGGGGAGAAGGTGGGAAGGGAGGAATGGGGAGAGAAGGTGGGAAGGGAGGAATGGGGAGAAGGTGGGAAGGGAGCAATGGGGAGAAGGTGGGAAGGGAGCAATGGGGAGAAGGTGGAAGGGAGCAATGGGGAGAAGGTGGGAAGGGGAGCAATGGGGAGAAGGTGGGAAGGGAGCAATGGGGGAGAAGGTGGGAAGGGAGCAATGGGGAGAAGGTGGGAAGGGAGCAATGGGGAGAAGGTGGGAAGGGAGCAATGGGGGGAGGAAGGTGGGAAGGGAGCAATGGGGAGAAGGTGGGAAGGGAGCAATGGGGAGAAGGTGGGAAGGGGAGCAATGGGGAGAAGGTGGGAAGGGAGCAATGGGGGAGAAGGGGGGGAAGGGAGCAATGGGGGAGAAGGGGGGAGGGAAGGGAGCAATGGGGAGAAGGGGGGGAAGGGAGCAATGGGGAGAAGGGGGGGAAGGGAGGAATGGGGAGAAGGGGGGGAAGGGAGGAATGGGGAGAAGGGGGGGAAGGGAGGAATGGGGGAGAAGGGGGGAAGGGAGGAATGGGGAGAAGGGGGGGGAAGGGAGGAATGGGGAGAAGGGGGGAAGGGAGGAATGGGGAGAAGGGGGGAAGGGAGGAATGGGGAGAAGGGGGGGAAGGGAGGAATGGGGAGAAGGGGGGGGAAGGGAGGAATGGGGGGAAGGGAGGAATGGGGAGAAGGGGGGGAAAGGGGGGGAAGGGGGGAAAGGAGGAATGGAGAGAAGGGGGGAAAGGAGGAATGGGGGAAAAGGGGGGAAAGGGGGGAACGGGAGGAATGGGAGAAATTAGGGGGAACGGGAGGAATGGGAGAAATTAGGGGGAAAGGTAGGAATGGGGGGAAAGGAGGGAAGGGAAGAATGGGGGAAGAGGGAAGGGAAGAATGGGGGAAGAGGGAAGGGAAGAATGGGGGAAGAGGGAAGGGAAGAATGGGGGAAGAGGGAAGGGAAGAATGGGGGAAGAGGGAAGGGAAGAATGGGGGAAGAGGGAAGGGAAGAATGGGGGGAAGGGAGAAGAGGGAAGGGAAGAATGGGGGAAGGGAGAAATGGGGGGAAAGGGGGGGAAGGGAGAAATGGGGGAAAGGGGGGAAGGGAGAAATGGGGGAAAGGGGGGAAGGGAGAAATGGGGGAAAGGGGGGGGAAGGGGAGAAATGGGGGGAAAGGGGGGAAGGGAGAAATGGGGGAAAGGGGCTAAGGGAGAAATGGGGGGAAAGGGGGGAAGGGAGAAATGGGGGGAAAGGGGGGAAGGGAGAAATGGGGGGGAAAGGGGGGAAAGGGGAGGAGAAATGGGGGAAAGCGGGGAAGGGAGAAATGGGGGAAAGCGGGGGAATGGAGAAATGGGGGGAAAGCGGGGAAGGGAGAAATAGGGGAAAGCGGGGAAGGGAGAAATGGGGGGAAAGCGGGGGAAGGGAGAAATGGGGGGAAAGCGGGGGAAGGGAGAAATAGGGGAAAGCGGGGAAGGGAGAAATGGGGGAAAGCGGGGAAGGGGAGAAATGAGGGAAGGGGAGAAATGGGGAAGGGAGAAATGGGGAAGGGGAGAAATGGGGAAAGGGGGAAGGGAAGGACGGGGAGAAAGGGGAGAAGGGGGAGGAAAGGGGGGGAGGGGGGGAGAAGGGGGGAAAGGGGGGAGGGGAGAAGGGGGAAAGGGGGGAGGAGAAGGGGGGAAAGGGGGGAAGGGAGAAGGGGGGGAAAGGGGGGAGGGGGAAGGGGGGAGAAGGGGGGGAGGGGAGAAGGGGGGAGAAGGGGGGAGGGGAGAAGGGGGGAGAAGGGGGAGAAGGGGGGAGGGGAGAAGGGGGGAGAAGGGGGAGAAGGGGGGAGGGGAGAAGGGGGAGGGGGAGAAGGGGGAGAAGGGGGGAGGGGAGAAGGGGGGAGAGAGGGGGGGAGGGGAGAAGGGGGAGAAGGGGGGAGGGGAGAAGGGGGGAGAAGGGGGGAGGGGGAGAAGGGGGGAGAAGGGGGGAGAAGGGGGGAGGGGAGAAGGGGGGAGAAGGGGGGAGAGGAGAAGGGGGGAGAAGGGGGGAGGGGAGAAGGGGGGGAGAAGGGGGAGGGGGAGAAGGGGGAGAAGGGGGGAGGAAGGGGGAGGAGGGGGAGAAGGGGGGAGAAGGGGGAGGGAGAGGGGGAGAAGGGGGAGAAGGGGGAGAGGGGAGAAGGGGGAGAGAGGGGAGAAGGGGGAGGGGAGAAGGGGGGAGAAGGGGGAGGGGGAGAAGGGGGAGGAGAGAAAGGGGGGAGGGGAGAAGGGGGAGGGAGAGAAGGGGGGGGAGAGGGGGGGAGGGGAGAAGGGGGGAAGGGGAGGGGGGAGAATGGGGGAGGGGGAGAGGGGGGGAGAAGGGGGGAGGGGAGAGGGGGGGAGAAGGGGGGAGGGGAGAGGGGGGGGGAAGGGGGGGAGGGGAGAGGGGGGAGAAGGGGGGAGGGGAGAAGGGGGGAGAAGGGGGGAGGGGAGAAGGGGGGAGAAGGGGGGGGAGGGGAGAAGTGGGGAGAAGGGGGGGAGGGGAGAAGGGGGGGAAAAGGGGGGGAAGGGAGGAATGGGGGAAAGGGGGGAAAGGGGGTGGAAGGGGTAGGCTGTCCAGGGAAAAGGAGGAGGAGGAAGAGGAGCGTGGAGGGAGGAGAAGAAGGCCGGTTCTCTGAGGAGGACCACCAAGTTTCTGAGGTGTCTTGGAGTCAGAGGGTGGCAGTGGCTTGGGCTCTAGGCCCTCTGTTACATAGTTTTAGGCTTCAACTATTTATATTTGTGGACTCTTTAAAAGATTTAATTAAGAAAAACCGGAGTTGGGGCATACCTTGCTTCTAAAACACGATTTCTCAAGCCTAAGACTAAGTGCTAGGCATTGCTCATTCTGTTACGGTCGTTTCCTCCTATTTAAAATCAGCCGCACACCCCCAATCTCTCCCTTCAGTGTAAACACCACCTTTTCCGAGGATCTCAAACAGCAGAGCGAGCAGCCTGTGACCCCGGCCGTGTGCACGAGGAGAGAAGAGCAGATGTATTGTGAGGGCTGTGGAGGGCACAAGAGGAGGAAGCCCAGCACCTTCCTGCACCGCTGTGCTCTGCCAGACCTAAAGGACACCCTCGCTTCTGGGGTGAACAAGCAGCACAAGCTATCAACACTTATTCCAAAGGAACAGGAAGAAAATTCAGATGAAGTTAACACGGTTATCCCAACAACACTACAACAACCCAGAAACAGGAGGGCCAGTGAGCCTGAGACAGGCAGTTATCACAGTGGGACAGCACCGTTGGCATTATGGCTTTTTGGCAAAAAAAAAAAAAAAACAAAACAAAAAAAACAAAACACACACACACAAAAAAGGTAACACGGGCCACCCATTATTTTCTGCCAGTGGAAAGACACCCACAGGCCCCCAGATGCCAACGGCCCCCTGGAAACGAGCCCACGCAGCACCTCGTGTCTTCGAATGAGCGGGTACGTGGTGTCCTCAGCACCCCCACCCATGACACACACACCACACTTGACTCCCACACCTGAGAGTCCAGGGGAATGTCAGGAAGTCCCCGGAGGACAGGCCATCCTGTGAGGGCACTGCAGGGCTACGCACCTCAGAGGGCCCCCGGGCAGGTGCTCTCTCCCCAAAGAATGAGCCAGTCCTGACCACACCCAGATCGCTGTGGCCTCCAAACCGAGTGCCAACATCTCACATCCAAAGAGATGCGCAGGTGCCTGCTGCGCATGGAGCCCAAGCCCCTCGCAGAGCTCAGGACTAACCCAGTGTCCAGGCCTGGGGCTGTCACCAGCCAGGAGAGGCGTCCGGGGCACTTCCCAGCAATGGCCACCAGAAGTAACAACTCAGGCCCATCAGGAGTTTCCTCACTATGCAGGTTTTAGAAGTAGAGACAGAGGTTCAGGTCTAGTGGCACAAACATCAACGGACCCCATGGAACGGCGGGTGTGGTCCCTCCATCCCACCAGCCTGCATGGCTACTCCTTTCTGCTCCCATCACACACGTCCCTACCTGGCCAAGCCCCTTCTCCTTTTCCCCCATTAGATTCATCAAATCAAACCTCGCTGTCCTTGGCAAATGTACCATTAATTTACTTACTGCCCAGAACAAAAGCACACTTGCATTTAACATGACACCCCCGCTACAATAGAACAGCCTTAATTCAGACATGACGCGGAGGAACAGAGGCAGGAGGGGTCGAGAGCCATCCTGGAATTGGCAGCTGTTTTCTGGGGAAAGCGTCTATCGCACCCGAGCCTGACACTCGTGCCACACTGTCCCCGTGATGTCTGAAAGCTCCATGAAGACAAGGTCACTCTGACCCCTTCACACCCACAACGCCAAAGAGCAGCAGGTGTTCAGGAAAAGTCCCCCCCTAGTGGTGAAGACAAGAATAATTCCCCGTGGTGCCCAGAATGTCAGGAGGAAACAAGGTACCATGTGGATGCCTTTCAGGTGAATTTTGCAATGATTCTACCGAATGCCAGTCATCCTTTTTCAGAAAATCAATACCAGAAAACATGTGTCGCCAGCAGAGAGATGGTCCCTTTGACGTCTTACAAACGCACCTACGTTACTCTGAATTTATCTCAAGCCTGGTGCTCAGAAGCGGTCCCTGTGGCCTCCCAAGTCCCAGCCAGACAGGGAAGTGCCAGGTGTCAGGCCCAGAGGGACGCTGCTCACAGCTCAGGGCCTCGCCTGGGACCCAGGGGATGGGCCTCCCAGAAGTGGGCCTTTATCTCTCTTGGTCAAGCCTGCCGCCCACTCCGCCTGCCAGGAGGAAGGAAATGGCCACTTTCCTTTGTAATGAGTAGAGCTTGGATTGTTTGTTTTCCGTTGTTATTTATGAGGCTATGGTGAGCTCAGGTAATTGTGACTCCTGATGCTAGTAATACAGAGGTGTTTAGAAGGGGTACTTCTAGGGGGTTTAGAGGAGTAATGCCTGTTGGTGGTCAGTGACCTCCTAAGTAGGGGGTTGGGGCGAGGCTTGAATGGTAAAATGCTCAGAAGAAGCCGGAGAAGAAGACGACTTCTGAGATGATGAATAGCACTATTCCATATCGAAGGCTTTTTTGGACGGATACTGTGTGGTGACCCTGATAGGTGCTTTCTCGTACAACATCACGTCATCATTGGTATAGGGTTAGTGTGGTGGTTAGTAGGCCTAGTATTAATAGGGTAGTCGAGTAGAAGTGAAATCATATGGTCAAGCCGGATGTTATTAGGAGGGCTGATAGAGCTCCTGTTAGTGGCCAGGGGCTAGGTTTGACTATGTGATAAGCATGGAATTGGTGAGTCATTAGGTGTTGTTGTGTAAGTAGAGGCTGACCAGGAGTGTGAAAACGTAGGCTTGAATTAGAGTTACAATATGAGTTACATAGTAACATGTTTTGGATACTGTCTCTTTCACATTCTAAGTATCAACACCAAATAAATTCTTGAGTTCCTTGTTAAATTGAAAAGCAATTTACGAACCATAAAAGCCCCAATATTAAAGGATACAATTCAGTCTTTAGAGCATATTCTCAAAGCTGCACATCAACCAACAACTAGTAGGTAATTCCAGAAATTTTTCACCATCGGCCAAAGAAACCTCGAACCCATTCAACAGTCAGCACCTGCTCCTTCCTTCCGCCAGCCCCAGGCAATCACCAGCCGACTTCCGTTTCTCTGGATTTGCCCGTTCTGGACATTGTGAAGAGAATCGTACAGTGCGTGACCTTCGGTGCTGGCATCTTTCACATCCAAGGTGAGTGGAATCTCACAGTGCGTGACCTTTGGCGTGGCCTTTGGTGCAGGCGTCTTTCACGTCCAAGGCTCGTTTGGGTTGGAGCACACGTTCTTTTGTTCCTTTTTATGGCTGAGTGATATTCCATTGTGTACATATTGTCTTTATCCATTCATCTGTTGACAGACACCTGGGCTGTTTCTACTATTAGGAATAATGCCGCTATGAAGATTCTTACATAAGATTTTTTGGTAAAAATATTTTCAATTTTCTTGGGCATATGCCTAGCAGTGAAATTGCTGGGTGGTACGGTGATTTTATGCTTAAATTTTCTGAGGAACTAACTGCCAGACTTTTCCAAAGCAACTGTACCATTTTACTTCCCCTCCCACTAGCAATATATCAAGATTTCAGTTTTCCCAAATTCACCAACATGTCACTGTCCAATACTGGGGTTTTACCCATCCCGGTGGTTGTGAAGTGGTACCTCACGCTGGTTTTGATTTGCATTTCTAAGATGATGAATTCTGTTAAACATCTCATGTGCATTTTAAGGCATTTATATGTCTTTCTTTGGAGAATGTCTATTCAAATCCTTTGTCCATTTTTAAATTGGATTTTTATTAAGAGTTTTAAAATATATTCTTCATATCAGGCCCTTATCAGGATAATGTATCCTGTTCTGTGGGGTTTTTTTTACTGTAATAGCATCCTCTGAAATGAACATTTTTCATTTTGATACCGTCTTTTTCGCATCAGTTGCTTGTTATGCTTTAGGCGTCTCATCTAAGGAAACATTGCCTAATCCAATGTAATAGTTTCACCAGGATTCTCCCCTAGAGGTGTCATGGGCTGAACTGTCCCCCTCATCAAGTTTCCCATGTTAAAGTCACAACCCCAGAAACTCAAAATGTCACTGTATTTAGATACAGTGCCTTTAACTTGACAATTTAGGTCCCATAAGATCTTAAGAGTAGGCCCTGATCCAGTATGACGGGTGTTCTTATAAGACAATTTAGACACACAATCCTCAGTGCTGCACACACATAAGAGAAACCTGTGAGGACACAGAGAAGACGTCGTCTACACAGCATGGGGTGAGGCCCCAGAGAATCCAACCCTGCCCGCACCTTGACCCCAGGCTTCCAGCCTCCAGAACAAAGGAAATAAGATGTTGTTTAAGCCGCACAGTCTGTGGTGTCCTTTACGGTACCCAGAAGACTGACAGAATGGGTCTCACAGTCGACTCCTTACACTGGATCCATTTTGAGCTTTGTGTGTAGGGTGAGGAAGGGTCCAGTCCATCCTTTTCCATGTGGATAACCCAGTTGTCCCAGCACCATTGAGTTGTGAAAGGACAAAAGTAAAGCAACCCTTATGTCCTTTCTCCATCAACAGTTTAGAGGATACACTGAAGTATCATGGACAATTTTGTCGGTTTAAGCCAGTGGTTTTCAAAATTTGGGTCTCAGGAACCCTTTGCACTTTATTAAAGATCACAAAAATGCTTTCTCATAAGGCTGGGAATGGTGGCTCATGCCTGTAATCCCAGCACTTTGGGAGGCAGAAGCAGGTGGATCACTTGTGGTCAGCAGTTCGAGACTGGCCTGGCCAACATGGTGAAACCCGGTCTCTACTAAAAGACAAAAATTAGCCGGGCATGGTGGTGGACACCTGTAGTCCCAGCTACTAGGGAGGCTGAGGCAGGAGAACCACTTGAACTCAGGAGGCAGAGGTTGAAGTGAGATGAAGTCACACCACTGCACTCAAGCCTGGGTGGCAGAGGAAGACTCCGTTTCAAAAAAAATAAATACATAAAAGTAACAATTTGGTTCATTTTACAATGATAAAGTCATTATATCTTAACACAGTCTTAAAGAAGAAACCATTTTCCAAAATAAGCAGCAGCGTGACCAGTTTGTGCTGCTGTGAAAACGCCTAACATCTCTGCACCTCAGACAGCAGGGTTCTCATGCCTGCATCTGCGTTCAGTAGGCTGCAGAGCCGTGGTTTAAGTTTATGAAGAAAGTCCGACCTCATGCTGATATACAATTAGGAAGTAGTATTTTCATTGTGTTTTCAGATAATTTTAGGTATTCTCCGCTGCCAAATGTAACAAGCGGCACTTCCGTACAGGCTGTCTGCAACGCGGAGTCTGCGCTCTGGTCGACGGGCCTTTCTGCCCCAATTCCTTCTCAGTCCACTGGTCCATCCTGTACTTGAATGGCTTTTACCAGGCACAGGATTTTGTAATCACACATTGGTTAGAAAACACTGGTTCAGAGTTATGAGCAGCTTCCACATTTCATTCTTTGTCCAAAAAAACCACATCAATATCACCACTGATCACATGAGAAAGTGGTGGACACAAGATTTTTATAGTTTAATATTCACTGGAAATCTCAAATGTCTAATCACTGGGAATAATGTAAGGTACTTTCGTGAAAGAGTCATTTTGTTCATTTTTCAGGCCACACCTGCAAATGCCTCCGTCTGAAGTAGCATCGTTTGTAAGTCATTCTTTATATAAAGGCGGCCGTTAGTGGAAGAAGTGGTTCTGCAGGTTCATAGTTCAGAGGCACCAGTGCTCTCCCTACATAACCATAAAATCCGCAGAACACGCACCTGTGCACACTTTCTCACTCAGAACATTCCAGAAGGAACCCTGAATCCCAGTGCCGCAGCGGGACTGAAGTTTTCTCTCACCCACACAATAAACACAGGGAGCTCCCCCAGCCCCCACCCCGAGGTCACAGCCTTGGTCCTCTGTCTGATCTAGGAGGGCTCCTGCAGCTCCAGCCTAACAGGGAAAAGTAGGCACCCACATGTCAGAAAGCCCTCCCAAGGCCCGGCGAGCACTTCTGCTTATGCCCCAGCCAAGTACGTTTGACGAGGCTACAGCCAGCTGTACGGCAGGCAGCGAGGTACCCAGCAAATACTTCAGGGGTCCCATTACTGAGAAGGAAAGGTGGACAGCGAGGTACCCAGCAAGTACTCAGGGCTCACGTTATGGAGGAGGAAGCCAGGCAGATAGTGTGGTACACAGCAGGGTTCACGATACCGGGGAGGAGAGGAGGGTGAAGACAAGGGGACTGGAACAGTCTGTCTTAAGCTTTAGCATTTACAAGGCTCGCTGTAGATTATCCGATTTGATCTTAACAGCTCACAAGAGAGGCAGAGGCATGACTGTTTTCATTTCATGAAAAGAGATCCAGAGAACTGATGATGACCATGTGCTCTTCCCACAGGCTCCCAGAAATCCTCCTCAAATCATCTCTCAGTTGTATACATGTGATAATACCTCAGTCACGTCCCCTTCCTGCAGGGGGATTGTAATGCCGCCCTGCTGTTCCTTAGTGCCCCTACCTTCTCCTGCCATGGCATTTCAGCCATGCCAACCATCCATGGGAAGTCAGCACAACCCCACCTCCGCTGCTGCTGATGGCTTGGGTCACCCTTATCTTTCATTTCCACCAGCAGGGACCTGTTCGTCCTTCAAATGCAGCACAAACTCACTCATTGTGTGAAGCCTTTTTCCAGCCATCACAACTGTCATGTGTAAAATCAGTCTGTGGAATGCTTCATTTCGGAGGTGCTTATGTTTTCTCATTGGCTGTGATCACGACCAAATTCTGAGCAAACCAGGTGGTCCCCTCTCCCCATCTCTGCTCCAATGCACTTAAAACAAGGATTCCTGGAAGCACCTTTGTAGTCCAATTCATGCATGAGTCCGCCCCACACCCTGCAGTGAAGCCCTGGCGGTCAGGGCTCAGGGCCCCCAGGTGGGTCAGGAGAGCTTAGTGCCCTCTCTGGAGTTGTCACCCAGAGACCCACGGCTGGAAGGGAAGAAACTTGCATCCTGTGAAACATCCAGGCCCCGAGACCCACTCAGGAGCAGAAAACGGGGAAGGAGCCTCAACCAGACACTCGGGAGGGCAGTCAGCAGGAGCCACGGAGGTCACCGGGAGGGAGGGAGTCAGGCAGTGAGGCCAGAGGTGATGTGGCCGGGAGGGAGGTGATGTGGCCAGAGGTGACGTGGTGGGGGATGACACGGCATGGTTGGGGGAGGAGACGTGGCCAGAGGCAACGTGGCCAGGGAAGGAGAAACGGTTGGAAGTGACAAGAGGGGTCTCCAGACCTCAGACTGTGTGCCTGATTTATAGATGACATTTTAATTATGATGTTATATCTAACTTTAAAGTAGCAATTTAGAACCACTGTGTACATTTAAAACATGGTACAAATATAGCACATTTCCCAAACCAAAGAACAGTGCATTGAAGGAAAAAATAGCAACTCACCAAAAAAAAAAAAAAAAAAAAAAGGAAAAAAAAATTTATTTAAGATCAGAAATAAAGAGATCCTACAGCTCTTGTAGTCCAACCCCCACCCTAATGTGAATGGGGGAAAAAGGGAATTAGATTCTAGTCAGACAAAACTAAAGGCAAAACCGATGTACTTTACTTTCTACTTGACAGAAAACAAGAAAAGCTCATCAAGGAATCCCAACAAATAGTAGCTTTAGGAGTCCCCAAAATGCAAAATTTACCTTCAAATTAAATCAACTGCTAAGTGTGTATAAAGTTATGTTTTTCTTTATTGTCTTCCTCCGCCACAGGGGCTTTTTTAGAACTTGTTTCCCCCTAATTGCCTCCAACACCAAGGAAATTTAAACCCCACAAGTAAACCGTGTCTCGATTCACACACAGCGTCCTTTGGAGCAGACAGTCCGTTGCTCTGACATTCTTCTCACCTAAGCACCGAGTACAGCCTGAGAACGCACAACACGCACACACACGAACTCGGACAGACAACAGGTGAGATACGGCACATGAGGAGGAAGATGAGACAAATGAGCTTCACCGACTTCACCAACACCGCAGATCCGTGAAGAAGTGACACACGCAGCCTGATCGGGTGCTGGTGACTCCTGGGAGACAGCCAAGGGCAACATTTGGAGAAGCAGCACCACAGGCCAGGAGGGTGTCGGGGCTTCCGAGGAGAGGGGCGACCCGACCAGGTGCTGGGGGCTTCAGAGGGGAGGGATGCCCCGACCAGGTGCTGGGGGCTTCAGAAGGGAGGGGAGCCCCGACTAGGTGCTGGGGCTTCAGAGAGGGGGGGTGTCCCAAGCAGGTGCTGTGGCTTCAGACGGGAAGGCGCCTCAAGCAGGTCCTGGGGGCGGCAGAACAAGCCCTGGGTCCCCTTGTCACTTTTCACTCTCTACTCCCGAATCTCACCCTGAAGTTGCAGCAAGTCCAGGTATTCATTTACCCATAAAATTTAGTATCTGTGAGTAACACAAGTCACTAATCCACACCGATCTGAGTCCACAGATACCTCCCAGAGATGTCACCATCCCTTCTGGTAGAGGGGCAGCCCAGGGGCACACGCTACTAGAAAGGGAGACTGTCTCCAGCCTGACACTGCAGAGTCCTCAACACTAAGTCTACCTTCTGGAACCATGCCGTCTCCCACAGAAGCAACTAGGGGCATGTAGGGGCTTTTAAATCTTTTTTTTTTTTCTTAAGACAGAATCTCCCTCTGTCCCCCAGTCTGGAGTGCAGTGGCACAATCTCAGCTCGCTGCAACCTCTGCCTCTCAAGTTCAAGTGATTCTCCTGCCTCGGCCTCCTGAGTAGCTGGGAATACAGGCACCTGTCACCACGCCCGGCTAATTTTGTGTATTTTTAGTAGAGATGGGATTTTACCCTGTTGGCCAGGCTGGTCTCGAACACCTGACCTCACGTGATCCACCCATCTCAACCTCCCAAACTGCTGGGAATACAGGCATGAGCCACGGTGCCCGGCCCATATAGCTATTTAAATTGGACTAAAATTGAATAAAATTAGAAGTTCAGTTTCTCATTTACACTTCAAGCATTCTGTCACCCACAGGCGGCCACTGACCAGAGGCTGGTAGAGATGTCACACTCCACACTGTAGAAGGTTTTATGGACGAAGTGGCTCTAAGATCATCTCGGCATCTTTATATTGAAGTTACCAAAGTTTTACTCTGATTATTATAGACATCAGCATTCTCCCATTTAAAAATGTCAGTGCTATTGCAATGATCAGATCTGTGACTTTCCAGAAGCTCTTCTCTTCCTGGACAGAACTGCAGAGCATCTGCACTCTGCCTCCACACTAAGGGACAGCAGAAACCTCCGTGTAAAATCAGGGGGGAGAAAAAAAAGAAAAAAGAATCCCTGGTCCCTCTCCCCTACAATTTTGTGAAACTCCTCTTAACATTCAGAATAACTGCCAGAGTTGCAATAAACAAGCATCCCTTGACCAGGAAGAAACAGGTAAGCAAGAAGAGGGAGACGCGAGGACCCTCAGTGCCCTCTGGGACCCCAGGCCCAGCCAGGACTGAGAAGGGCAATACAGCCCGGCAGATCTGCACACCTGATGCGAACCGTGCGCACGGTTTCCCCGGGCCTCGGTCCTCTACTCTGCCGTCACTGGCCACTGTGGCTCTGGTAGAGGCAGATCCCTGAGCCCCAACACCCACAGCCAGTCCCCTCCTTGCAGGTCTCAGCTCTGCTGTCACTGCCTCAAGTGCCTCCCTGATGCTTCTCATCTTCATCCGCGTACCGTGTCCCCTCTACACCGCAGTCCTTGCTACCGCCCACACCTCCACGGAGCCTGGCACACAGGTGCCTGAGACACCCCAACAGGCGGGCATGGCAGGGTAGGGCTTGGAGTTCCAAGGGCCACATCCCACATACCACCACAAGCGCTGCGGAGGCTGTGGAACGGGTCCAGGCCTCAGGCCGGCACTCAGCTTCTCCCGGCCCCAGAGGCCAAGAACATAGCAAGGGAGCGCAGCTGGAAGCAGAATCCCAAATCCCCTTCCTGTTCCTCAAGAGGAAGGGGGCCTCGGGGCACAACTCTACCAGCGCCTTCCTCCTGCCAGGCTGCCTGTCACAGGACCGACACCTTCACCGCAGGGAAACCCACCAAGTACCTCCTGTGAGGAGAAAACCACCAAGTACCACAGGAGCCACGACCACTGGCAGCGTCTACTGAGCCCAATTAGTGACAACAGCAGCCGGGCCCCTATGTAGCACGCACCGACTCTGAACCTGTCCCGCACACCACAAGGTTGACCATCCTGAAGCTCAGCTTCGACTCATCAGGGGCCTCTTCCAGGAGAGCTCGGCATGTCTATCTTCCCTGGGGTCACAGAAAGGTGAGGGACTCAGCCCCGAGTGTGAACAGAGTCAAGCTCCCACTAGCTGTGCAGACAACCTCCCTAGCCCTGGCCTGGGAAGGGGCCAAGCCCAAACAGCCATCTTTTGCCGCCACAGGTACAGAATTCAGCCAGCTCTCTCAATGGAGTCGTGCCACGTCAACTCCAGGCTCCTCAGTACTCTGGGGTTCACCTCGGGCCGCTGCACCTTTGAAACGTGGCTGTGGACTCCTCTAGGCTGCTCAGTGTCACGGCCCATTTCATTCAGACACTGCAGGCCCCTGCTGTGGTGTCAATACCCAGGACACCCCTGCCGGCATCCTCCGAGATGCTGCTGCAGCTGCAGCTGCTGTGATCTGAGAACAGCCATGCACAGGCATCAAAGGGAGGGCTCCTCAAGTCTCCTCCGAGAGCAGCGGCTACAGCTTTGGAGGACGTTGCACTGAATCCTGGGTGAGGCTGGCTCGGTCTGCAGTCTAAGCCTGGTTGCTGGGGAGACACACTCTGTTGTAACTGACAGAGGCTGTTGGTGGCAGCTCTACCAAGACCGAGATGGCAACTAATCTGAGACTTACTATCTATACTTTCTATCTGATGTGTAAAAGGAAACATCGTGAAGTTCCAGTAGCAAGGAATTTCCTATCATCTATCACATGAAGATGCAGCAGAAATGCAGCTAAAATGTTAGTAGGGTCTTTGCAGAGGAACAGACGGGTCTATTTCAGGAAAAGTGCTTGCTGGCTTTTTAGAAACAGAGTGAAATCCCTGCCAAGTAAAGGTTTGTACTTTTGCTCTGGAAACAGAGAGGGAAAGTTCTTCCTTATTATTCAAATACATTAACTATATTTAAGTGTTCTTGTAAACTAAGTATTAAATATTCAAAAGTAAGTAATTCTGTTCGGTCTATTTCATTCTTTAAATGCAGCTTTCAAAAACGGACGAACACCTGGCTGGGTGCGGTGGCTCGCGCCTGTAATCCCAGCACTTTGGGAGGCCGAGGCGGGTGGATCACGAGGTCAGGAGATCGAGACCATCCTGGCTAACACGGTGAAGCCCCGTCTCTACTAAAAATGCAAAAAATTAGCCGGGCGTGGTGGCGGGTGGCTGTGCTCCCAGCTACTCAGGAGGCTGAGGCAGGAGAATGGCATGAACCCGGGAGGTGGAGCTTGCACTAAGCCGAGATCACACCACTGCACTCCAGCCTGGGTGACAGAGCAATACTCCGTCTCAAAAAAAAAAAAAAAAAAGAAAAAGAAAAAAAAGAAAGGTGGCAAACACCTCATGTCTGCCCTGACTCCAGCCATCTCCATGGAGTGGACAGAGCTTGGGAAAAGTTCACTGTGGAGGACCAGAAGGCCAGGCCGGGCCTTTGCTCAGCAGATGAGCGAGAGGGTCAGCCACCCTAGGGAAGAAGCCCACATTTGCTATGTTACTGATGATATCCACATACATTTCTATTTTGCCTCCCACACACAGACCTGGGATCCATGTTTGAACAAGCGGCTCCTGCCAACAGAGGCTCCATGCCATCATTTCCCTGACCTCCCCAACAAGAGCCAGGCCAGCCAGTGTCCCCACACGGGTCCTGGGACCCAGGAAGATCCGGGTCCTGCCCCTCTTCTCCCTCATCCCTGCAGCACCTGGCTTGCTGTGGAAGTCCAGCAGTGCTGGCTGAACCCATGTTCACCTGGGGTGTCCAGGAGAAGCCTCTGGGCAGAAATCAGCTGGGAAGCAGGGCTATGTGTGCTGGCAGATCACTCGAATGGATTTGCAGAACCGAGTTTTCAACACAGGTGCCACCATCAAGTCCCTCAAGCCCCTTGTGAGCCTAGAGGCACAGAGCCATTTGCTGCACTCCCACAATCTCTATCCACCCTGCACAGAAGCCTAGTTTATCCAAAAGACCATAAAATTTTGTGTGTAAACAAAGTTTGGCATAATGAATTAAAAGTGAAGTCACCACTTCTATTTTCCATTAATCCATTCATTCAAACAAATATCTCTTGAGTATGTGCATCGAATACTGTGGAATTAGGATTTAGTCCATGCCTTCAAGAAATATACATCACAGAAGAAAAGGTATAGCTTGTAACTAACAGTGCTGAACAGGCAAGAAATACACATCGCAGAAGGAAAGGTAGAGCTTGTAACTGTAACAGTGCTGAACAGGCAAGAAAGAAGCATCATAGAAGGAAAGGTAGAGCTTGTAACTAACGTCAGAAAGAAAGGTGTAGCTTATAAACTAATAGTGGCGAACAGGACAGAATCTCACAGGCTCATCAGGAGCCGCCGAGGAGGAAGCCATGATTCATTTCCACCTGCAGTAGACAAATGTTTCCCGGATAAAGTAACTTTTCTACAGTGATATCTGTTCCCTATTGTTTCGATCTTGCTTGATAAGGGTATTAAATCACCACTTTATGTGCTGCTTATATAAAATACATCATTGTCAGGGGAGGTTATAAAATAAATACTTCACACAAGCTTGGGCTGTGAATGGTGAGAGACAATGGGACAATGTGTTCCCGTGTTCTCAAGATGCAGAAGGGGCAAGACCCTGGGGTTCCCTTCTCCTCCCCACCGCCCTGTTCCCAGATAAGGGGTGGAGGCAAGGCCGCTGTGCAGTCCTAGAGCTGGCTCCAGGGCTAGGACACTACGCCCGCACTCTCTGTGCCCCATGCGAGAAATACAGCCTGGGGGGCAATCACCAATTGACCTGGCGGTGGAGAGAGTCCTTCCATCAAAAGCCTGTGCTTCCAGGAGCCAGAACAAAGCAGGACCCCCAGGAAAACTGTTCCAGCTGCTCCTGAAACCTGGGCAGAGTCACAGCCTGGCAGGAAGCACCAGTGACGCATGTGTGCCCAAAACTGGGAGGATGGCCAGACGCCTGGAGGCCAGACTGACCTGCAGGAGATGACCACTTCTCTCTGGTTCAGTAGAGATAGACAGTCTGGGCTTCACTTTTGTATGTGGAGCCTCACAGTACAGAAATATCACAAAGGGATTAGACTTCGTGTACCCTAATTTTTTAATTAAAAAAAATCACATTTATTGCTACTAATTCTAAATCCAACAAAGAAAAATAAATAATTATGAAAACACATGCCTACAAAATGTAAACCACAATCTCTTTACCCATAGGAGACCCAAAATTTAGTTTACCTTTTCTTCAGTATCATCTCATTTTTTTTTTAAGCCATTACTGTGGTGTCTCCTCACTGCCCCATGAGGAGGTTCATGGGCTCTTCAGGGCTTTTTACTGTTTTGCCGTTTTTCAGGTTTCAAGGCAGGATCATTTTCCCACACTTGTTTGCTTCCTTGATCACCAATTGTTCACAAGGACATCGTTGTGCCTCAGAAAACGTAGTCACTGAACTTCACTAAAAGTGAAAGCAATAAGGACATTTTGGCTGCCATGACAGCATCCTCAGTCACTGAATCTCCCTGGGGGACCAGACACACCCCCAATCTCCTTGTAACCCCAGCATACAGTTATCGCTGCAGCTGACAGGACTGACCCAGCCTGGGGGAGGCATGAAAGCAAAGGGAAGAGAAGACAGGTGACTCATTTAGGAAACTCGGGTGATCCTCTCAAGTCACATTTCTCAGGGTGTCAAGGGACCAGTCACATGCAGGGAACGTCCTTGGCCTGGCAGGTGGCAGACTCCTGGGACCCTCCTCAGACATGTTAATCAGAGAATCTAAAGGCGGGCAGACTCTGAAAAGTATCTGTAAAGGAAGGACGTAGCTCTGCTGTGAGCCCACTACATGCGGGGTCGCGCAGGACGCCGCTCCCAGTGTCCAGTCTCCATTTCACCCTCCTGGGAGGAACACCCGTCAAGTCACAGAGCACGGTCTTCAGCGAACACCTTCCTGCGCGACCTCCACTGTCGCCCAACCCTGCAGGAGTAGACTCTGAGTAGGGGAAACAAGTCTTTGCTCCTGACCCGGCCACCTTGACACTGGGCATAAGACCAGCACTGCTACGTCTCTGGGGAAAGGAGCGGCCCTGGGCAGGAATGCACTTGGCAGCCCCAGGGAGGGGCCAGGTGTGGAGGAGCAGGCCTCTGCCCGCAGACACGTCAGCACAGCATCCTGGAGCAGAACCTCCAGCCCAGCTGAGCCTACAGATGGCCGCAGCCCTGGACAGCATCTTCACGGTGACGCGGGGGACTGGGCCAGAGTCGCTCAGCAGGGCTGCCCTGAATTTGCAACCTGAAGAAGCTGTACAATCGTACGTGTACGTTGCCTTACCCCCTAGGTTTTGGGGTCACTTGTCACACAGCGACAGACAGTGGATGTGCACGGACTCCCAGGCCACGATGGCCTCTGCCGGCCTCACCCGGGCTGTCTCATCTGGTCCCGTGACATCACGTTTCTCAAAGTCAAAGGCTGCCAGGGCCCCCTCTTTTCTTCACAAAGTCGTTACAAGCTCACGATACAAACTGAAAAAAAAAAAAAATCTGTAAAATACAACATATGACGCAATGCAGGGTGAATGCCCAGGCACATACACACGCGAAACAGGTGCATGCACACATGAACAGGTGTACACGCATGAAACGGGCACGAGTGAAGGTGTACACGCGTCAAACAGGTGTGCATACACACATGAAAGCACCAGACATGAAGGGCTGTCTTTGGGAGCCTAGTTTTTAGACATCTCCCTCACACTTTTACATCTGCACGATCACAAACACAGCACACCCCAGTACTGAGGGGAAGCCCCAGCTTCTCATGGGGGCACATGAGGCTTTTTATTTATGCTACAGGTTGCATCACTACATTCTAGAACTGCAAGGCCCCGCACTGCCAGGACTGGGTCAGGTCCACCCTGTGCTCCAAGGACCAGGCCGCCTGCCAGCCCACACGGACCTGCCCCTCGGATGGTGCGGCTGCTTCTAAAACAGAGGCTCAGGCCCACCCAGAGAACTGCAGTACCTGTTATTAAATCAAGACTTGGCTGTGGGTAAACGTGAAGATTTTTATTAAACATGACTCTGGAACATTCAAAGGACCATAACTAAATGCTCCTTTCGCAGTCTCAGCGTGTCCAGACACTCATAGAGAAGGCCAGGGCGTGGGAACCCACGGAGCCCTGACAAGGCAGACTCGGAGCTGTGTGGCTCAGTTAGCACAGATTTTGTGTTGATACTTGCCTTTTACATTCAGATTAAAATAAAAAATCTGCAAAAGTAGCTCACATTCTATTTCAATTCTCGATTTTTGTAGTAACTGGGGCCCTTTCCCTCTGGTTTCCCAGCCAAGCAGTAAATAGGCCCAGCTGGGATTTGTCAAAGTCTGGGCCTCTGTTGTAGAGTAAGTGAGGGGGGTAGGGAGGAGAGCCTGAGTGGTGAGGAGGATTGGGGGATAGGGAGGGACAGAGGGAAGGATAGAGAGAGAGAAACCGCCGAGGGCTGGAGGCAGGAGGGATGCTCCCTGGCAGTCTCAGGCTCCCCGTTCCAAGGTAACTGAGCTGGCATCACGCATGCGGTGCCGTCATATGACTTGGCTGACAAACGCCAGAATTGCAACAAAATGCTCAAGGAGAAGAGTAAGCACCAGCATCTTCAGATTAGGGTAGAGTCCCGGTTTCACGCTTGCCTTGTATGACATTCTATAAATTGTAAAGATAACGCATTTTCTTACCAGCCACACTGTTCCCCAAATACCAACTATAATAAAGACCAGACAGCATCTGAGTACTGAGCGTGTGTCAAGCCCCGTGAGGTAGGCATCATTTACTTTGCTAGAGAAAGAAACAGGCTCTGAGAGAAACTTTCTGAGGCCAGGCAGCTGTGTCCAAACCCACCTCGTGCCTCCTGACCCTGAACGTGGAGGACCCAAGTCATTCATGTGAATAATTTACCTACCTGCCTGTCAGATTGAGATTCAACCCCCAGATCTAATCATCTCTATGCAGGAATGTGTCAAGGAAGGTATACAATTCTATGAGTTTGAGCTGGGGGAACAAAGGCAGGCACCCTCGACACACATGTGGTATGGAGGTACGCGACCAGTGCAGGGGTGGACAGGAGCACGTCCAGCCCTGCCCAGTCACACAGCCACCCTGCCATGCCAGTGCAGGGGCCGCCACCGTGTCTCGGGGAAAAGCAGCTTCTCCTGCACAGGAATCTACCCATGAAAGTGTGTTGCTGAGCAGGTTTCGACCAACATCTCAGAAATCAGACACTGTGTAACACGCTTATCTATACAGGCTGCCTATGTCCGGGAATCACCAATAATTCCCATCTCGCCATCAATTATTTCTGGTAAATACTCATTATTCTAAGTTAACTGAGACAACACAAGAACAAAATAATGGAAATGTCAGAGTCAATCAGCTCCACCTGCTGAAGAGCTGGGACTAATGATGAAACCTAAGGAATCCTGGAGAAGGCAGCAGGACCCCAGTCCCCGCGGACCACCCCAGCCTCCTTCCACAGGAGAGTTAGTCATGGGGCCAAGGAACGGCTTTCAAGGAATCTCAGAGGTTCTCAAAGTCTTGAAAGTTTAACGGGAACTGAATATTTGCATCTGAGTCACACGAGCATATTAAAAGTAAAATTTCCTCTTTCCACTAGAATTATGAGCTTGCAGCGGTGACACTGGCTGTATCTCATGCTCCTGAGATGTTTGGGGGCAACCGTGCATCTCGGATGAGTCATTTATAACGATGAAAGCAGTGCTTGGGCTCTCGATCCAGGACCACAGACCCCACCAGTGAGGGTCTAAACAGGACAAGCCTCGGCCTGGAAAGGCTGGTATCCGTGCGGGCTGGGAGGAGCACCAAGAAAACTCAGGGGCAAGCCCCACGCAAGCTCGGCATGTCCTACCCCACGCAGTCGGCATCAGCCACAGGGATCTTTTGTTGTTTTTTGTTCAGGAAGGAACATATTAAAAAGCCTGGGGCCCAGGGCCTGTACTCCCCAAAGCTCCCCACAGAGCCGGGTTAAGTGACACCTTCCCTCATGTTAAAGTCAACTATATATGGCTGCTGAGGGCATCTCAGAGCAGGTGCAACACTGAGCTTTCTTGCTGTCTGGGGAAAGCAGGAATTCCAGGCCTCTGCCTTCCTACCTCCCCAGAGGCTCTAGCCCAGGTGAGCTCAGCTTCTCCCAAGTAAGGAGCACAGACCAGCTTCCCCCATGCTCCTCAGGTCACACAGGAATGGTGCAGACCCTTGCACCTTGGCACGAGCCCTCGTAACCCACCCCAGAGGCAGCAGCCCAGCCCTGTGGCCCCGGCCTGGCAGGAGGCAGCTGCTGGGGCCCCTGCTCAGGGTTCAGCACAGCGAGGTCCAGCCGCAGCAGGGGAGACATCCACCACCCGGCCATTCGTCTTTAACCTAAAACAGACACGGGAATTCAGCAAGGGGTTCCTTCCCCTGACAAACCGTCCATCCTGTTCTCATCTCTCCCTCCTGCCCCAGTACTGCACCCAAGGCCACCCAGCACTGTGCCCAAGGCCTGACTCCCAGTTTCACAGGGAATCCAAGATGATTATGATTTTGAGAAACTGGGAGCTACATAGAAAATGAGTTGGTAAAGCCAGTGTCCACTGATCCTCCACTCCACACAGCAGAGAACAGTCCTCGGGATAAAACCCACGGGGCGGGGAAGACGTCATCAAGGCGGGCAGGACAGAGGAGCCGCAAAGCCAGTGGTTCAGGGAACAACGCCACGTGAACACAAAGCTAAAGTACTCAGCGGCTGGAAGACAAAACACAGGAGACAGAAACAGTGAACGTTTAAAGAGAAAAGAAAAAAAAAAAGCCTCACTCTTAAGAGTCAGTCAAGATTTAAGTTCTCAAGTCACAATGTATCAGCACAGACCTCTCATAATGCCTGAAACTTGGGGCAGTAAACACGTGAATCAGTTCTCCCAAGTCCATCGTTTTCTTTGATGAGCCTCTTGAGTCTCAGGCTGGTTTCAAAGTAAGCCCTTCTCTGTTTGTTGATGACTTAATAATTAACACACTTGAAAACACATTGACTTCCAAATTAATCTGCTAATAAAATATTAATTACCATACTGGCTGTCATCTACAGAAAAAAACACAATCACTTTCTGGTTGTAAAAACTTAGAATTCGAAGCCCCATTGGCCATCTGAACAGCACCTGCTTTTGACAAGGGCATTCCAAAGCTAATCTGAAAAACTAGTCCACGCCATGATCAGTGGGGGGTCAGACTTGCCTCATCACCCCACCTCCCTTCTGGAATTACACAGAACTTAGACGCTTAGTCTGATGGGAAACATTTACAATCTATTCTCTCCAAAGCTACCTGGAGGATTGCTTCCACATGACAAAGCCTTGGTCTCCACAACCCCTTATCTGACAACTCTCTCGACCAACTGTCAATCAGGAAATTTTAGAATCTACCTGTGACCTGGACACCCCTGCTTCCAGTTGTCCCATCTTTCCAGACCAAACCAATGTACATCTTACATTTATTTTGATTGATTGTCTCATGTCTCCCTAAAAGCTATAAAACCAGGCTGGGCTCTGACCACCTCGGGAATACGCTCTTAGGATCTCCTGAGGGCAGTATCAAGGGTCATGCTAACTCATTTGGCTCAGAATAAATCTCCAAATGCTTCACAGAGTTTGAGTCTTTACTGACACACTATCTTTCATGGGTATTCATCTGGGGGACTCACAATCAACTGGAGGCAGCTGTTGCCCACTGTGCAAAAGTCTCTGCAGGACTGAGCCTCTGGTACGGGGACTCCAACCCCTGAAGCAGCAGCTCTCCCACGTCCCACGGCCTGATAGACACACACCTCCCGGGCTTCTCATTTCAGAGTCTCAGCAACAAATCTACCAAATGTGATCAACATCACAGAAGATTCCTCGAGGCTTTTGGCTGTTGTTTCTCCCCAAGTTTAGTCTAGAACCAGAATGGCAACACTCGGAACAGGATGGTTCTCAGTCACCGACCCTCCTGGTAAAAACACTGTCTCCAAGAACCTTTCCTGCCAGTCACAATTTCCTTCGAGTCAAGCTCGAAGGCCACCTCCCCAAGAAGGAAACTTCTTCAATCCAGCAATCACAGCTCCTGTTCCCATCTAGAGCTTGTCTGCCAGGAAGGGAAGACTCCTCATTCCAGAGACAGCAGGTGCCACAAACTCAGGGTTGTAGCCATTGCGAAGGCAAACACTCATGAAATTAATACACTTTTTCCTCCTTGGATACTGACGTTTCCTCTTCTGGAGGTCAGCCAAGGCCATCTGCACGAGTCACGAGCATGATGGCTCCAGCCCCTCCTTCGGTGTCAGCAGTGTGGCTCTGCTCTGAGACCCTCCTGCACCAGCCGGGCCATGCACCTGTTCCCACAACTGCTGTCAGCAGACTACAGTGATTCTAAAATAATCAGCAAACTGAGGTTCCGAAGGATGCATTTTAAAGAAAAATGTGTAAGTTTTACTGCATGAAATCAGCTACATCTTTTGCTACTCCAGAGGCTTTTTGTTTTGCTTTCCTCAAGATTCTCTACAATGATCCCAACAGTCAAAGTTCCCAGTTACAGGCAGAGGGTTGGGCAGGCCGCGTCTGATATTTAACACACACACACGATCCACGTCAAAGGATTTTCCCTGTTCACTAACATCATCAGGACAAACTTTAAGCAGTAATAATCTCCCTGTCTGGAAAACTGACCTCTCTTAAGAACTAATGCAACAAATGTGTTTGACAAAGTTGCAGGTGGACATTTTAGTGAATGAATCACTATTTCAAGGAGGATAAAGGCTCACTATTCAAAGGCATGTTTTTGTCAAGTTCTGTAATTTCAGCTTCATGCATTTAAATCATGAAGTGAGGCTTGTACCTGATCCATTACAGAATCTCTACAAAACAGAGAAAATTCCATTTCTGCACATTGTCATTCTTTTCCATATGCATACGGATGGTGGTAATTTAAGTTGGCATTCCGACAGGATTTCTAAATTAAACTGTCTTCGACTTTAAACACTACGTGTTAAACATTACACACTCCATTGTTAAACATTTATAGTAGGGTCTGTATGGCCAGTTTTAAAGATTTCTTCCTCACTAAAAACAAGCGTTTAACCAATAAATGGTCTACTCTAAAATATTCTAGAGACAGAGATACATTTGGAGAGTGGACACACTTAACACAGAAATACGCAACATCAAACAGGTACAACCAGCAGTGACTGTGGAAGGGGAGCCATGTGAGTGCCCCTAAAAACACACACAAGCCTGGCTGCTTAAAAGGAGTGAATATAGCTCAACACTCCTATGTGAACATTGATGTGTCTACTGCCTTACAGAATCCTCCTAGCTGAGCTGCAGGAATCTTCCATGGAGCCTTTTCTCACCTACACTGCCTACAGGTGCCCACTGGGCTCCCTGGGCAGTATCATGTCTTTGTTTAGAATATCACAGTATTTGGAGGCCTGTTTAATCCCAAATCAGAGCCTTATGATAACTCAGACACCATCCCTCAGGGCTTGTGGGCCAACTTCGGCTAATGCAGGCTGCTCCACAGTGCCCTGAAGATGGGCTTGGTGCATCCACACGATTTTAAGATTTGGGGCTGCCGTTTTCTGCAGTCACAGATGCGCACTTACATATTCATCATGACTGAAGGCAGCACGTGTTTTTGTGTTCCTTCTGTAATGGTAATAATCATGGCAACATTTCTTCAACCCTTAAAAAAGCCTCCTAACAGCAGTTGCATTCCACCCCCTTCCTTAAAATTAATAGAATTTACCAAACTAGGTGAAATCAGTCTTCATGAGAAAGTGACAAATCAGTGTTCACACAATGGCATAGTAGCTGGGCATAGAGTGTATGTCAACATCCCAAACTAAGCACCCATCACAGTTATTCCCAACTCACAGGAAAGCTAGAAAAATTTGAAGGCTTAAAACATAATTATAAATGAAAATAACAAGAAACCAAAGTTTTTGAAGAGCATTTGTTAGCCAAGTAAGGAAAGCCATTAACCAGTGCTGATTACATTGCATTTGATTACAGCAGCCAAAGACGTGTCCAGAGGAGGAGACTTTTAAAGATTAGTCTTTCAGTAAGAATGGTTGCTTAACAAGTTCACACTACTGGGCTACACCAATTATCAATTAAGAAGCAACATCATCCTGATACCAAAGCCTGGCAGAGACACAACAAAAAAAGAGAATTTTAGACCAATATCCCTGATGAACATCGATGCAAAAATCCTCAATAAATTACTGGCAAACTGAATTCAGCAACACATCAAAAAGCTTATCCACCATGATCAAGTGGGCTTCATCCCTGGGATGCAAGGCTGGTTCAACATTCGCAAATCAATAAACATAATCCAGCATATAAACAGAACCAAAGACAAGAACCACATCATTATCTCAATAGATGCAGAAAAGGCTTTTGACAAAATTCAACAGCCCTTCATGCTAAAAACGCTCAATAAATTCGGTATTGATGGAACGTACCTCAAAATAATAAGAGCTATTTATGACAAACCCACAGCCAATATCATACTGAATGGGCAAAAACTGGAAAAATTCCCTTTGAAAACTGGCACAAGACAGGGATGCCCTCTCTCACCACTCCTATTCAACATAGTGTTGGAAGTTCTGGCTAGGGCAATCAGGCAAGAGAAAGAAATCAAGGGTATTCAGTTAGGAAAAGAAGTCAAATTGTCCCTGTTTGCAGATGACATGATTGTATATTTAGAAAACCCCATTGTCTCAGCCCAAAATCTCCTTAAGCTGATAAGCAACTTCAGCAAAGTCTCAGCATACAAAATTAATGTGCAAAAATCACAAGCATTCTTATACACCAGTAACAGACAAACAGAGAGCCAAATCAGGAATGAACTTCCATTCACAATTGCTTCAAAGAGAATAAAATACCTAGGAATCCAACTTACAAGGGATGTAAAGGACCTCTTCAAGGAGAACTACAAACCACTGCTCAGTGAAATAAAAGAGGACACAAACAAATGGAAGAACATACCATGCTCATGGATAGGAAGAATCAATATCGTGAAAATGGCCATACTGCCCAAGGTAATTTATAGATTCAATGCCATCCCCATCAAGCTACCAATGAGCTTCTTCACAGAATTGGAAAAAACTGCTTTAAAGTTCATATGGAACCAAAAAAGAGCCCGCATCTCCAAGACAATCCTAAGTCAAAAGAACAAAGCCAGAGGCATCACGCTACCTGACTTCAAACTGTACTACAAGGCTACAGTAACCAAAACAGCATGGTACTGGTACCAAAACAGAGATATAGACCAATGGAACAGAACAGAGTCCTCAGAAATAATACCACACATCTACAGCCATCTGATCTTTGACAAACCTGAGAGAAACAAGAAATGGGGAAAGGATTCCCTATTTAATAAATGGTGCTGGGAAAATTGGCTAGCCATAAGTAGAAAGCTGAAACTGGATCCTTTCCTTACTCCTTATACGAAAATTAATTCAAGATGGATTAGAGACTTAAATGTTAGACCTAATACCATAAAAGTCCTAGAGGAAAACCTAGGTAGTACCATTCAGGACATAGGCATGGGCAAAGACTTCATGTCTATAACACCAAAAGCAACAGCAGCAAAAGCCAAAATTGACAAATGGGATCTCATTAAACTAAAGAGCTTCTGCACAGCAAAAGAAACTACCATCAGAGTGAACAGGCAACCTACAGAATGGGAGAAAATTTTTGCAATCTACTCATCTGACAAAGGGCTAGTATCCAGAACCTACAAAGAACTCAAACAAATTTACAAGGAAAAAACAACCCCATCAAAAAGTGGGCAAAGGATATGAACAGACATTTCTCAAAAGAAGACATTCATGCAGCCAACAGACACATGAAAGAATGCTCATCATCACTGGCCATCAGAGAAATGCAAATCAAAACCACAATGAGATACCATCTCACACCAGTTAGAATGGCGATCATTAAAAAGTCAGGAAACAACAGGTGCTGGAGAGGATGTGGAGAAATAGGAACACTTTTACACTGTTGGTGGGATTGTAAACTAGTTCAACCATTATGGAAAACAGTATGGCGATTCCTCAAGGATCTAGAACTAGATGTACCATATGACCCAGCCATCCCATTACTGGGTATATACCCAAAGGATTATAAGTTATGCTGCTATAAAGACACACGCACACGTATGTTTATCGCAGCACTATTCACAATAGCAAAGACTTGGAATCAACCCAAATGTCCATCAGTGACAGATTGGATTAAGAAAATGTGGCACATATATACAATGGAATACTATACAGCCATAAAAAAGGATGAGTTCGTGTCCTTTGTAGGGACATAGATGCAGCTGGAAACCATCATTCTTAGCAAACTATCACAAGAACAGAAAACCAAACACCGCATGTTCTCTCATAGGTGGGAACTGAACAATGAGATCACTTGGACTCGGGAAGGGGAACATCACACACCGGGGCCTATCATGGGGAGGGGGGAGTGGGGAGAGGGGAGAGGGGAGGGATTGCATTGGGAGTTATACCTGATGTAAATGACGAGTTGATGGGTGCAGCACACCAACATGGCACAAGTATACATATGTAACAAACCTGCACGTTATGCACATGTACCCTACAACTTAAAGTATAATAATAATAAATAAATTTAAAAAAAAAAAGAAGCAAGGCAAATGAGTGTGAGTCATTTTCCTTAATCCTTAATGTGTCAAAAATTACCACATTGGTCAAGCTGGTCTCCAACTCCTGACCTCATGTGATCCGCCCGCCCCGGCCTTCCAAAGCGCTGGGATTACAGGCATGAGCCACCACGCATGGCTGAGAAGTGTTTGACAGAGGCTGAGGGGAGGCTCCTGTCCCTTCCTGGGACATCCACATCTCACCCAGCTTCCGACACCGACTATGACACTCGAAGCATCACAGCAAGGGCAGCTGCATCCCCGCAGTTCTCTGCACTAATGCCACAGTGGCGTGAGCAGCCACAGCCCTAGAGCTGCCACTCAGCCTTATCGTGCTGGCACAAGCACAGCAGAAACTATCAAACCCCCAAGAAGGAGGAGTGGGGACCCAGGGGTGTGAACCAGGAGGGAGGAATGCGGCCCAGGGGAGTACGGAGGAGTGGGGGCCCTGGGGATGGAAATGTGAGGGAGGAGTGGGGGTCCAGGGGGGTGAACAAGGAGGGAGAGTGGAGAGTGGGGGTCCAAGGGAGTGAACAAGGAGGGAGGCGTAGGGGCCCAGGGCAGTGAACCAGGAGGGAGGTGTGGGGACCCAGAGCAGTGTACCAGGAGGGAGGAGTGGGGACACAGGAGAGTGAACCACGAGGGTGGAAGGTGGAGTTTGGCCCAGCGAGTGAAACAAGAGGCAGGAGTTCGGCCCAGGGACTGAACCAGGAGAGAGGAGTGTGGTCCAGGGAGTGAACCAGGAGGGAGGTGTGTGGTCCAGGGAGTGAACCAGGAGAGAGGAGTGTGGTCCAGGGAGTGAACCAGGAGGGAGGTGTGTGGTCCAGGGAGTGAACCAGGAGGGAGGTGTGTGGTCCAGGGAGTGAACCAGGAGGGAGGAGTGTGGTCCAGGGAGTGAACCAGGAGGGAGGAGTGTGGTGCAGGGGGTGAGCCAGGAAGGAGGAATGTGGTCCAGGGAATGAACCAGGAGGGAGGAGTGCAGTCTATCGGAGTAGGGAGGAGTACGGTCCAGAGGAGTGAACAAGGAGCCTCTGGGGGTAGCAAGTTCACACACCACAAATACCTCCCAATCTATCCGCGTGCAGGAAGGGGACGGAAACTGCGCAGGATCTGCAGCGCTTTCTCCTCACAGATGAGGAGGATACCGACTCACGCATGAAATCAGAGCTAAAGTTCTACCACGGTGGGAAGACGCTTCACAGACCCAAATGGGTGCAAAAAGAAACCAATCATACAAGATCAGTGGATGGAAAGGGTCAGAAATTTAAGCCTGTAACAAGCTTTCAGAAAAACTTCATTTGATCTGCAAGATGACTGCAGCTCTGCTGAATCATTTCTGCAAATGTCTAACTCGCGATGAGCAATCTCAGAGCCGTTCAAGGAGTAACAAAATCAACAGTCCTCCTGCCCCTTTCCTCAATGGGAACACTTTATTCTGTCTTCTATTCAAATTAAGTATCTTGCAAGGGAGTTGAAGAAAACTGCATAGCAGATTTTAAAACTTCAATGCTTTTCTCAATTTTCGCCACATTCTGATGCATTTTACTGACTACACGGCCAATAAGCCTAAAGTTTTTTGCATCGATAAAGACAATGCTCCTTGTAGCAATAGGCTTTTTCTTTTCTATAAAAAGATCTATAATTTCAGCCAGTAAAATGGGCATTTCACAAAGATTTTGCACAATTCCTAGCACAGATTTTAGCAAAATAAAACCGTTATCTTTCTGCAATTAAATAACCAAGCATAGGAAACTGCACAGTTAACATAACCATTCCATTATTTTATATAAACACAAATGAGAAAGTAGAGTATGCTTTGGAAAACAGTATTTCCACATGACAACGATGAAGCAGAAAACAGTTCCTCAGCCTCATATGACATTTGACAACCGAAGAACTCTGGCCCAAGCCCAGCCTGGTTAAACGGAAATGAAGTAAACATGTGAGTGACCGAGGTGGGGCACTCTGATAGTCACAGTCCAGGAAAGAACAGCTAACATCTTTCTTCTTCATGGGAAAACCAAAACATACTCGAGAGACCTTGATTCTTTAAAACACAGTCTGCCCCAGTACTAACCTTAAGCTCCCATTGATCAAGATTGCTATAACCACAGAGGTGTTTTTCCAGGCCCTCGAAAATCACGGACATGGCACATACACAACGTTTTCAAACACTCAATGCTACCAATTTGTTAAATGCGCTGTGATACCGGAGGTCTTGTGCAGGACCAGAAGTGTCGCAGCCTGGTTACCTGTCCTGGTGTTCAATGCTTTGTATGTGCAAAACCTGCTGTTACAATTTACTGGGCTTAATGTGATTCAGTTCATCACAGAAGAGAGCTATGACATTTACTTAATTCCACGCACAGATTCTCAGGTTCACCTTCCACGAGTGACTGTTCTGTCCACGAGACAGCGGAGGGAAGACCCAGGAAAGGCCCGGGAGATGCCAGGTGCTCACAAACTGGTATCCGTCTGCTGGTTCTGGCTTAAAGGAAAACAGACATAGAAGCAGCTAAAAGGGCTCACTACACCTAATATCACAATGTTCTCAAGTTTACCTTAGCCAAAAATAAAAGTGGAAAAGCAAAACTACTCCAGGGCATGATTCCAGTGCTAATCTGAAACATGAAATATTTAGAAGACAAAGCTTATTTTGAGTGCAAGTAATATACACATAAAACACTGGTTTCACAAAACCCAGTCTTTGCGATTGCTTTTATAAAAAGTAAAATTCTCATGAGGATCGCATACATTAACTGATTTTCAAATGAAGGGACTGGTAAACTTCAGGGCATATGATTTCTGCCACACACGAGGGGAGCAGTGAGAGAGAAGAGCTAGGATCAAGTGTGCTGAAGCTGTCCTAGGACTGAAATTCAGTTTCTGCCAAAACAAAAACACAGGAGTCAACTTCCATAGCAAGCTCTGCTTGAGAGCGACAAGATGTCAAAGTTGCAAAGGAGCTTCTCCCTGTATGGGCACGTGTGATCCTTGCAAAATCATAGCTCAGCATCATCAAAAATCAGGAAAGAACACAAGCCTTCCAGACATGAAATCCAAGAGCAGAAGGGAGCAGAGTCCAAGCTTGCTCAACAGAACTGTTCCCGGACAACAGCACAGAGGACGTCACAGGGAGGGCAGGGCAAGCAACAGCAGCTTCCGTGTTGCCGCAAGCAGGGCCTGAGCCAGGGGAGCAGTCTCCTCCAACCTGACAAGGAGGCACGAGGAGCCACGGAGAAGTCAATTCAGGGTCCTTTTCAGAAAGGGGCAACAATAAGAAAATCTGGTCTCACCCACCCCATACCCCATACTGTAGCAGCTAAACTCGCACGTGCGTCTGTCACGTTCCCCGACCCCTCTTGCAGATGCTCTTCCTGCACCCGGGTGCCCGTCTCCGTGCTGCTCCTGAGGCCACACCTGTTGTCATCCACTAGTGACCAGGAATTCACCTTTGTCCGGGAGAAGCAAATGCAGAGTTCACACACTCCTGTACAGGTTTGTTGGCCGAGAATCTAACTGCACTGTCCGATTCCAGATGTGCTGGTACCAAGGAGAATGTTCAATGTCTGGCATTTAAAAACCGTATCAGTGGGTTCTGCTGGGACTTCCAGGCAGCCGCACGAGGGACGGAGCTGTTGCCCTGTTACCCTGAGCCAAAGCAAGGCTGAGAGGCACACACCACAGGCCACATCACACTCGAGCACCGACTCGACACTTGCTCGTTCGTGTGTTAAGAGTTCAGGGTACAGGCGACAGACAGGCCTGATCTCAGTCATGGGACAACAGTGACTGCCCACAAGTCCCGTATCTAAGCCCCGACTTGCCCATCCAGCCTTCCTTCAGGAACAATGCCCACCTCACAGTGCAGCCATGAACGCTAAGTCAGCACGTACATACACAACCAGATTCATTGCAATTGTGCTTTCTACAACAAATTAATACAACCAGGCGCTATCATTGAGACTGAATAACCTATATTAGAACAGAAGATCAGGCCAGGGATGGTGGTTCAGACCTGTAATCCCAGCACTTTGGGAAGCTGAGGTGGGTGGATCACTTGAGGTCAGGAGTTGCAGACCAGCTTGGCCAACATGGCAAAACCCCATCTCTACTAAACATTAATTATCCGGACATGGTGGCACACACCCTGTAACCCCAGCTACCAGGGAGGCTGAGGCATAAGAATCACCTGAACCTGGGAAGTAGAGGTTGCAGTGAACGGACATTGTACTACTGTGCTCCACCCTTCCAGCCTGGGTGACAGACCAAGATTCTCGTAAAAAAATAAAAGGTCAAGATGAAAACTGATTGCCAAGGTCCATGTTCCATAAACTTCAAACAAAGTTCATTAGCTGGTACTTGATCAAGTTGTTGATTTCTTCATTACAATCTTGTATATCCTTCTAACATGGCTCAAAATGTTTACATTTGAGCATACCTCGAGTATAACAAAAAATAAAGTGCCTATATTTCATAAATGAGCAAGTTCCAGTAAGACTGCATCCTGCTCTAGTTAATCCTTTGACAACGTAAAACTGAACCATCCTGACATAGCACTGACACATGGTACAAGAATAATGACCTCCAATTAAATCGCTAGATTTAGAGAATACATAAATATAGCTTATCACTAATTCACCAGCGATTAGCAAGATTTTAAAGGAAGAAAAAGTATCGGGACTGTAACTAGGAATAAAGGCAAAAATAAACACGAGAAATTAGTCACGTTTAAATCAATACCCTTTCTGTGGGGCCGTAATAAAGTATACACAACAGGTGTGCAAGCTGTCATGCTAAGCTGTCACCAAGCTCTCTATGAAGGTGGTAAGAGCGTCCCAAGTCGCAGAGCCTCATATTCCTATTTAAACGCTACACAGCCAACACCACACTCAGCACGCAGTGAGAACTCTGAAAGCTCTGAGGAACGCATGATGGGATGAAGGGCCTCAGTCCTGCCATCACCCTGCTGCTTATTAAAAATATAAAACAAAGCCCTGCCTTCAAGGTGCTCAGATCTAACTAGTACAAAGTTTTGCTTTTGACGAGTTAACTACGAATGATGAAGACTCTCAACAGCTGTGCAAAATGTAAGGCAGCCTAATAAGAAGAACTTGGCTGAGAGTAAACCCAGAGATGGTTTTTTAACCACAGAAGAGGAAAGAACTGAAGAACCTTACAGAAAGTTGACAGCAATTTCTATTTCTCTATGGTAGAACCTGGAATTTACCTTTGAGACAGACTGTCCTTCTGTTCTGAAAAATCAGATTATTCTTGCAATCCTCCATCAGGACTGAAATTCCCAAAGGCATGGAAAACCAAGTACTAATTTTAAAACCCCCCCAAAAAACTACCTATGATCTTAGATGTGAGATTTAGTGTTCTCAAATTCCAAATTTGGAAATATTTTGCACAAAGTCCTTATTTTCCCTGTTTACTTGAAAGCTCTCTATCCTTTTGTCCTAAATATCTTCTTTCTCATCCTTCCAAACAGTATCTGAAGATGAACTTACATATCGTTTTCAATGTTAACCAAGAAGATACTACATTTGTCACGAACTGTTTATATTCACAACTCTAGGAGGGATTTCGCTACATCGTGAGGAATAACACGAGGCAGGAAATACGCCACGAATAAAGAACAGTAGAAAGTGGACACATTTCCTGATGAGTGCCGATTTCTCATTGAGCTGCTGACAAAGTTATAATACAGAAAGCTAGACAGCTGCTATGTTAGTTCTACCTCACTTAAGTGACCGAGTCATTGTTGTTTCGGTTCCCTTTCTCGTCTTGGGATGAGACACACCTCACAGAGTTGTTTGTGATTTCAGGAACACACACATCCATCAAGTGACTGTTCCTAAATCGTTGCAAAGGATATAGTAACCTGCCAAATTTCAACTAGGTTGCAACAAACAACTGTTTTCATCCTACACTCTCCGGTGCCAGCGAGATGGTGTGTTCTTGGATCCCTGCGGGAGCCCTATTCCTGGTGCCATAGAGCACACACATATTTACATCCACATAGTGTAAATTTATGGTACACTGTAACATATGTACCTGCGTAGAGCGTACACACATCCAAATACGTAGGGTGTACATAAGTGCACTACATGCGTACAGAGTGCACACACATCCACATCCATGTGGTATACATGCATAAAGTGTACACACATCCAAATACAGTGTACAAACAAGTTCACTACGTGTGTAAAAGCATAGAGCATACACACATCCATATAGCAAATGTACATAGGTAAGCTAACACATATATGCATGCATAGTACGTACACCCATCTATATGCATACAGCGTGCACAGGTATACTATAACCTGTATGTACATGCATATGGCATACACATGCACATCCATATGTACACAGGTATGCTATTTGCTATATGTATACACGTGCGTATAGCATACACTCTTATCCAATGTACGTAGGTGTGCTACAGCATGCATACACATGCGCAGTGTACACATATGCACATGTATACAACGTACATCAGTACACTAACGTATAAAGCGTATACATATATGCAACACTGTACATACATATGCAGCATGTGTACGTATTAGTGTGTACATATCCAGAAGTTTATTCAGGGTGCATAGTGTACATGCATGCTTGTGTGCACATATGTATATATACATCTGCAGAAATAATGTGCACATACCCACATGGTGTACGTACAAAGGTATGTATATGGCATTAAATACATGCATGTAGGTACACATGCAGAACAGATAGGTGTCCAAGTAGTGTGCATATAACCATAGTGACCATAGATACACACATATACACATGTACATGCATGCCTACAGCATTCACGTGTGTACGACACAAATATAGTGTACATACCTATACGTTGTAAATACATGCACAGTGGAAATACACGTAGTATGCATACACCACATACACACATGTACATTTATAGAGTACACATATACCGAGACCCAGAACGGGTCATGAGTATTAATACTTCGGAAACTCTTCCAGTTCTACCTAAGTGAATTTTTTTTCAAACTATAATAGAACTCATACAAAAAGGGTTTTAAGGAAATGAATAAAGCTAGTGACAAAAATCAGTGGGAAGGGCACAACCACTTTCCCTCAGAGTTCTCGGCTTGACCGTGGAAGTTCAAAGGTTTCCTAATGCAGTACACATCAGGACTGACTCACGATAAAGCACTCCTTAAAAATTAAAAATGTGTCCTCATGTTTTGGCCTTTGAGACAAAGCCTCTTAGTTAATCGAGTTCTGACTGAATTTGACTCACAGTGCTCTGGCAGATTCTTCATTTTCTGGTGAGACAGATGAATGTCCCAGGGTGAGGGCAATGCCAGCCCTTTCAGGGTCAGCTTTTCAAGGAGCGATGTCTGGCAGAACACAATCCAACACCATAGTAGGATCCCCCACCCAGCCACTTAGACGCTTTCGGGTACTTACTCGGTCTCCTTGTTTCCCTTTCTTGAATTCAGCTGGGGGGAAAAAACCCAAAAAAATCAAAACCAAAAACAAACAGCCCATGTGTTTATGCGTCTGAAAAGTTAATACATCCACATCTAACTTTCTAAATGAGACACGGCAGGTATGATGGTCACTGAACAGTGGCCACTGTTGAGAAAATACGAAGTCTTCTGCAAACATGAACGAGTTTCTAGGAATACAAAAGTCAAGGGAATTTACTTCACATATTAAAGCTGTCAAGGGTGCTCATCAAAAATGTACTTAGAGGTTTTCCTTTAAAGTTATTTTTGAAGATTTTTAAGTTGCAATACTTAAAAGCCTCTGGGAAAAGAAAGGATACAGGTATCTGGAAGATTTTTAATAAATGATTTTCATGTCTTTTTGATAAAGTTAAATAAGGTCAGCCTTGAAGTAATGGGTTCCACTACTCTGAAACTGTGGATGGAATCCACAACACCAGACAATTGAATAAACAGCAAGGCTGCACACACAGGACACAGGCAGTGAGCCAGCCTGACTAGTTGTCAGCTTCTGGGTCAGTTCTACCCAGTTCTGCCCAGGCCCCACTGGAGATGAAAACGTGCCCTTTAGAAGCCTTGAATCCCCACCTTTCAAAATCTAATCCTCTTCAACTGAGGCCCAAGTCCAAAAATCTACTGACATCTTAGCACCTGGTAGGCCAGCTGTTGCCTAGCCTTTTTGGCACCAGGGATGGGTTTCATGGGAGACCATTTTTCTGGGGGGTGGTTTTGAATTGCAACTGTTCCACCTCAGGTCAGGCATTGGATCATCATAAGGAGCACCTCCGAGATCCCTCACATGCAGTTTACGATAGGGTTCCAGCGCCTAGGAGCACACACAGCTTATGATAGAGTCCCAGAACCTAGGAGAACATGCGGCTTACCAGAGGGTCCCAGCGCCTAGGAGAATACGCGGCTTATGATAGGGTCCCAGAACCCAGGAGAATATGCGGCTTACGAAAGGGTCCCCGCGCCTAGGAGAACAGGCATTAAATGAGTTGGCAAAGCCAAAATCCACCGGATCTACCACTCCAAAACAAACATACACCACTGCCCAATATTGATGGGAGCCAAAAACATGGAAGTCCTGAGGGCCCACACTGACCAGAGCCAGACACCACTTCTGAAAGAACCAAGCATGTGCCTAAAGATCACCCGTGATGACCCAGGAGAGCAGCTTTGAGCAGAGACAAAGGTGAAGGAGAGGCACATGGGCCAGGGTGCTGGGTGTGCCCGTCTGTGTGACCTCACTGAGATTGCTGACCTCTGGCCCTTGGTGTCCGTCCTGTGGAGGAGGTAGCCCCCAAATCCCTGCCTCCCTTCAGCACTGACTGAGGCGGTCCTGAAGTCTCCCCAGGGCTGAGGCTGCTTCTAATTCCTGTTAGCTGCACACCCACATAAAAAACAAAAAACAAAATATCAAGTATGCAGACAGGAAAAGAAAAATATGCGAATCTTCCCTTATTCAACAGGCATTTAAAGAGTAACAGGAAAATTGTGATAGTCTTTAAACAACCACCAGCTATCACGTCCTGTTGACATGTTTTAGCTAATCAGGAACACCTTTACCAAACACCTGTGTGTTCAGGAAATCAGTTGACAGGTCCCAAATAACCTCGGAGCTTACGACCTGACCCCCACTCACGTGCATCCCCTCTCCAGAAGAACGTGTCCTGGACACCTTTCAAATGGTGAGGAACAGGAACAAGGGTAGCTTTCCCTCAACCCCACAAAACAAGCTCGACCCCGAGGAGCCCGGAGAACAGCAACGTTTGTTTAGATGCTTTCCCACTGACCTTGTCACAGCAAACGTTCCCATCCCACACAACCCAGTGTTTAACTCTCGCTGGGATACCAGCAGCCGTCAACCCTCAACAAGCTGGAAACAGAGGCCAAGCTGACAGGAGGCCTCTCTCCATTCCCTAATGAATTCGCTCAGGACACGGATGTTCCCAAACACACATGGCCCCGAGTATTCCACACCTGGAGAACATTCTAACAACAGACGCTGCAAAGACATTCCCCTAAAGAGAAACTCAGTTTCTAACTTCCCTTAGGGAAAAATATGAGGCCCAGAACTTTCCAGAAAATCACGTGTGGGAGGAAGCCACTCACCTCTGGCACTTCCTAAACCTGCCTTCCCGCAGGTGCTCAGGGATGCCCCCGCGACAGCCCCGTCCACCCAGGACGGCAGCAGGGCTCAGGCAGCCAGCACCTGGGCAGCAGGCGAAGCAACCCCAGGGTGAAAACGTCATCCCAGGCACCACTTCCCGGAGCCCCTCAGCAAGAAAAACAGAGGCGGGACCAGAACCGAGGGCTGACTCGAGGCTGGGGAGCCACAGACCCGCACAGCTCAATCATCGGACACGCTCTGCTGTGGACGGAGGAGCCCAGCCCAGGGAGAGGCCAGCACAGAGACTCTCGTGCCGGCTCCACGAGCCAGCGTCCTCCAGGGCTGCAAGTTTATGATCACAGCTTCAGAATTTGTTTCCAGAATCTTCCGGAATCAAAGACGCACCAAACTGTAAAGCTGCCAGGACAGCAGGGCCCAGGAGCAGGCTCAGGGGAGGACCACGTAGAAACCCCACGTGTGCATGCTTACTCCACACAGGCCACCCCTTCACCCAATACTATACACGCAAACGCATGTATGCACTCCATACACACCCTCAAATACACTCACCAAATATGATGCGTGTACACACTCCACACACACCCTCAAATACATACAACACACATGAACATGCTCACTGCAGCCACACCTGCTAAATACACTCACCACACACGCACAAACGTGACACACCTGCACACTCATTCCAGACATCACACCCCTCACCAAGTACACAGGTGCACACACCCCCAAGTCGAGAACCTGCAGACTCCACAAGCTTTGGTTTCCCCCACTGTTTCTCTCATCACATGAGATCCACACACAGGTGTCATTTACTGACATCTAACACCTGGGGAGGCCCTTAGACAGAACTGCAGTCACAAGTCGGCTTCATTCAGGCATTCATCACCAGTCTCCTGAAGCCACCTCCTGTCCCCACGGGAAGGGAGGCCGAGACCGGAGACGTCACTGGGCTTACAGATCCCCAGGCTGGAAACCCAAAGAAATGAGGAGGGCTCGGCCACGGCCCTGGAGGGAGATGGGTACTGGGCTCAGGTATGGGCAACATGAGTCCTCATTTCCATACCGTGTCACCTACGACAGCGTCAGGTGAAAGCCAGTGGTTTGGCATTCCTGGAATAGACAGTCCTTGAATTACAAGCAAAACTTTTTACTCCTCCCCTCTGAACACATGAGGTCCATGGTCCCCTCACATCTAACACTGGGAATCCGAATCGGTGACTCTTTCTGCACCTGAGGACCACCCAAGAGGATCCACACCTGCTACAACAGCAGCACCGCACCTGCTCTGCAGGGGAGCAAAGCAAATCCCACCTTTATGAATAACACTGGATTACCCCGACACTGGCAGCCTGCAGTGTGTATATCGTCAAGCCCCCAGATCTGCGCCACCTGCAAGAGGAACACCAGTCCTTAGTCCAGGGCTCTCAGGACAGCTTTTGAGGAGGATGCTAGCACCCTTCTCATCTCCCAGTGGAGAGGAGAGGCGGCCAGGGTCAGGACTGGTGTATCAGGAGGGTCAGGGTTCAAACCCCATCTGCCTCGCAAAGCAGCCCTTACCGTTCAAGTGACTTCTATCATCAGTCTTAAAATGTACCACAGTTACCAGCAATTCTGAGTGTTGTTCCTTGGGACGTCATAAGCAAACATTTTGTTAGAAACATTTTGCCAAATCTGCTTTCAAAATCCTATGTTATGAAATGACTAATGAAAATTTGAACTATGAAATAAAGCACATAGTTAAATGAATCCCAAAATGACTATGGCGAAGGAAGCTTTAACTTGAAGTGAAAAATATCCTCTAAATGACATCAGCCAGAATTATCTTCAATCATTACTGATCCCATACGCTTCAGGAATTATACAGCATCATCCCAGATATGAACTTAAAACCATGAGCTGAATGCACATTTCAGCACAACCAAAGTTCTGCTATAATAAGCAGCACAGGCGTCTCTGGAGAGGATTTTAATTGGGACTACAATGCGCACGGTGGTAGTAAGAGGTTTCATGCAGGCTGTTCTCCAAGGTGCGACACAGAGAAGCACCACTAACCTCAAAGACACCTGCTGCTTTGTAATGAGATGAGAGATGATGTGGATGGACTACTGTAAATATTTGAAAAGGAGAAACAATGCAAGGAAAGAATCGTATCAGTTTCCCTTTACATTCTTAGAAAAAACTGATTTTTCTTTTGGGATGATTTAAAAAGAAAATGACATTTCTTTTTTTTTTTTTTTTTACTTTTCTTTCTGAGACTGGGTCTTGGCTCTGTTGCCAAGATTGGAGTACAGTGGAGCAATCGCAGTTCACTGTAGCCTTAAGTGATCTTCCCACCTCAGCCTCCAGAGTAGCAGGGACCACAGGCACGCACCACCACACTCAGCTAACTTTTCTGTAATACAGATGGGGTCTTGCTATGTTGTCCAGGCTGGTCTTGAACCCCTTGGCCTCAAGTGATCCTCCTGCCTTGACCTCCCAAAGATTTAGCCTAAGCGACCATGTCTTATCCAAAAATAGACATTAGAGCAAATGCATTTCTATAAGATTTTCTACCTCTTTTCACTGGGGAAAAAGGTAACTTGCCTCCAAGGGTCGGAGACAAAGCCGTTACTGCAGACAAAAGCGCTGTGCATCCCGGGAACCGCTACACCACGAGGCACGGCCGTGCCCCCTGGATGCAGGAGTAACACACGAGGCTAGCACAGGCAGATGCTGGCCCTCTCCAAAAGTACGCCTATCCTTCCTCCTCTCCTCAGCCCCCTTCTCCCTTCAGGCCTCAGTGGCTGCTGACAGGGGAGAGGCCACAACTAGAGGAGGCTCTCAACTCCACCAGGGACAGGAGCCCCGGACGCTGGGGACTCAACTGCTGCCCTCTGCGCCCATCTCCTTCTGGTCCAGCCTTCTGAGGAGCCAGGCGTGGCCACTTTGACCCTCTTTCCCTTCTGTGGCTCCTACAAAAACCAGTTCAGCGAGCCCAGGCTGCCTAACACTCCAGGGACACCCGGCACAGGCCCCCTCCATGAGCTTATCCAAGCTCCTGGGACCAGAAGGGTCTTGCAATATTTCACTTTCCAGTTGAGCATCCCCAGCCTGAAATCCAAAGTGCTCCGAAGAGCATTTCCTTCGAGTGTCATGAGGAAGCTCGGAATGTTTCAGGTTTTGGAGCATTTTGGAGTAGGGACTCTCAGCCTTAATTTGAACCTCTTCAAGGAAGCCACACACTGAAGCCCCTGATGTCCACCCTACACAATCCCAGCACACCCTCTAAAGTCCTCAGCAACAGATTTTCTTTCTTCAAAAATAACCACAAGTCACAAACTCACAAGCAATCACAGAAGGGGGTTGTGGACACCCGCACAGATGATGAAATTTAACTGTCACATTTTTACCTGAGTAATTTAAAGTCATTCCTCAAAACACACCTGTTTTACTGAATTGCATTTTAAGGTGAACACACACAAATCATTTCAGGGAAACAAACGTCACTTTGGGCTGCGTGTGGTTTCTTGACTCCCGTGAATAACTCAGCGTTCACCCTCACTTCTGGATAAGGGAGAAGATGCAAAGAAATCTGTTAAAACAAAGACATGAAAACAAGTTTAAGAACGGTTTGAAAGGTTCCTCCTGTCCCCCTGGAGGGGAGACGAGGACACTTGGAAAGCTCACGGGGGACAGGAGCACAGCCTCCTCGGTGTGTCATGGACACTGCCTCGCCAAGGGGAGAGGATCATGTCTGGAAGACTCACAGGGGTGGCAGCACAGCCTCCTCAGTGCTTTCTACACTCAGCAGCTTCAGAAATTCCTGCAGAAGCAGAACACATCATGAGAACTGAGACTGGAACACCCCAAAGAAAGGGGACAAGGGGTCAAAAAAAGCATTCAATCATTACCAAGGAGCGCGGGCATGAAGCCGCTTTAAAGACCGTATGAGAACTCATCTTTAAAGTGTGAAACTCATAGGCGTTTCAGAAAATAAGGGTAGCGCGAGATTGCTCGATCAGCTCAAACAGGCTGCCGTCCCTCAGGCCATGAAGTCCCTGAGATGAGCCTCTCACTGAGCAGAAGTCACTTGCATCTCTGCCAGAGAAAGGACTACAAGTTGACACATAACCTCATGAAACCTGGGCTTCAGCCCGCCGACAACAGTGAGTCTGACACGGTACATCCTTCCACATGGTTAAACACCACAGGGGTTCATCAGACAACCTCGAAGGGCTGTGTCTGTCCAGCTCCTTTACCAAGTTCTGGATTTTTCCTAATGTACTATAAGCAGCATGTTCCAGTAGAGACATAATTAACTGACTCTAGGTCCTCTTAATTTTGAAATTAGAAACACACTTGGCCAGGCACGGTGGCTCATGCCTGTGATCTCAGTACTTTGGGAGGCTTGGGCAGCTGGACTGCTTAAGTCCAGGAGTTTGAGTCCAACCTGGGCAACATTGTAAAACTCCATCTCTACAAAAAATACAAAAATAAGTCAGGCATGAGGACATGTGGAACATGTGCCTGTGGGTCCTGGCTAGTCAGGAGACTGAGGCAGGTGGATCGCTTGAGCCTGGGAGGTTAAGGCTGTAGTAAGCTTTGCTCACACCACTGCCTGGGCAACAAAAAGTTTTTTTTTTTTTTTTTTGCCTGTCTTAAAAAAACCAGAGAATAAGAATTATATACCTGACTAGCCCAAAATAAAAGAGGCCTTGTGGAACAACCTGAAACACAGCTGCAAATTCTGGCAGGGCCTCCCCTGGCTTGATTTGTGGTGAGTGCAGGACCGCTCTGAAGGATAGGACCCCAGGCACCTTCCGAGACTAGACCTTACAGTACAACTTCCCTTCGCTGGACGGAACACTGGCCTTGGAGCCTGGGACACCCTGGAGCAGTGCCACCATCCCGAGGCTGCCATGGCACAAGCAGGCCCTACTATCATGAAGCCTGGGACATCCTGGGGCAGTGCCACCAACCCAAGGCCACTGTGACACAAGGGGGCCCTGGTGCCACTGAGAGGCTGCACAGCAGGTCCAAGCCCAGGCCAGGAGTGAAGAGGCTCCACATCCTTTCCATCCCTCCAGCTGAGTCCACAGATGTCTTGGGGCAGAAATGCATCACCCTCAATGTCCACGGGTGAGTTTTTGGACACAGAATCTGGAAGCGTAAAAGATGGTTCTCGGCTGGTTGGTTACCGGCTCGGATCTGTCCTCTTTCCACACAAAACCTGGCTCACACCAAGCAGCGTCTAAGTCCTGGAAGACCTGCTAAACACAAGTGCAGTTACAAAGCGGAGAAACTGGAGGGGGTCGGGCTGTGTTCCAGTGGCACCAGTGTTTCTCAGGAAGACCCCGGTCATTACAGGGTCCAGGGCAAGGGCTTCCTGGGATCCAGGACATGGAACAAGAACCCATTTCCCGATCCTGTTGAATATGAATCGGCTAAGGGCCAGTTCCCTCGGAGGACTGAGCACCGCCCCACAACACCTTGGTATGGGTATGTTATTACATACGTTGGTATGGGTATGTTATTACCCATACCAAGGTAATAACAAGCCTGTTACCAGCAGGAGGTTGGTGATGAAGACATGAGGACCAGATGAGCACGAGGGATACTGACAGATCATCTCTGGCACCGAGCAAGGGGCGGACACTACCCTGTTCCTGACGCATCAGCCCTGGCACTGAGCGAGGGGTGGCAGCACGGCCTGTGCCCCTGCAGATGCAGAGGGATGTGAGGGGGACACAGGCTGGGCTTGGAGGCTAACTCAACCACCTGCACTTGCACTTGCGTTCCTCATGGCAGGGAGGTGAGGCACAGGCAGCATTAGGGCTCACCTTGCCCCCGGGCTGCACTTTTTTCTGCTTATGAGTCGTGCTCGCTTTACATGGACAGGCATAGCTATAATAATGGTTCCCTGATTATTTCGCTGCCTACATAAAGGGCTTTCAGAATTCACTTCCATCCTTAGGAAAGGCGGCCAACACCAGGCTGTCTCCCTTAAGATGCCATGTCTCATATGGGGGAAAAAAAAATCAAGAGAAATCAAATAAAGGCCATAAAATACATCAGTTTCAACACTAAAATTTAATAGTACGCTTTAAATTGAAGATGAGTTAAGTCACATTTCCAAACCTCTGAAAGCACGGTTACTGGGAGGGAATGGTTTGCAACACACAAACGCAGCTCTGTATAAGTGCCCAAGCTGGATGAAGGCTCAAACGTCAGTGCAAGGAGAAAGTCTGAACAAACTCTCTCCTGCCCTGCTGCTGTCCTCTTCCAAAACACACTGTTTATCTGTCAGTTTAGAACAAGGCCTAGGGAGGTGGGAGGCAGGCCTGGGAGGGTCACCTAGCATCCAAGCTCCTCACCCACACAACTGCGCTGAGCTGAGCAGTACACACAAACACAACTAATTCTCCCCAAAAAGAAGACGGAAGGCAGCACACTGCCACGCCAGGCACCCTGCAGATGAGAAGATTGAGGGGAGCCAGAGGTACCTTCAATCTTGCTTGCATGGTGGAGGGAGAGGAATAATGCCACTCACTTGAGTGTTGCACAGTTCTTTCTAGCACTGAGTGGCAGAAAATAAAAGTTATAGATGCTTCCTCAGATAAATGTTTCTGAAGAACTGAACATAAATTATGTTCAGGAAATAGCATTATGAATGCCTCAAGTGCTTCTGTTTTCAATAATCCCAGAGTAATTCTATAAACCTGGGAATCAGTCTCACCCAACTCCAGGATCACGGCCCAGGTGACGTGGGCACACATATCCTGAAGCTCCAATGCTCAACTAAAGTGGGGCGAGTGAAAATGATCCTGGGTATAATTTACACGGACCCAGGAAGGTGGCTGAGCCCCAAACCCCTAAACCAGGAAGACCAGTGTCCTTCAGGGGCCTCACCTCTGTCCTTTCCCAGCCTCTGGGAACCACCACTCTGCTCTCTACTGACACAAACGCCCCTCCAAGGTACAACCAGGAAGATCATCATTCAAAACTGAGGAACGTGGCAGAACAAAGCTGTCAGGAGATTTTAATCACCGACACCACTTGTTACATGACCCAAAGATGATTAAAATCCCAGGCCCTTCAAGACTGAATGTTATCTATACTTAAATGCATTTCATCACCATATTGGGGGGTTATTCCTTTGTTTTACTGCAAATATATCCAACTGCTGTAAAAGGAAAAGGCAATTTGTTAATGAAGCTTCTTGGAGTGTCTCAACAGGCCTCGAGGCAGGATAAAAGGCAGGACTTCCTGGCAGAAACGCTCAGCTCTGAGGTCAGGTGGAGTTCTTGAGCACCAACCAAGGCAAAATAAGGTCGAAGACCACACCACACTTTCCTCAATCACATCTTCATTCCATGTTTCCTTCTATTTCTCACGACTTCGCTGGGAGAAATTGTGCTGAAAGAAAATGGAAACACACACATACATAGGAGACCCTACAGATGCTGAGAATGGGTGCAGCCGTCACAGTCCGAATGTCCTTTCAGGGCCATCTGACCTGGCTGAGATCCAAGTATCCAAGTGCAGGATTGTACGTCAGACCCGTGAAGCCAGGATTAAAGCCACTGAATGGCAGTTTTCCATCCCACGGAAACCGGCCTTGCTAGGGGTTTCCTCGGGGACCACCGACCTCACACCACCAACCCTCAACTACTTCAACTAACCTACATCATGGCAGAGGCCTCTCCAGGCAGACCAGCCCTGCCCAAGTCCTGCTTCACGGCAAACCCTCCAGACAAACGTCCTTGGCCTCCTCCGGGAGGCTGTGCTCAGAAGGTGCCCTCATTTACTTCTGTGGCTCTGAGACATTTAACTAGAGCCCAACACATTTCTTCCTATTCACATAGTATTGAGTTAAAAGATTTTTAGGAGTAAACTTTCACTGGGAAAAATACCATTTCAGGAGCCCCAGTGACCACAATGAAAATGTTTTTACCTTCCCTTACGTGACATCGGCAACACCAGGTCCAGGAAACGTTCTGGATATCAGATAATGGCATATCCACTCATAGTAAGTCTTGGTCTTGTTTCACAAGCTATCAAATGCTGCCCAGAAGCAAGAAAAACCCCACAATGTGGCAGGGAGGGGCGACCAGCGTGAGTTCTAAGGCCAGACCACCCGGGTCTGCTGACAGCGTGGCGAGGGGCAAACAGTGCAGGGTCTAAGACCAGACCGCCCGGGTCCCGCTGACCGTGTGGCTTCAGGAGTTTCCTAAACCCTCTGCTCTCCAAGTTTCATGTCAGAAAAATGCAGTGATAACCGTGTCCACCTCATTTAAATATATGTGTGTATATATATACACACACACACAGACACACACATATACACACACACACACATATATATACTCCAAAACTACAGCCCTATAAAGGCCATTAATCCTAGTTATCCTCAAGGCATTGAGCGATCAATAATGAGCCATCCCCCTGCTGCTGACCTGCCTTAGCCCCACCCTCCGGAAACCCCGCATCCACACCAGCCACACAGGATGAGGCCGAGGAAGGAGCAGGACTGTGTCTTGGGAACTTAAACTCTGGAAGCTGAGTTAAATCAGTGCCGCTCACATCTTGCCACCAACTATCTTGTTAAATTGGGAGATTCCATCTCTGGGGATCTTGAAGGAACCTGAGGCTCTACACTGAGTGAGGTGAGCACTCGTGCTGCAATGAGACGGCAGGGAAAGCAACCGAATCTGGGGTCGCAGCTGCCTGAGGCTTGGGTCCCACCGGGAAAGTGGCACCAGGGCCCTCAGGACAGCGGCGGAGGTCCCAGGAGGCAAGTCCCGGCGCAGAGACTTATGGACCCAAAGATTGCTCCAGGGCCAGGAGGGGCTGCTGTGCTGACAGCCACGAGGCAGGCAGCCTTCAAGCTCCTCCAGCTGCCACCCTGCAGGCAGGGAGGACAGTGCCCAGACCACCCCGGGGCTTCCCCAGCCTGCCAGGCTGGTACTCTTACTCCAGCCACTGACAAGAGTCCCCATGTTGCAAGCTAGGTTGAAACAGTGCCTCAGGCCTCGGGGCACATGCACACCCCCTGCAGGGCCACTCCTACCCAACACCTGGGGATGGCTATTCCCACACATCCTCAACTCACAGCAAAACTTAAAAATGAAAGTCGAAAGATACAGCCAGGAAACCAATGCCTAAGAAGCAACTCCACGGTGACACTTCCTAGAGCTATTGCTATTGAACATCTTTAAAAACATTTCCAGGCTGACTTCCTAGAGCTATTGCTATTGAAAATCTTTAAAATTCTTCATTTCAAAATTAGCTTTTATTACACTGTCTTCCCTATTCCACCAAGACTCTAGAAAACAAAACCATTACAATTTCCAATTCTATCTTATAGCAAGTTAGAAATACATATGTTTCCTCAAAGGATTCTACGTGTTTCCTTGGCAATATCCTTTCCATGCCCCATGCTACTGCCCCCAACAGGGAAGGCTTTTCCAACCCAACCCAACCCAACCCAACCCAACCCAAGGGCCCTGAGACAGGCCCCTAACGAATCGTCTACAAACTCTTGAGACAGGCTTGCCCTGACAAATCATCTGCAAACTCCATCTTCCATTAAAAACAGTACCGAAAATAAGCATATTACCACCTTTTAAAAATTACTGTAAAGTGGACAGTGTTCAGTTCTGTGAATTTCGGCACAAATATTCCCATAATCATCATCACACAAGCAGAACAGTCCAACAGCCCCAAACCCACTCACGGGGCCTCATAAGCATACCCTTCCATTCCCAGCAACCACCCTCTCTGTGTTCTCCCATCCCCCGGGTCTGTCTTTTGCGAGTGTTGTCGCAAAACACTCGCAAAATCACGATTTCCTGGGCATCGTGCTTGGAGGTGCACCCGGGGTGTCCTGTGATCAACAGCCAGGCCTCGGGGCTGCTGGGTATATATTATTCCACGTATGGCTGTGACACCTTGTGACCTGTTTTGGGCAACTATAGACAGCGCTATTAACATCTGGGCACAGTTTTTCTTAAACATCAGATTCTGTTTCTCTAGGGTAAATACCCAGGATTGGGGTCACCGGGCCCCACGTTTGTGTGAGTTCAGTTTTGTAAGAAACTGCCAAGCTGTCTGCACCGTGCTGAACCCCAGCATTGCACAGGAGTCCCGACAGCCTGTCCTCACCAGCACCTGGGGCTGTCGGAAGACCTTAGGCGCTCCAGCAGGGGTGTGAACAAATTCACTGCGGCTTCGTTGCACATCTCGGTGCAACCAGTCATGTTGAAGGTCCTTTCAGATGCTTTCGGGCCATCCTCCCATCCTTCTCAGCGAAGCATCTGTTCATGTCTCTTCCGCTTTTAAGTCAGGTGGTTTGTTCTCTGTCATGAGCCATGGGAGTCCTGTGCATTCTGGATATGAGTCCTTTGCCGGCTGCATGGTTCACAGAAATCTTCTCCCCGTCTATCAAAAATGTGTTTCTTCAATTCCCTAGGGGTGTCTTTTATATTAGAAGTTTAATTTTGATGTGTCTTACCTACTTGTTTTCTTCCTTGATTATGGATCATGGTATGGCTAAGAGCTCTCACCCTCGGTCTCCACAATTTCCCTTTCTTTTGTAGTTTGATATTTTACATTCAGGGCTATGGTCCACCTTAATTTTCATACAGGAATTTCTCCCTATTTTCACTCTTTTGCATTCGGCTGTCCCATAATTCCAGCACCATTTGTTGAAAAGACTCAAATTCCACTGAACTGCTTTTGCGTCTTTGGATCTGTTCTGGACTCCACTCTGTCAGCTGACCCGTGTGTCCATCCTGAGCATAATTTGTGACTTTAGTGGCTGTCTCTGTGAAAAAAGGAATTCTGTCTGGAAGCAAAAACCACATTAGAAATGCTCTAAATAAGATTCTTCCTGTTGGCAGGAGAGCAAAGCCACTGCCCTAAGCAGAGGTGAGGCCTCGACAGCTCCCGGGCACAACCTTAACACACAATGGGGAAGGGAATTTATTTCAAGGGCCACAACGTGAGACCAGCATAGCCATGAAAACTGCAATAATTTCACAGCAGAATGAAATTCATAAAGAACTGCTGAGAAGCGTGTGATAAGTTACATAAATCACTGTTCCTTAAATTCTGACGGTTGACTAGAACAGAAATAGCTTCATGGTACAGTTCAAACAGGAGAAAGGTAGGTAGGGGTGGTTTCCACACCACACAGGGCCTGCAGGAAACGGACACTCTTCCTCTAAACGGGAGATCCCGGGAGTGATGTGGTAAACCATGGTGAGAGGCAAGGAACTGTGCAAGCCGGAGTCGCGGCCTTGGCCCCACCACGGAGCCTGTGTCCTTGAACGACGAGGCTCAAATGTCAGGCCAGGGCAACTGAGGCAGTTATCAGGGGACAAGAAAACGAGCGCACGGTGGACGCAAAGGTCTGAAATTGCGCAGCAACTTCGAGTCAAGTGGGACAAACTGACTCAAAATACAGGTTCCAAAAACCATCACAGAGAGCTGTTCCTCGGCTCTGGAAAGGCTAAGTGACTAATGCCCACACTGAGCATCTGCTCCCAGAGACGACCCTGGTGACCTAAGGCCCAGCTCTTCCGAAACCCGCGCCGAACCTCAGTGAGGAACTTTGTTGGTATCTTATGGCACATTGACATGTTCCCTTAAAATCTGGTATTTCATCAACAATGCAGGCGCCAGCTTTGACTCGTACACATTTCAATTAAACAAGATAATTTACACCCTGACCATGCCAGGTAAGAGGTTTACTACAATCTTTAAACAGCCAGAGGCTACAGTCTGCTCCTACAGAACACCATGTCTCTACAAGTACAATGGGTTATTTACTTTACATGTCTTCACTTGCCTAGTGCTAGAAAGCAGATTAAAAACAGAAGGAACCCAGAAGCACTATTGAATGAGACTCAAATATCTTGCAGTCATCATCGTGATGAGACGTTTATTAAACAGAAATGTTCTCCCCTGTAGAAAGCAGCACATATCAACACACCGATAACTGTCGCCAGTATTCCAGATCATCTTCCCTCCCATGGCCACAGTGCAGGGCAATGGACCACGCACACCTGCAGACCCACGGAAAGTGGGGTGACACGGCCGATTCTTGTAGCGAGCAGGCCAGGGTGCACTCAAAGTGCATCTCTTTCCAGAGGTCCGCCATGGAAAGTTACACATTTATTCCACGAGTTAATGGCACTGCACTATACATTTCTGTAAGATTCTCTTAGCAAGCTTTTCCTTCTGCCTAAAATGTCCTGACACAAACTGAAAAAGCTCTTGGAGCTGCCAAAGACTTCAGTATCCCCTTAACTATTGTCATGCACGCCAGTGTGAAGAGACCACCAAACAGGCTTTGTGAGCGCAACATGTCTGTTTATTTCATCTGGGTGCAGGCGGGCTGAGTCCAAAGAGACAGCGAAGGGAGGTAAGTGTGGGGCCGTCTTATAGGATTTGGATAGGTAAAGGAATATTACAGTCAAAGGGGGCTTGTTCTCTGGCGGGCAGCAGTGGGGGTCACAAGGTGCTCAGTGGGGGAGCTTTTTGAGCCAGGATGAGCCAGGAAAAGGAATTTCACACACACAAAAAATCATCGCTTAAGGCAAGGACCGGCCATTTTCACTTATTTCTGGTAGAATGTTATCACTTAAGTCCAGGCAGGGCATTTGCACTTTTGTGATTCTTCAGTTACTTCAGGCCATCTGGGCGTATATACGTGCAAGTCACAGGGGATGCGATGGCTTGGCTTGGCCTCAGAGGTTTGACAACCATAGTCTTTACTTTTAAGGTGTGGGGTAAGATCATATAATCCCCAACTAAGCTCCTGATGCTGTGTGCGGCATCCAGCAACAGCACGTTCCATTCCTGGATTACATTTGACTCAGGAGTGCACAGTGAGAACGATTTGTGGTGAATGAAACACCAGGCAGGAGGTTGATTCCGCTGGGCAGCTCTTCACACACAGCCCAGTCGCTGAGGGGAGAGGAAGAGGCCCACGCGCGTCCACCGTGCTCACGCCCCCTTGGAATGCACCCCACTCCTAGAGACCTGGACCCAAGGGAAATCTCACCTAAAAATGGGCAAACCCTCACTTTGGCAGAGGGACAGGGACTCGGGGCCACAACTTGACCTCAGAGCAACACAAGCGCAGACACAGCACCCCAGGACACCCTCCCCACCCAAATTCAAGGAGGAAAACCAACCCCCGCCCCCTTGCAGAAACCCCCGGCTGCTGGAGCAGACGCCTGCCAGCGTGTGCAGCCTCTGCCGTCCCACATTCCGGGCTCAGCACCTGTGCCTCAGCCCTGGCACTGCTCCCCACACCCACAGGTGTGCCAGGAGGGGCAGGTCCTAAGGTCTCCACTGCACCAAAGCCTGCAAGGCAAAGGGGCCGCTCCCTCCAGCAGGAGTCCAGAAGCACACACTGCACCAGCGACAAGGCCTGAGAATTCTCCCCTCGCTCTCCGAGTCTCCAGTCTGTTGCCCGCCACGGTCTTCTGCCAACGGAGAGGCCCAAGCTGGGAGGCACATTTGGTTCTCACCACTTCCCTTGTCAAGATCAATACTGCAAACATATCCAATTCATCCTGTCACTAAAAAGGAAATAATCCGCCGTCTCCATCACAAATGACGCAACCAGGTTTCCATTACTGCGGTGTTTTTTTTCCCCCCCCTCTATTTTGAGATGGAATTTCTGCTCTGTCTCCCAGGATGCAGTGCAGTGGCGCGATCTCGGCTCACTGTAACCTCTGCCTCCCGGGTACATGTGATTCTCCTGCCTCAGCCTCCCAAGTAGCTGGGATTACAAGGTGCCTGTCACCATGTCCGGCTAATTTTCATATTTTCAGTACAGACGGGGTTTCACCATGTTGACCAGGCTGGTCTGGAACTCCTAACCTCAGGGGATCCACCTGCCTCCTCCTCTCAAAGTGCTGGAGTTACAGGCGTAAGCCACCAGGCCCAACCATTACTGGTGTAATTTCTAAGCCACTCTCTCACACCCACTCCTTTTTTTTTTTTTTTTTTTTTTAAAAAGAACCAGCTTTATGGCTATATTTTTTTCCCAGAGAACCAGTTACCCATTTCAAGTACAAATAAGACACCATGTTTAAAAACCAAAAATGCCAATTTGCACAGAAGTCTCCAAATACCTAGTTGATTTGAGCCTTGAGAATAACATCAAGCTGTTGGCTGAATACAACTTCCCTTTCCATCTGTCTGCTTGTGAGTTAGACACAAGGACGAAGCCACGAGCTAGGGACATAAAGGCAGGAACCACCAAGGCAGCCGAGACTCCAAATAAAAGCTCGAAGGACCAACACAAATGCACCACACCCTGCACGCCCTCCTCTCCTTCCTTTTCAGAATTTCCAGAGGATGAAACAGGGACCTCCTCAGACGTCCCACGGTGCAGGCGACCAGAAGGGAAGGCGGTGGCAGTCTGAATGAGGTGACCGGGAAATCACATTCCACAAACAGAAATTCTCCATGTGCTTTACATCCTCTGTCTCTGAAGAACTATGCCAGCCTAACAGTCGCTAGAAAACCACCTTCAAGTATCATTTCCCATTTCAAGCAAAGAAAACAGTGGTGGGGCATGAGGGAAAAACATAGCCATATGTTCTAGGGTATTAAATAAGGTTTTTTCTGTTATAAACGTATAATTTTACATTCTCAGTTTTCTGTATAATTGATATGCTTCCTAATTGGCAGACATAGTAATAAAAAGTGAATTCCAAGTGTAAGATCGGAGGACCCGTTCACATGGCTTCAGGTTCTGCTACTGTGTTTCAACTTAAGAAAATGGTTCTGTGCGTTGGTAACAAGGCCTGAGAGTCTGTGTGTGAGTCTGTGTGGCTGTAATCAGGGTTCGTGTTGGCTCGGTACCAGAGGATGTTACACTGTTACATTATCTTCTACAAAAAATCCTGAAAAAATGAAGGCTGAATAGACATACACACCCTCCCAAAACAATCCAAATGTCCACCGATATGAAAAACGGATGAATTACGGTTTCCATCATGGAATATTCCTCAGCAGTGAAAACAAACTATAGCCACAGGTGCCAACTAGGATAAAGAAAACCTTTTAAACACGTTTAAAGTGAACTGACTAGGCGGAATTCCTCGATTACAGGCATCTGCTCCAAAAGGGTACTGTTCTGAATCCTGTGATGTAGAATGATATTTAGCAATCCTGTTTTGGGGCACATCCAGAAAAAAAGCAAAATAATGACTACACAATTTTAAATTCTTTGTAAATTATAACTATTACTATGAAAATTCTAAAAATGTGAAAATCTTCCCAACTGTTGTTGGACAAGCTTCAAAATAAATACCCTGGCATTGCTTGCCACACCCACAGGTGTGCCAAAATAAATGAAAATATAGCCTAAGTTAGTAGAATCGAAACCTGAAGATGTACGAGCCGTACCCCTGCCTCGCTATCTATACATCGTGTAGAAATTTAAGAGCAGGTAGTGACACTGCAATGCAAGGCTCAAACCAACTGGGTATTTGGAAACTTCTATGCAAATTAGCATTTTTGGTTTTTAAACACGGTGTTATTTGTACTTCAAACAGGTAACTTTTTGATTCCCTTGGAAAAAATATAGCCATAAACCTGGTCTAAAAAAAATAAATACGGGAGTGGGTATGAGAGAGAGTAGCTTAGAAATTTTAAAAGTATCAGCAGGGAGCAGTGGCTCATGCCTATAATCCCAGCACTTTGAGAGACAGGCCCAAGGGGCCTTTGAGGACACCGGTCTCCTCTGCTGCCTTCCTGCTGGACTGACCTCAGGATATTCACTGGATTTCCACCCCTGTCTCATTTAACATCCCAAGGGTGGTCTTCATCCTCATCTGGGGCTCAGCTCTGCCCCAATTTCTTAAATCTCTGCCTTCAGAGCCTGAAAACACCCACGCCCAGGGTCACCCTAAGTCCACGTTTACCCCAGAGAGTCCCAATTTTATGTTTTCCCAGCATCGCCTTAGTGATAATTTATCCTGTCAATTCCAACTGCCTTCACACCTCACCCCTGCTGTCTCCCAGCAGACCCCACTCAGATGCACTTGCCCCAGACCCTACACCCAGGTCTGTGCATGCTGCCCTGCTTTGCCCATGTGGGGACCACCTCTCTTTCTTGAGGAATCAGCTGGCGATCATCTCCTTGTGGAGGGCTGCCCTGACTTCCAACTCTCTCCAGCAAAGGCAGAAGCCATCCTCGGTACTTCCCCAAAACTCAGGCCAAGTACGAAGATGGCGCAGATGTTAGCTGTGCCTGGGATGCCATGGGCAGGGTCCCCAGATGCTCTACACATGGCCCGGGGCACCGCCTGAACATAGCAAGTGCTGAAGAAACAAAACTGACATGCGCTGACCTCTGATAGGGCCCCCTTCACCATCCACATCTGTCTCCCCTCTGGACAGCAAAATCCACAAGACACGGAGGGCTTGTCTCACTCATCTTCAAACTCCCAGAGTCACCCTGGTAGGTAAAGGAGACTCAAATGTCTTCTGAAGGAAGCGGCTGGTTAGCTGCCAAGTTAAAGGGCCTCTGAAATTCAGAGCTCTGCATAGGAGTCCAGCAGACTTTATTATGAATGACTCCAACCACGGCAGAAGTGGCCGTGGAACCAGTGCTAACAAATTCAGGATTTGTTCACTGTTTCTCAGTTAATTATCACAACTCATTCTCACAGAGCAGCTGCGGACAGATCCTCAGACGTCTACACAGAGTGGGACGATGGCGCCGAGTCACGTGAACGTCCTGTTGCAGACTGGGAGACACCGGTCAGACATGGACCCAGGCAGAGCACAGACCTCACGTTAAATCTGCTCCCTGTAAACAGCACTCCCTGCCACGCCCTTTCCTATCCGCACAGCTTCTACAAATTCAACTCTCACACCTGACACCTAACAATACTGCACACCCCCATGTGAACGCCCCATTTACCTCCCAAAATGACCCGGCATGGCCGAGTACAAAAAATTTCAACATAAGGGAACTGGAGGGCATGTGGGGCTTTCTCGAGTACCTGCTGCCTCCTGATGGGAGGGTCCAATGCTTCACACCCCTAGTGAAGGGCGGGTCTCTTCGGCCCCCCGACTTTGACCTGGAGCTTAAATCAGCATTAACTAATTTCACTTTCCAGGACCAACTTCAAAGGCCTGCAAAGCCAGAGAAGGGAGAGGAGATGGAACACGCCCTCACCTCAGACCTGCCGCAAGCACGCACTTCTCAGATGCGTCCCAAGGTGCACAGCGTGTCCGATGCCTGTTTCACATCCACCGACCTGCAGGTCTTCTATGTGGCATCAGCCTCTTGGGCACTGGAAACAAGAGGTATAATGGCAAATCCCCTATGCAGCAAAGGTGAGGAAAAGGGACCCAACGCAATGGAACTGACCTTTTTCTGACAGTCTCAAAACAGAAGGAAAATACTGTACAACCAACTTCTCCTCACGCAGGTTTATTTACCTGTGACTCAGAGGCCATGACAGACAACTTCAGGTTCTCACCGATTCCTATTTTCCCCATCCAGGAAGCCTTTGTTTTTAATATCGTACACACTTGCCATTTTGTAGGCCAAAAACAGCAAATACTGCCAGTTTCCTATAGTTCAACTGAATAAAATATGATCATGGCCTTTTGTGAAACCATGAAGAAGAGGTGGATATCTCAGTATGTGTTTCCAGACTGGCTTTGTTCCTGAAGTGGTAACTCTGTTCACTCAGGATTTTAGACACTGAAGAATAAACATCAATATCCCACCAAGAAAATCAAAAAAATGAAATAATTTTGCATCCACCTTGGAGCCGTTTTAGGATAAGGCAGGACACAAACTTTTAAAAAGCTGCAGTTGTCCCTCTGTATACACAGGGACATGGATTCCAGAACACCCCCCGAGTTTACCCAAATCTACGTATCCACAGGACTCCACGGCCACCCTATGGAACCGCATGTAGGAAACGTCGGCCCTCCACAAAGCCAGGTGTTTTCAGTAAGGGTTTGGTTGGAAAATAATTAACATAAGTGTTCCTTCGAAGCTCAAAACCTATGTGGTTCAGGGTCAGCTGCATTTATTACTTGTGTCATATCTGAGGCCTGAAAGCCATCATTCTCGATACCTTAACGTGATGGTTAACAAACTAACTGTTCTGATTAGAAAGAGGAAAAAGCTTATTTTTAAGCTGACAATGAGAGTGGATGCGGCTACGGTGAACGGAGAACAGACCTAAGCAAGCACCAAGGCTGGGGTGACTGCCTGTGCTCAGACCCACCAGGGCCTGTTCCTCCATCTCCCTCTGCTGAAAGGGATAACCGCTTCTCCCCCACGACTAAAGGGCCTTTTTTAAATACTCACACGAGAAGTGCTATGAAAAGCTAAAAGGTCACAGATAACATTTTAAAAAATAAACATTAATGTAAGCATTTAACAAGCCCATTATGATTTTAAAAAAAATGGTAATAAGTTCTTGGGTGTGGTGGCTCATGGCCGTAATCCCAGCACTTTGGGTGGCCGAGGTGGGTGCATCACCTGAGGTCAAGAGTTTAAGACTAGCCTGGCCAACATGGTGAAAACCCTTCTCTAACGAAAATACGAAAATTAGCCAGGCATGGTGGCAGACGCCTGTAGCCCCAGTTACTTGGGAGGCTGAGGGAGGAGAATCACTTGAACCCAGGAGGGAGAGTTTGCAATGAGCCAAGATCGTGCCATTGCACTTCAGCCTGGGCGTTGAGTGTGAAACTCCATCCCAAAAAGAAAAAAAGATTATAAAGTTTTCTTTCCAATGAACTTATCATTCAGCCACCGAGGTATCCTATAGCTACTTATTCAGCCATGAGATACACAACAGGAGATATAGGCGAACAGGACACAGTTCTTCCCTGAAAGAAGGCTGCACCCTCAACAGAAGGGAGGCACATACTCCGAATGGAATCGGCATAGGGAACAGATGCTGCTGCAGGTGGAACTGGCTGCACAGAGCACCCGCTCAAGTGTCTGAGAAACAAGGAGCCGTTGGTGCCATCACCTTTCATACCTGAGCTGGGTGGTGATGACATCACTACCACTACCACCCGGGACAAAGAGCCCCAGAACCACACAATGAGCTTACAAACTCACCAAGGCGACGACCGAGTAATGTGCGTGGAGTGATGCGAACACGCAGACGTCAGGGCCACGCACGGAGTTGGTTTTGTGCATCAACCTGAGCGTGCCTAGGGTGCCCAGATGGCTGGTTCTGCATTATTTCTGTGTGAGATGCATGTTGGCCTCTGGACTGAGTGGAGACCCATCCTCGCCGGTGTGGGGGGCACCACCCTATCCACCCAGGGCCCGAGTAAAACAGCAAGGCGGGAAAACTGGGTTCACTCCACCTGTCTGACTGATGGGCCAGTGACATTTGTCTTCTGCAGCCCGTGCTCCTGGGTCTCAGCTCCTCAGACCCAGGTGGGATCTGCACCCTCCGCTTCTCAAGTCTTCAAGCCACACCCTCCCAGGACTCCAGCTTGCAGGCTGTGTGTCCTGGGGCTTCTTGGACACTGTAGCCCCTGCAACAAGCCTCGCCCTGGAGACACACGCACACCCGGCTGGCTGTCTCTCTGGAAGCCCTGACTAAAAGCCGTCCCTGAAAGTGGTCTTCAGAGTTTCTTTCCAGCCCTAAGATCCCAGCACCCCTCCTACAATTCTAGGCGGAAAGGTGAACGGAGACCAATGGACAGAGGTGTGTGCGAGGACACACCAGGCAGCAGCACTAGGCAGGAGGGCACTAACACTCACTAAGCAAAGAATCAATGCTGCTTGCCACAAAAATGAGAGCAGTAAAGATTTCTTCAAACAGAAATGAGTTTGTTTCATGATTTGCTCTTAATACATAAGAAAGCATAAAAGTAGGCCTCTTAACAATTACATAAGTCTTTAGAGGCCCTTGAACTACTTCTGTCCCTTTGTGTTTTCATACAAAATAAGCCTGAGGTTAAAGAGAATAACATCACTGGCCACAACTGGGGCCACACGAGGACACAGCTTACACCCCCTGAGGTCCCTGGGTGCCCTGAGTCCTTCCCTTGCTATTCCAACGATGAAGATGCCAGGCAAGGAGTCGGAGAGCCGGGGATGGAGCAATACTCACCCACGGAGGCGAAGGCCAACAGCGGCCACCACCGAGGACCTCCCTTCCCACCCTGAGGGCAGCTCACCCAGGGAAACGAAGGCCGACACCGGCCACCACTGAGAGCCTCAAGGGCTCTCCCCACCCTGAAGGCAGCTGTGATCACATTTCTCATCGCACCAAGAGACCCGTGTATTGAGCACAAACCTTTTCAACCTTCGAATCAATAAGGAATCACAACACGGACATTCCCTCAATCCAAATGGCCAGCCCACAAAACAGACACGCAATCAAACACGTTTCCTGTGGGAAAATCAGTCAGTCCCTGGGGCCTCATGCCAGGGATGGGGGAGCAACATGAGGAGATGCCACAGCCCCAGCCTGGCTCTTCCCTCTACAGCTCCTTTTCCCTCCTCTTCCCACCACCCCTTCCCACCCCCTCCTAGCCTCAGAGGCTCCTTCCTCAAATTCTCTCCCCTTGATGAAGTCATTCATGCCCAAAATACAAGGCAAAGTCATGGGAGCTCAAGAGAAAATCCATACCGTGGCTCGCGTTTTAGATTTTCATAAGTTTGAGAATAACCAAACAAGAATCTTTGGCATCTGAATGTGGTCTGAATGCATCTGAGCTCAATGTCTGGCACTGGCCCGGAGTGGATCATGGGTGTTTTGGACATCTTCGTAACTCTACACCAATTATTTTGAAACACACTAGCAGAATAGAACCATGTGAATAGCTACCTCTCAGTTAAAAGTAGGAAAAGACTCCAAAAGTTGCCCTCAAGGAACATCCTTCCCACGAGGTGTTTCTGCATCGGGCCCTTCAGGCACAGACAAGGCCCCCGGGCCCAACTTCCTCATCCCTGCATCATAAAGCAGCAAAGACCATGGGGAATAAAGCAAGTGAAGGAGTCAGTCCCGCACAAAACGGGCTCCAGAAGCCACAGCCACTCTCCCAGTGTGGGAGCCAAGTTCAGAGACCTGGAAACACCAGCGTTCCCAGGGAGGAGGGCAGAACAAGTCATTTCCCCCTAGTTTAGGGAGACACCACCCCACGTCCTCTGGCCTTAATAGAAGAAAGACTTCACATAAATGATTTCAATGACTCCACCACACACAGAAAGTGGGATAAGGGCTAACACAGCCATTTAAATGCCTGGCAAAAACACATTAAATGAACACGCAGATAAACAAGGTTCTCCTGTTATCCACGAAATAGTTAGAAACAAATCCAGTAAGCAATCTCTTTGCAATCAAAAGACCAATTCAGAGGTGCAGATTAAAAAGAAACATACAACTGAACCCTTAATACACACCAAGAACCAAGTTCCAAGGAAGTGTTATCACATCACCACCTCCCAGCTGAAGGAAGCAGCACTGGCCACTGACCAGCTGTTCACTCGTGGGTCAGTGAATGAATGGCAGTGCTGTCCAGGACAACGATGAGATGTTAACCTGAAAAGGGCAAAATGGCAGAGGCTGGAGGGACCTTCCGGGTAATCCGGCCCCTCAGTGGACAGAGGACCCCCGTAAGGCCACAGAGCCCAGAGCCCCAGTGTGTTCGGGGCAAGCACTCAACTGCAACCCTGATGATGTCCGAACACCTTCTGCCCTTCTGCGTCTCTGCCCCACTAACAGGGAATCCGTGAATGCTAAGGAAATGTAATGCATTTCACAATACATGTAGATTTTTAGCAAATTAAAGATAGTGACAAACTTTGAGAATTAACCAAAATATGGTTCAGTGAATGCCCAAACTCAAAGCTAGTCTCCAAGAGGTGATAATCTGTGTGTGGTGGTTAACGCCTGTAAATCCCAGCAGTTTGGGAGGCTGAGGCAGGAGAATCACTTGAACCTAGAAGGTTGAGGGTGCAGTGAGCCGTCATTGTACTACTGCACCCAACCTGAGAAACAGAGTGAGACTGTCAAAAACAAACAAACAAAAACAAATTAAAGGAGTTCAAATGAATTCACCCATACCCTTTAAATTTTCATTTGGGTACATGGGGTGTTCGAGTTCCTTTTTCCCTTGCAATATATGAATAATCTAATAGTTAAATATAATCTAACAATTAAATGGGAAAATTTAATTATTTTCCCATTTCATTATTTCCTATCTCAGGGAAAAAATTAAAATTATTCCCTGTTTCAGGGAAAAAGCTAAAAATCATTTTAAACCTTACTTCCACAAAACGGTATACTCAGTCATCTCTATCTGCTTTATCATGCGGAATTCAGCTTCACATGTCTACAATACAGTTTTTGTTAAACAGCGTTTATGTAGACAGGCAAGAGAAAGAAACATTTTGTCTATGTAGAGGCAGCAGAAGACATGTTTTAACAGAAAAGGGAGAAGATACCACCGTGTGAATCTGGAAATTCTGTCCTCATCTTGTCCACACACAGAAAACACCCAAGCACGTGCCTAGTGTCCAACAGGAGCACAGAAAGGACAGGGATCACTCCAGTTGTTTAATGACCAGCCCCCACATGTCACCGCCACATAACAAAATCCGCACGGCAACTTCAGCACGTTTCATTCACGATTCCACGGAAATCAGGCTGAAGAACATACAGATGTTTTGCCCACATTTAAAAATCCAAGTGTGGGACTCATAGAAATAAAACACATTATGGGTTCACTTAACATTTCCAAATTGTTACTTGGAGAAACCTATAAAGTTCTTGTCAGTTACATCCTTAAGTTTTTCAATAATTTTTAAATGCAAAGGTCGGGCAAGACTTGTAAAGAGGTACACACATATGGCCCGGTGCGGTGGCTCACACCTATAATCCCAGCACTTTGGGAGGCCGAGGCGGGGAGATCACAAGGTCAGGAAACCGAGACCATCCTGGCTAACACGGTGAAACCCCGTCTCTACTAAAAATACAATTAGCCAGGCGTGGTGGCGGGTGCCTGTAGTCCCAGCTACTCGGGAGGCTGAGGATGGAGAATGGCATGAACCCGGGAGGCAGAGCTTGCAGTGAGCTGAGATTGTACCACAACACTCCAGCCTGGGTGACAGAGGGAAACTGTCTCAAAAAAAAAAAAAAAAAAAAAAAAAAAAAAAAAAAAAAAGGAGGTACACACACACATCCATTCTTCTCTCAGGGAGACGGGCCCTTTTTTAAGATTCCAGATGTAAATGTGGTTGTCACCCTGCCTTTGAGAGGATGGGCTGTGTTTTAAGGGTGAACACACTTTCCTCCATGCACCAAGGATGCACCATGGGGGACAGTGCTGCCACCTCCTGCCCAGTCTCTGCTCAGGGTGGGGCAAAGGGAGCTCATTTGTCTCCCGTGCACACCATCAACAGGCCAGGTGCGCAGACGAGGGCTTTCAGGACTCGCTGCAGGCATTCCTTAGCAGGGCAGGCAGGGCCTCGTGGGTGTGGCGGTTCGATTCCCGAGCTCTGCGGAGACCCGGAACCTTCCAGGGAGGCGTGGAGCGCCAGCACCGTGTCTTCGCTCTACTGGCCTGTCTCCGGAGCGGGCCACAGTGGAGACTCCCACTACGTTGCATGATGCAGGCCTCCATCGTCAGGCCGTGACACCGGGGATGCAGTCTTTCTCCGGGCTTTCGCTCGGCCCTTCCGTACGGAAGTGAACGCGACCCACACACGTGCGTGTGTGAGCCTATGATGGCAACGGCGACAACCACGGGCACGGCCTCCTTCGCGGAGAGAGGGCCCGGAAACCTCAAGACTCTCACGGGGGGGTCCAGTTCCACACTCCACTCCACCCTTCCGGGCTGGCTTCTGCCTGCTGAAGACGCCCTCGGAGCCCCGAGAGCGGCTTCCAGTCCCCGCAGAAACCCGGGAGAGGCCCAGAGAGCCAGCCCCCGAAGCCCGCTCCCCGTCCCCCGCCCCCTCCCTCCTCCCCCCACCCCACTCCCCACTTCCCGGGCTTCTCCGGCCCCACCCACACCCAGGCCACAGTGACCTGGGCCCTGTGGGTCCCGGCTTCCGAGGCCGGGCAGGTGCTGGGCTCCTCAGGCATTCCTGAAGGGGTGGAGCCTGTGGGCCTTTATAAGGGCCGCTGGCCGGCTGGGCCGGCCTCCTGGCTGGACCTGCTCGCCCTGCACAGGCCGACTGAGGGGCACGGGAGCCCGCCGGCCTCTCTCTGCCCGTGTCTGTCGGCGGAATTCCGGCCGGGTCTCCCCGCGATGGCTCTCCCGACACCTGGCGACAGCGCCGTCCCGGCGGAGGCCCGAGGACGAGGACGGCGAAGGAGACTCGTTTGGACCCCGAGCCAGAGGGAGGCCCTGCGAGCCTGCTTCGAGCGGAACCCGAACCCGGGCATCGCCACCCGGGAAGAGCTGGCCCGGGCCATCGGCATTCCGGAGCCCAGGGTCCAGATTTGGTTTCAGAACGAGAGATCACGCCAGCTGAGGCAGCACCGGCGGGAATCTCGGCCCTGGCCGGGGAAACGTGGCCCGCAGGAAGGCAGGCGAAAGCGGACCGCCGTCACCGGGTCCCAGACCGCCCTGCTCCTGCGAGCCTTCCAGCAGGATCGCTTTCCGGGCATCGCCACCCGGGAAGTGCTGGCCAGAGAGACGGGCCTCCCGGAGTCCCGGATTCAGATTTGGTTTCAGAACCGGAGGGCCAGGCACCCAGGCCAGGGTGCCGGGGCACCGGCGCACGCAGGCAGCCTGGGCGACGCGGCCCCCGGCGGGGGTCCCCCCGCTCCCTCGCCGGTGGCCTTCGCCCACCCCGGGGCGTGGGGGACGGGGCTTCCCGCGCCCCACGTGCCCTGCGCGCCCTGGACGCTCCCACCGGGGGCTATCGTGAGCCAGGGAGCAGGGGCCGTCGCCCCGCTGCAGCCCAGCCAGGCCGCGCAGGCAGCAGGGGTCCCCCATCCAGCCCCGGCAGGCGGGGATTGGGAATTTTCCTATGTTGCCCTGGCAACTCCGGAAGTGGTGCTCTCCCACCCTCAGACTCCGGTTTGATCCCGTCTGATTTGGTTTTATCCGGTTTGATCAGGTCTGATTCTTTCCGATCCCATCTGTTCCATTTTGATACGTTCTGGTCCGTTTTGATGTGGTCTTTTCCGTTTGTATCTGGCTTGATCTGGTCTGATCCGGTTTGATCTGTTTCGTTGCAGTCTTATCCTGTTTGATCCGGTGCAATCCGTTTTTTTCCAGTGTGATTTTTTCCAATCCGGTCTGATCCGGTTAGATGCGGTCCGATCCGGTTTTATCTGGCTTGATCTGGTTTGATGCGGTCTGATCCCGTTTGATGCAGTCCGATCCGGTTTGATGTGGTCTGATCCGGTTTTATCCATTTTGATCCGGTCTGATCCAATTTGATCCGGTTTGATCTGGTCTGATCCAGTTTGTTCCGGTCCGATCCGGTTTTATCCAGTTTGATCCAGTCTGAACCGGTCTGGTCTGGTCTTGTCTGGTTTGGTCTGGTCTGGTCCGGTTTGGTCTAGTCTGATCTTGTCTCGTCTTGTCTGGTCCGGTCTAGTCTGTTATGTTCTAGTCTTGTCTGATCTGGTTTAGTTTCATCTGGTCCGGTTTGGTCTAGTCTGGACTGGTCCGGTTCAGTCTGGTCTGATTTAGTCCGGTTTGGTCTGGTCTGATCTGGTTCGGTTTAGTCTCTTCTGGTCTGGTCAGCTTTAGTCTGGTCTGGTCTGTTCCGATTTAGTGTGGTCTGGTCTAGCCCGGTTTGGTCTGATCTGGTCTCGTCTGGTCTGGTCCGGTTTGGTCTGGTCCAATCCGTTTTGGTTCAGTTTGTTCTGGTTTCTTCCTGTTTGGTCTAGTCTGCTCCAGTTTGGTTCGGTTTGGTATGGTTTCGTCCAGTTTGGTCTGCTATGGTCTGGTTTGTCTTGGTATGGTCTGGTTTCTTCCGGTTTGGTCTGGTCTGGTCTGTTTTGGTCCGGTCTGATCTGGTCTCATCCAGTTTGGTCTAGTCTGATCTGTTCTCGTCTGGTCTGGTCCAGTTTGGTCTGATATGGTCTTGTCTCGTCTGGTCCGGTTTGTCTGGTCTGGTCTCGTCCAGTTTGTTGTGGTCTGATCCGCTTTGGTGCGATTCACTCTGGTTTCATCCGATTTAATCCGGTTTGGTCCGGTATGGTCCGGTTTGGTCCAATTTGGTCCGGTTTGGTCTGGTCTGGTCCGGTTTGGTGTGGTCTTATCCGGTATGGTCCAGTTGGTCTGGTCTGGTCTGGTCTGGTGTCATCTGGTCTGGTCCGCTTTGGTCATGTTCGGTCCAGTTTGTTCCGGTCTGAGCCGGTTTGATCTGGTTTGATCCGGTCTGGTTCGGTCTGGTCCAGTTTGTTCTGGGTCTGGTCCGGTCTGGTCCCATCTGTTCCTGTTTGATGTGGTTTGAATCAGTCTGGTTCGGTTTGGTGCAGTTTGGTCCAGTTTGTTCCGGTTTGGTGGGGTCTGATCTGGTCTTGTCTGGTCTGGTCCAGTTTGGTCTGTTCAGGTCTGCTTTGGTGTGGTCTGATCTGGTCTCATCTGGTCTGGTCTGGTTTGATCTGGTTTGGTCTTGTCCGGTTTGGTGTGGTCTGATCTGGTCTGGTCTGGTCCAGTTTGGTCTGGTCTGATCCGGTCCAGTTTGATCTGGTTTGATCCGGTCTGCTTAGGTTTGGTCTGGTCTGGTCCGGTTTGGTGTGGTCTGATCCAGTCTGGTCCGGTTTGGTCCAGTTTGGTCCGGTTTCATCGGTTTGATCCGGTTTGTTCTGGTCTGGTCCCATTCTGTAGGTTGCCTGTTCACTCTGATGGTTGTTTCTTTAGCTGTGCAGAAGCTCTTTAGTTTAATTAGATCCCATTAGTCTATTTTGGCTTTTATTTTCATTACTTTTGGTGTTTTTTTCAAGAAGATTTGCCTATGTCTATGTCCTGAATGCTACTACCCAGGTTTTCTTCTAGGGTTATTATGGCTTTAGGACTAACATTTAAGTCTCTAATCCATCTTGAAATAATTTTTGTATAAGGTTTAAGGAAGGGATCCAGTTTCAGCTTTCTACATATGGCTAGCCAGTTTTCCCAGCGACATTTATTAAATAGGGAATCCTTTCCCCATTTCTTGTTTTTGTCAGGTTTCTCAAAGATCAGATGGTTGTAGATATGTGATGTTATTTCTGAGGCCTCTGTTCTGTTCCATTGGTCTATATCTCTGTTTTGGTACCAGTACCATACTATTTTGGTTACTGTAGCCTTGTAGTATAGTTTGAAGTCAGGTAGCGTGATGCCTCCAGCTTTATTCTTTTGGCTTAGGATTATCTTGGCAATGCAGGTTCTTGTTTTGGTTTCATATGAATTTTAAAATCGTTTTTCCAATTCTGTGAAGAAAACCATTGGTAGCTTGAATGGGATGGCGTTGAATCTGTAAATTATCTAGGGCAGTATGGCCATCATGATATTGATTCTTCCTATCCATGATCATGGAATGTTCTTCCATTTGTTTGTGTCCTCTTTTATTTCATCAAGCAGTGGATTGTAGTTCTCCTTGAATAGGTCCATCACATCCCCTGTAAGTTGGATTCCTAGGTATTTTATTCTCTTTGTAGCAATCAGGAATGAGAGTTCACTCATTATTTGGCTCTATATTTGTCTGTTATGGATATATAAGAATGCTTGTGATTTTTGCACATTGATTTTGAATCCTGAGTCTACGCTGAAGTTGCTTGTCAGCTTAAGGTGATTTTGGGCTGAGACGATGGGGTATTCTAAATATACTATCATGTCGTTTGCAAACTGGGACAATTTGATATCCTCTTTTCCTAATTGAATACCCTACCTTTTTGAGTTATCGGTCTGATAAGCTATAAACAAAGTATCTTTGATTGATCATCCCAGTAGCTCATCCCCTGAGATTATACTGACGTGTCCTACACTGTGAGGCGACAAGCATAACAACCCCTCCTCAATCAAGCTGTCCCTAGGAGTTTCTTTCTTTCTCTAGCATAATCATCATTCTCATCCAGTTACGGCAGGTACTTTGCTACATTGCCATGGGGATTACACTGAAGATAATCACTTGTGAACGTTTGCAGATCCTGACAACCCACTGGGGCCTGATGATGCTTCACCCCCTCAATCTGAACATGCTCATTGAAGACTCATCCACTTGGCTCTTGATTTTAATCCTAATGCTGACCCTCTTCCTCACAGCTGTGAGTCTTTGAACAAATCTTTTCCAAACCTGTTTCCTCAGCTGAAAATGGGGTGGGAGAATGTGTGGTTGGTACAGACGATGGCTAACTCCAAAATTCCAGGGGCTACAATACTACTGTACACATCCAAGGGACACTTCTCTATCATGACTCTATTATCAGGCACTTTAAAAAATTTCAAAGCACCTATTAAATGATGCCCAGATGCCCAGCAATAATAAAATTACATCCCAATGCAATTGCTCGGTTTTTTAACAAGAGAATTATCAGTATACAACACCGGTGGTGGGGTGGTATGAGGTTGAGATAGCCTACTTTCTTTTAAAATCAACCCAGAGTTTGCTTAAAACAAACAAGAACAAAACAAACGCTCCTCTAAGTGTGAGCTCATCTGAGTGTGTGCTCCTATGAGTGTGATCTCCTCTGAGTGTGCGCTACCCTGGGTGTGCGATCGTCTGAGTGAGAGCTCCTATGAGTCTGCATTCCTCTGATTGTGAGCTCCTCTGAGTGTGTGTTCGTCTGAATGTGAGCTCCTCTGAGTGGGCGCCCCCCTGAGTGTGAGCTCCTCTGAGTGTGCACTCATTTGTGTGAGGCCCTCTGAGTGTGCACTTATCTGAGTGTGCGCTTGTCTGAGAGGGTGCTCCTGTGAGTGTGCGCTTCTCTGAGTGTGTGCTCCTCTGAGTGTGTGCTCACCTGAGTGCATGCTCCCCTGAGTGCACGCTCGCCTGTGTGTGTGCTCCCCAGAGTGTGCACTCCCCTGAGTGTGTGCTGCTCTGAGTGCATGCTCCCCTAAGCGCACGGTCATCTAAGTGTGCCCTCCCCTGAGTGTGTGCTCCCCTGAGTGCATGCTCCCCTAAATGCGTGCTCCCATGAGTGCACGCTCGTGTGCGTGTGCGCTCCCCTGAGTGTGTTCTCCCCTGAGTGTGCACTCCCCTGTGTGCACGCTCGTCTGAGTGTGCGCTCCCCTGAGTGTGCACACCCCTGAGTGCGTGCTCCCCTGAGTGTGCACTCCCCAGAGTGTGCACTCCTCTGAGTGTATGCTCCCATCAGTGTACCCACGTCTGAGTGTGCCCTCCCCTGAGTATTCGCTCCTCTGAGTGTGCGCTCCCCTAAGTGAGCGCTGCCCTGAATGTGCACTCCCCTGAGTGTACGCTGACCTGCGTGCTCACTCCCCTGAGTGCACGTTTCCCTGAGTGTGCCCTCCCATGAGTGTGCACTCCACTGAGTGAGCAGTCCCCTGAGTGCGCCCTCCCCTGAGTGCACGCTCCCCTGAGTGTGCATTCTCCTGAGTGTGTGCTCCCCTGAGTGTGATCTCATTTGAGCGTTCGCTCCCCTGCGTGTTCGCTCCCCTGAGTGGGCTCTCCCCTCAGTGTGCACTCCTCTGTGCACTCCCCTGAGTGTGCACTAGTCTGAGTGTGCGTTTCCCTGAGTGTGCTCTCCCCTGAATGTGCCCTCCCCTGAGTGTGTACTCCCCTGAGTGTGCGCTTCCCTGAGTGTGCTCTCCCCTGAGTGGGCACTCCGCTGAATGTGTGTTCCCCTGAGTGTGCTCTCCCCTGAATGTGGACTCCCCTGAGTGTGGACTCCTCTGAGTGCATGCTCCCCTGAATGCACACTCCCCTTAGTGTGCGCTCCCCTGAGTGTGCACGCCCCTGAGTGTGCACTCCTCTGAGTGATTGCTCCCCTGAGTGCACGCTGGTCTGAGTGTGTGCTCCCCTGAGCGTGCACTCCCCAGAGTGTGCGCTCCTCTGAGTGTATGCTCCCCTCAGTGCACCCACGTCTGAGTGTGCCCTCCCCTGAGTATTCACACCTCTGAGTGTGCAGTCCCCTGAGTATTTGCTCCTCTGAGTGTGTGCTCCCATGAGTGCCTGCTTGTCTGAGTGTACGCTCCCCAGAGTGTGCCCTCCCCTGAGTGTGCACTTCCCTGAGTGTGCACTCTCCTGAGTGTGTGCTCCCTGATTGTGATCCCATTTGAGTGTGCACTCCCAGGAGTGAGTGCTCCCCTGAGCATTCTCTCCCCTGAGTGTGCACTCCACTGAGTGTGCACTCCCCTGAGTGCGTGCTCATCTGAGTGTGTGCTCCCGAATGTGCACTCCCCTGAATGAACGCTCCCCTGAGTGTGCACTCCCTTTAGTGTGCACTTCCCTGAGTGTGCTCTCCCCTTTGTGGGCACTCCTCTGAGTTTGCTCTCCCCTGAGTGTGTCCTCGCCTGAGTGTGCACTCCCCTGGGTGTGCACTGCCCTGAGTGTGGGGTCCCCTAAGTGTGCACTTCCCTGAGTGTGTGCTCCCCCGAGTGTGCGCTACCCTGAGTGTGCACTCCCCCGAGGGTGCGCTCCCCTGAGTGTGTTCTCCCCTGAGTGTGCGCACCTCAAGTGCGCACTCGTCTGAGTGTTCGCTCCCCTGAGTATGCATGCCCCTGAGTGTGCACTGCCCTGAGTGTGGGCTCCCCTGAGTGTGCACTCCCCTGAGTGAGCACTCCCCCGAGTGTGCACACCCCTGAGTGTGTTCTCCCCTGAGTGTGCGCTCACCTGGGTGTGCACTCCCCTGAGTGAGTGCTTCCCTGGGTGTGCACTCTCCTGAGTGTGCACTCCCCTGAGTGAGCACTCCCCTGAGTGTTCACTGACCTGAGTGTGCACTACCCTGAGTGAGCACACGTCTGAGTGTGTGCTCCCATGAGTGTGCACTCCCCTGAGTGGGTTCTCCCCTGTGAGTGAACTCCCCTGAGCGTGCGCTCGCCTGAGTGTGCACTCCCCTGAGTGAGCACTCCCCCGAGTGTGTGCTCCACTGAGTGTGTTCTCCCCTGAGTGTGCGCTCCCCTAAGTGTGCGCTCCCCTGAGTGTGCCCTCCCTTGAGCGTGCACTCCTCTGAGTGTACACTCCTATGTGTGCACGCTCATCTGAGTGTGTGCTTCCCTGAGTGTGCACTCCCCTGAATGTGTGCTCCCCTGAGTGTGCACTCCCCTGTGTTTGCGCTTCCCTGAGTGTGCACTCCTGGGTGGGCACTCCTCTGATTGGGCACTCCACTCAGTGTGTGCTCATCTGAGTGTGTGCTCCCCTGAGTGTGCACACCCCTGAGTGTGCACTGCCCTGAGTGTGTGCTCCCATGAGTATGCAGTCCCCTGGGTGTGTTCTCCCTTGAGTGTGCACTCCCCTGAGTGTGTGCTCCTCTGAGTACGTGCTACCCCTGAGTGCACACTCATCTGAGCGTGTGCTCCCCTGAGTGTGTACTCCCCAGAGTGTGCGCTCCCCTGAGTGTGTGCTCATCTGTGTGTACATTCCCCTGAGTGCGCCCTCGTCTGAGTGTGCACAACCCTGAGCATGCACTCCCGAGTGTGTGCTCCTCTGAGTGTGCACTTGCCTAAGTATTCGCTCCTCTGAGTATTTGCTCTCCTGAGTGTGCACTACAATGAGTGCGTGCTCCCCTGAGTGTGAAATCTCCCGAGGTGGCACTCCACTGTGTGTGCACTTCCCTGAGTCTGCACTCCCTTGATGTGCCCTGCACTGAGTGCATGCTTCCTTGAGTGAGCACTCCCCTGAGTGAGCACTCCCCTGAGTGCATGCTCCCCTGAGTGTTCACTCTCCTTTGTGCTCCTGAGTGTGAGCTCATTTGAGTGTGATCTACCCTGTGTGTATGCTCTCCTGAGTGTGCTCTCCCCTGAGTGTGCACTCCTCTGAGTATGTACTCCCCTGAGTGCGTGCTTGTCTCAGTGTGCACTCCCCTGAGTGTGAACACCCCTGAATGTGCGCTCCGCTGAGTGTGCCCTCCGGAGTGTGCACTTCCCTGAGTGTGCTCTCCCCTGAGTGGGCACTCCAAGGAATGCTCACTCACCTGAGTGCGTGATCCCCTGAGTTCGTGCTCCCCTGAATGCGTGCTCTCCTGAGTGCACACTCCCCTGACTGTGCACTCTCCTGAGTGTGTGCTTCCCTGAGTGTGCTCTCCCTTGAGTGTGCACTCCTCTGAGTGTGCACTTCCCTGAGTGGGGGCTCGTCTGAGTGTGCACTCCCCTGAGTGTGCACCTGTCTGAGTGTTTACTCTCCTGAGTGTGCACTCTGCTGATTGTGCACTGCCCTGAGTGTGAGCTCCCCTGAGTGCACACTGCATTGAGTGTGCGCTCCCCTGAGTGTGCGCTCCCCAGAGGACGCACTCCCCTGAGTGTGCACTCCTCTGAGTGTGTGCTCCCCTGTGTGCACGCTTGTCTGTCAGTGTGCTCCCCTGAGTGTCCACTCCCCGTAGTTTGCACTCCCCGGAGTGTGCGCTCATGTGAGTGTGCACTCTCCTGAACGTGCACACCCCTGTGTTTGCGTTCCCCTGAGTGTGCTCTACACTGAGTGTGTGCTCCTCTGAGTGCGTGCTCCCCTGTGTTCACACTCGTCTGAGTGTGTGCTCCCCTGGGTGTACACTGTCCTGAGTGTGCACTCTCCTGAGTGTAGGCTACCCTGAGTATGATCTCATTTGAGTGTGCACTCCCCTGAGTGTGCCCTGCCCTGAGTGTGGGCTACCCTGAGTGTGCACTCTCCTGAGTGCAAGCTCGTATGTGCGTACTCTCCACTGAGTGTGCACTCTCCTGAGTGTGCACTCACCTGAGTGTGTACTCCCCTAAGTGAGCTCTCCCCTGAGTGTGCATTCCGCTGAGTGTGCACACCCCTGAGTGTGAACTCTCCTGAGTGAGCACTCCTCTGATTGTGCACTCCCTCAGTGCGTGCTCCTCTGAGTGTGCGCTCCCCTGAGTGTGTTCTCCCCTGAGTGTGCGCTCCCCTGAGTTTGCTGTCTCCTGAGTGCCCTCTCCCCTGAATGTGCGCTGCCCTGAGAGTGCAATCCCCTGAGTGCACGCTCCCCTGAGTGAGTGCTCCCCTGAGTGCGCGCTCCCCTGAGTGTGCACTCCCCTGAGTGTGGGGTCCCCTGAGCATGATCTCATCTGGGAGTGCATTCCCCTGAATGTGCGCTCCCCTGAGTGTGCGATCCCCAGAGTGAGCACTCCTCTGAGTGTGCCTTCCCTGAGTAAGCACTCCCCTGAGTGTGTTTTCCGTGAGTGTGCACTCCCCTGAGTGCGCACTCGTCTGAGTATTCGCTCACCTGAGTGTGCACTCCCTTGAGTGTGCACTGCCCTCAGTGTAGGCTCCCCTGAGGGTCCACTCCCCTTAGTGCGCACACCCCTGAGTGTGTACTGCCCTGAGTGTGGGCTCCCCTTAGTGTGCACTCCCCTGAGTCCACGCTCCTATGAGTGTGCGCTCCGCTAAGTGTGCTCTCCCCTGAGTGTGCACTCCGCTGAGTGTGCACTCCCCTGAGTGATCACTTCTCTGAGTGTGCACTCCCCTGAGTATGCACTCGCCTGAGTAAGCACTCCCCTGAGTGTGCACACCCCTTATTGTGCACTCATCTGAGTGTGCACTCTCCTGAGTGCGCATTCCCCTGAGTGTGCACTTGGCTGAGTGTGCGTTTCCCTGAGTGTGTACTGCTCTGAGTGTAGGCTCCCCTGAGTGTGCACTTCTCTTGAGTGTGCGCTCCCCTTTGTGTGCACTCCCCTGAGTGAGCACTCCTCTAAGTGTGTACTCTCCTGAGTGCATGCTTGTCGGAGTGTGCGCTCCCCTGAGTGTGCACTCCCCTGAGTGTGTGCACCCCTGAGTGTGTTCTCCCCTGAGTGTGCACTCCCCTGAGTGCACGCTCATCTGAGTGCGCGCTCCCCTGAGTGTGCTCTCCCCTGAGTGCGCTCTCCCCTGAGTGTGTGCTCCCCTGAGTGAGAGCTTCCCTGAGTGCGTGCTTTCCTGAGTGTGCACTCTTCTGAGTGTGGGCTCCCCTGAGTATGATCTCATTTAAGAGTGCACTCCCCTGAGTATACGCTCACCTGCGTGTGTGCTTCCCTGAGTGTGCACTCCCCTGAGTGCGCACACCTCTGAGTGTGCACTCTCCTGAGTGTGCACTGCCCTGAGTGTGGGTTCCCCTTAGTGTGCACTCCGCTGAGTGCATGCTCATATGAGTGTGCCTTCCACTAAGTGTGCTTTACCCTGAGTGTGCACTCCACTGAGTGTGCAATCCCCTGAGTGTGCACTCCCCTGAGTGTGCACTCACCTGAGTGAGCACTCCCCTGAGAATACGCTCACCTGAGTGTGCACTCTCCTGAGTGTTCGCTCCCCTGAGTGTGCACTCCCCTAGGTGAGCACTCCTATGAGTGTGCACTCCCCCGAGTTTGATCTCATTTGAGAGTGCCCTCCCCTGAGTGTGCGCTCACCTGAGTGTGCACTCCCCTGAGTGTGCACGTCCCTGAGTGTGCACTCCCCTGAGCGTATGCTCCTCTGAGTATGTGCTCGTCTGAGTTTTTGCTCGTCGGAGTGTGCACTTCCCTGAGTGAGCCCTGCTCTGAGTGTGCACTCCCCTGAGTGCACACTCGTATGGGCGTGCACTCTGCTAAGTGTACTCTCCCCTTAGTGTGCACTCCGCTGAGGGTGGGCTCCCCTGAGTGTGCCCTCTCCTGAGTGTGGGCTCCCTTGAGTATGGTCTCATTTGAGAGTACACTCCCCTGAGTGTGCGCTCACCTGAGTGTGCGTTACCCTGCGTGTGCACTCCCCTGAGTGAGCACTCCTCCTAGTGCTCACTCCCCTGAGTGTGCACTGCCCTAAGTGTGCGCTCGCCTCTGTGCGCGCTCCTCTGAGGGTTCCCTCCCCTGAATGTGCACTCCCCTTAGTGTACACTGCCCTGATTGTGGGCTCCCCTTAGTGTGCACTGCCCTGAGTGCATGCTCGTATGAGTGTGAGCTCCACTAAGTGTGCTCTCTCCTGAGTGCGCACTCCGCTGAGTGTGCACTCCACTGAGTGTGCGCTCTCCTGAGTGTGCACTCCCCTGAGTGAGCACTCCCCTGAGTGAGCACTCCTCTGAGTGTGCACTCCCCTGATTGTGCGCTCACCTGAGTGTGCACTCTCCTGAGTGTGCACTCCCCTGACTGTGCACTCACCTGAGTGTGTGCTTCCCTGAGTGTGCACTCCTCTGAGTGAGCGCTCCCTTGAGTCTGTACTCCCTGAGTGTGTGCTCCTCTAGAGTGTATGCTCCCCTCAGTACACCCTCATCTGAGTGTGCCTTCCCCTGAATATTCGCTCCTCTGTGTGCTTGCTTCCCTGTGTGCATGCTCAACTGAGTGCTCACTCCCCTGAGTGCACGCTCATCTGAGTCTGCGCTTACCTGATCGTGCGCTCCCCTGAGTGTGTGCTCTCCTGAGTGTGTGCTCCTCTGCGTGTGAGCTTGTTTGAGTGTGCGCTCCGCATTCCCCTGAGTGTGCCCTCCCCTGAGCGTGCACTCCTCAGAGTGTGCACTCCTCTGTGTGCACGCTCATCTGAGTGTGTGCTCCCCTGAGTGTACACTGCCCTGAGTGTGGGCTCCCCTTAGTGCGCACTCCCTTGAATGCACGGTCTTATGAGTGTGCGCTCTGCTAAGTGTGCTCTCCCATGAGTGTACGCTTCCCTGAATGTGCAGTCCTTTGCGTGTGTGCTCCCCTGAGTAGGTTCTCCCTTGAGTGTGCACTCCCCTGAGTGCATGCTCATCTGAGTGTGTGCTCACCTGAGTGTGCACTCCCCTGAGTGCATGCTCGTCTGAGTGTGGGCTCTCCTAAGTGTGCATTGCCCTGAGTGTGCGCTCCCCTGAGTGTGCACTCCCCTGAGTGTGTGCTCCCCTGAGTGTGCTCTCCCCTGAGTGTGCGCTCCCCTGAGTGTGCACTCTCCTGAGTGCGCGCTCGCCTGAGTGTGCACTCTCCTGAGTGCGCGCTCGCCTGAGTGTGTGCACTCCTGAGTGTGCTCTTCCCTGAGTGTGCGCTCCCCTGAGTGCGCTCTCTCCTGAGTGCGCTCTCCTCAGAGTGCACGCTCCTCTGAGAGTGCACTCCCCTGAGTGTGCACTCTCCTGAGTGTGGGCTCCCCTGAGTTTGATCTCATTTGAGTGTGCGCTCCCCTGATTGTGCACTCGTCTGGGTGTGCGCACATCTGAGTGTGCACTCCCCTGAGTGTTCGCTCCCCTGAGTGTGCACTCCCCTCAGTGAGCACACTTCTGAGTGTTCACTCGCCCTAGTGCATGCTCGTCTGAGTGTGCGCTCCCCTTTGTGTGCACTCCCCTGAGTGTGTGCTCCCCTGAGAGTGTTCTCCCCTGAGTGTGCACTCCCCTGAGTGCGCGCTCATCTGAAGGTGCACTCCCCTGAGTATGCACTTCCCTGAGGGTGCACTGTCCTGAGTGTGGGCTCCACTTAGTGTGCACTCCCCTGAGGGCACGCTCGTCTCAGTGTGCGCATTAAATCCTATGGTGGCAAAGAAAATATCTTCATAGAGAAACTAGAAAGAAGCTTTCTGAGAAATTTCTTTGTCATGTGTGAACTCATCTCACAGAGTTACACATTTTTTTCCATGGAGCTCTTTGCTAACACCGTTTTCGTGGAATGTGCAAATGGATATTTAGTAGCGCAGTGAGGCGTATTGTGGAAAAGGAAATATCCTCAGATAATAACTAGAAAGACTTTACTGAAAAACTGCTTTGTGATGTGTGAATTCATCCAACAGAGTTAAAATGTTCTTTTCATTGTGAAGTTTGCTAACACTGTTTTCTTGGAGTCTGCAAAGGGATATTCGGGAGTGCATTGAAGCTTATGTTGACAAAGGAACCATTCTCAGACAAAAACTAGAAAGAAAGTCTCTGATAAATTGCTTTGTGATTCGTGAATTCATCTCACAGAGTTAAACGAATCTTCTAATGGAACAGTTTGGTAGCACCATTTTTGGGGAAACTGAGAAGGGATATTTTGGATCAGATTGAAGCCTATGGTGACAAAGGGAGTATCCTCAGATAAAAACTAGGAAGAAGCACAGTGGGAAAGTCCTTTTTGATGTGTGAATTCATCTCACAGAGTTACACCATTCTTTTTATGGAGTAGTTTGCTGACACTATTTTTGTGGAATCTGCAAAGGGATATTTTGGAGTGCATTGAAGCCTATGGTCACAAAAGAAATATCCTCAGATAAAATACAAAAAGAAGCTTACTGAGAAACTCCTATGTGATGTCTTAATTCATCTCACAGAGGTCTACAATCCTTTTCTAGGGTCACTTTTTGTTACAGTGTTTTCGGGGAATCTGAGAATGGATATTTTGAATCGCATTGAAGCCTGCAGTGACAATGGAAACATCCTCAGATAAAATATATAATGTTGCATTCTGAGAATCTTCTTTGTGATGTGTGAAATCATCTCACAGAGTTACACCATTCTTTTCATGGAGAAGTTTGGTAGCACTGTTTTTGGGGAATCTGAGTGGGAATATTTTGGATCAAATTGAAGCAAGGTGACAAAGAAAATATCCCCAGAAAATACTAGAAAGAAGCTTCATGTGATACTTTTTGTGATGTGTGAATTCATCTAACAGAGTTACACGATTCTTTTCTTGGAGCTGTTTATTAACAATGTTTTCACAGATCTGCTATAGGATAATTGGGAGCGTATTGAAGCCTGTGGTGACAAACGAAATATCCTCAGATCAAAACCAAAATGAAACTGTCTGAGAAAGTTCTTTGTCATGTGTGCATTCATCTCACGGAGTTAAACCTTTCTTGTCATTCAGGAGTTTGCTAACACTCTTTTCATTTATTCTGCAAAGGATTATTTGGGAGCGTATGGAGGAATATGGTGAAAAAGGAATTATCCTCAGATTAAAACTAGAAACAAGTTAGGTGAGAAACATCTTTGTGAGATGTCAATTTATCTCACCAAGTTACAGTGTCCTTTACATTGAACATTTTCATAGTACTGTTTTTGGGGAATCTAAGAAGGGATATTTTGGGTCAAATTGAAGCCTATGGTGACAATGGAATTATCCTCAGACAAAAGACCAAAAAGAAGCTTTCTGAGAAACTGCTCTGTGATGTGTGAATTCACCTCACAGACTTACACCTTTCTTTTCATGGAAAAATTTGCTAACACTATTTTCCTGGAATCTACAAAGGGATATTCCTGAGTGCATTTAGGCAAGTGGTGAAAAGGGAAGTATCCTCAGAAGAAAACTAGAAATAAGCTTTCAGAGATACTGCTTTGTGATTTGTGTATTCATCTCACAGAGTTACACGATATTTTTCATGGAGCAGTTTGGTAGCACTCTTTTTGAGGAATCTGAGAAGTGATATTTTGGATTGAATTGAAGCTTAAGGTGACAAAAGAAATATCCTCTGATAGAAACTACAAAGGAGATTTCTGAGAAACTTCTTTTTGATATGTGAATTCTTTTCACAGAGTTACACTGATATTTTCATTGAGAGGTTTCCTAACACTTTTTTCGTGAAATCTGCAATGGGATATTCCAGAGCACATTGAGGAAAATGGTGAAAAGGGAAATAACCTCAGATAAAAACTAGAAACAAATTTTCTCAGAAACAGCTTTGTTATGTGTGATTTCATCTTATAGACTTACACTGTGCTTTACATTGAGCAGCTTACATACACTGTTTTCTTGGAATCTGCATTCTGATATTTCAGAGCGCATTGAAGCTTATGGAAACAAAAGAAATATCCTTATATAAGGGTAGAAAGAAGCTTTTGGAGAGACTGCTTTCTGATATGTGATTTCATCTTGCAGAGTTACACTGTTCTTTTCACTGAGCAGTTTGCTAACACTGTTTTCTTGGAATCTGCAAAAAGATCTTTGGGAGTGCATTGAGGCCTATGGTGAAAAAGGAAACACCCTCAGATAAAAACTAGAAAGAAGCTTTCTAATAAACTACTTTGCAATGTGTGAATTCATCTCACTGTGTTACACCATTCTTTTCATTGATCAGTTTGCTAACACTGTTTTCTTGGAATGTTAAATGGGATAGAGCGGAGTGCAGTGAAGCTTATGGTGACAATGGAAACATCCTCATACAAAAACCAGAAAGAAGAATTCTGAGAAACTGCTTTGTGATTTGTACATTCATCTTACAGAGTTACGTGGTTCTTTTCACGGATCAGTTTGGTAGCACTGTTTTTTGGGGAATTTGAGAAGGGATATTTGGATCCCATTGAAGCTAATGGTGACAAAGGAAATATCATCAGATAAAAACTAGAAAGAAGATTTCTGAGAATGTTCTTTGTGATATGATTTTTCATTTCACAGGGTTACACCTTTCTTTTCATTGAGCAGTTTATTAACACTGTGTTCGTGGAATCTGCATAGGTATATTTGGGAGCACATTGAGGCCTATAGTGAAAAGAGAAATATTCTCAGATAAAACTAGAAAGAAGCTTTCTGAGAAACTTCTTTGTGATGTGTCAATTCATCTCTCAGTTACACTGTTCTTCTCATTGAGCAGTGTGCTAACATTGATTTCTTGGAATCTGCAGTGGAATACTTCAAAGCACATTGAAGCTTACGGTGACAAAGGAAATATCGTCAGACAAAAAGTAGAAAGAAGCTTTCTCAGAAACTGCTTTGTGATGTGTGAATTCATCTCAGAGAATTACATTGTTCATTTTATTGAGTAGTTTGCTAACACAGTTTCCTTGGAATCTGCAATGTGATATTTCAGAACGCTTTGAAGCTTATGGTGACAAAGGAAATATCCTCAGACAAAAACCAGAAAGAAACTTTCTGAGAAACTACTTTGTGATTTGTGACTTTGTCTCACAGAGTTACATGATGCTTTTCATGGAGCAGTTTGGTTGTACTGTTTTTGGAGAATCTGATAAGGGATATTTTGGATCACGTTGAATCTTATGAAGACAAGGGAAATATCCTGTTAAAAACTAGAAACAAGCTTCTGAGAAACTGGTTTGTGATGTGTTAATTCATCTCACAGAGATACAAGATTTTTTTCATGTGTCAGTTTTATAGCACTGTTTTTGGGGAATCTGAGGAAGCATATTTTGGATCACATTGAAATCAATGGTGACAAAGAAAACATCCTTAGATAGAAACTAGAAAGAAGCTTTCTGGGAAAATTCTTTATGATGTGTGAATTTATCTCACATAATCTGGAATGGGACATTTTGGAGTACAATGATTCCTATAGTGAAAAGGAAATCACGCTCAGATAAAAACTAAAAGGAAGCTTTCTGGGAAACTTCTTTGTGATGCCTGAACTCATCTCAGAGAGTTACACCTTTCCTTTCATGGAGCAGTTTGCTAACACTGTTTTCGTTGGATGTGCAAAGGGATATTTGGGAGCACATTGAGGATTATAATGAAAAAGGAAATATCCTCAGGTAAAATCTAGAAGGAAGCTTTCTGAGAAACTGCTATGTGATGTGTGAATTCATCTCACAGATTTACACTCTTCTTTTCATTGAGCAGTTTGCTAACACTGTTTTCGTTGGATCTGCAAAGGGATATTTGGGAGCACATTGAGGATTGTGGTGAAAAAGGAAATATCCTCAGTTAAAATCTAGAAGAAAACTTTCTGAGAGACTACTATGTGATGTGTGAATTCATCTCACAGATTTACACTCTTCTTTTCATTGAACTGTTTGCTAACACTGTTATCTTGGAATGTTCTATGTGATAGTTCAGAGTGCCTGAAGTTTATGGCAACAATGGAAACATCCTCATATAAAAACTAGAAAGAAGCTTTCTGAGAAACCGCTTTGTGATTTGTAAAATCATCTCACAGAATTACACGATTCTTTTCACAGATCAGTTTGGTAGCAATGTGTCTGGGGAACTTGGGAAGGGATATTTTAGATCGCATTGAAGCCTATATTGACAATGGTAACATCCTCAAATAAAAACTAGACAGAAGCTTCCTGAAAAAGTCCTTTGTGATGTCTTTTTTCATCTCACAGGGTTACACCTTTCTTTTCATAGAGTAGTTTGCTAACAGTTTTTGTGAAATCTGCATAGGTATATTTTGGATCACATTGAATCCTTTGGTGACAAAGGAAATATCCCCGGATAAAAACTAGGAAAACGCTTTCTGAGAAACCACTTTGTGATGTGTTAGTTCATCTCACAGAATTACACGATTCTTTTCATGGATCAGTTTGGTAGCACTCTTTTTGGAGAATCTGAGGAAGGATATTTTGATTGCATTGAAATCACTGGTGACAAAGGAAATACCTCAGATAAAAACTAGAAAGGACCTTTCTGGGAAAGTTATTTGTGATGTGTGAGTTCATCTCACCAAGTTACACCTTTCTTGCTTTGGAGCAGTTGCTTACACTGTCTTCTTGGAATCTGCAAAGGGGTATTTGGGAGAGCATTGAGGCCTGTTTTGAAAAAGGAAATACCCTCAGATAAAAACTAGAAAGCAGCTTTCTGAGAAACTGCTTTGTGATGTGTGAATTCATCTCACAGAGTTACACTGCCCTTTTCATTGAGCAGTTAGGTAACACTGCATTCATTGGACCTGCAATAGGTTATGTCAGAGCGGGTTGAAACTTAGGGTGACAAGTGAAATATCTTCACACATAAGCAATAAGAAGCTTTCTGGGAAACTGCTTTGTGATTTGTGAATTCATCTCACAAATTTATATGATTCTTTTCATGGAACACCGGATAGCACCTTTTTTGTATAATCTGAGAAGGGATAATTTGGATCACATTGAAGCCTTTGGTGACAAAGTAAATATCCTCAGATAAAAACTAGAAAGAAGCTTCCTGTGAAACTACTTTGTGATGTGTGAATTCACCTCACAGAGGTACACCATTCTTTTCACTGAACTGCTTGATAACACTGTTTTAGTGGAATCTGCAAAGGGATATATGGGAGCGCATTGAAGCCTATAGTGAAAAAGGAGATATCCTCAGATAAAAACTATAGAGAAGCTTTTTGAGAAACTGTTTTGTGATGTGTTTTCATCTCATAGATTTCACCATTCTTTTCATTGAGCAGTTGTTAGCATTCTTTTCGTGCAATCTGCAATGGGATATTTCGGAGTACATTGAAGCTTATAGTGACAAAGTAAATATCCTCAGACAAAAACTAAAAAGAAGCTCTCTAAGAAACTGCGTTGTGAATTGTGAATTCATCTGACAGACTTACACAATTCTTTTCATGGAGGAATTTGATAGCACTGTTTTTGGGGAATCTGAGAAGGGATATTTTGGATCACATTGAAGCCTATGGTGACAAAGGAATTATCCTCACATAAAAACTAGGAAGAAGCTTTATGAGAAACTACTTTGAGATTTGTGAATTCACCTCACACAGTTACACCTTTCTATTCGTGGTGTAGTGTGCTAACACTGTTTTCCTGGAATCTGCAAAGGGATATTTGGGAATGCATTGAGGCCTATAGTGAAAAATGAAATATCCTCAGAGAAAACCTAGAAAGATGCTTTCTGAGAAACTGTTTTGGGATGTGTGAATTCATCTCAGAGAGTTACATTGTACTTTTCATTGAGCCGTTTTCTAACATTGTTTTCGTGGAATCTGCAATAGGATATTTTAGAGTGCATTGAAGCCTGCAGTGATAAAGGAAATATTCTCAGGTAGAAATCAATAAGAGGCTTTCAGAGAAACTGCTTTGTGATGTGTGAATTCATCTCACAGAGTTACACTGTTCTTTTCATTGAACAGTTTGCTAACACTGTTTTCTTGGAATCTGCAACAGGATGCTTCAGAGTGCATCAAAGTCTATAGTGACTAAGGAAATATCCTCAGATAAAAACTAGAAAGAAGCTTTTTGAGAAAATTCCTTTGATTTGGGAATTTATCTCACAGATTTTTACCTTTCTTTTCCATGCAGCAGTTTGCTAACACCGTTTTTGTGGAATCTGCAAAGGGATATTTAGGAATGCATTTAGGCCTATGTTGAAAAAGCAAATATCCTCAGATAATGACTAGAAAGAAACTTACTGTGAAACTGCTTTGTGATGTGTGAATTCATCTCACAGAGTTAAAATTTTCCTTTCATTGAGAAGTTTGCTAACACTGTTTTCTTGGGGTCTGCAAAGGGATATTTTGGAATGCATTGCATCCTCAGACAAAAACTAGAAAGAATCCTTCTGAGAAAATGCTTTGTGACTGTGAATTCATCTCACAGAGTTACATGAATCTTCTCTTGGAACAGTTTATTAGTATTGTTTTTGGGGAATCTGAGAAGGGATATTTTGGATCAGATTGAAGCCTACGGTCACAAAGTGAGTATCCTCAGATAAAAACTGGAAAGAAGGTTTGTGAGAAAGTCCTTTGTGATGTGTGAATTCATCTCACACAGTTGTACCTTTCTTTTCATGGAGCACTTTACTAACACTTTCCGTGGAATCTGCAAAGGGATATTTGGGAGTGCATTGAGGCCTACAGTGAAAAAAGGAAATATCGTGAGATAAAAACTAGAGACTCTTTCTGAGAAATTGCTTTGTGGTGTGTGATTTCAGCTCACAGAGTTAAGCTGTTCTTTTCATTGAGCAGTTTGCTCACACGGTTTTTGTGGAATCTACAAAGGCATATTTGGGAGTGCATTGAAGTCTATGTTCACAAAGGAAATATCCTCAGATAAAAAACAAAAATAAATCTTCTGAGAATCTCCTTTGTGATTTGTTAATTCATCTCACAGAGTTGCACAATTGTTTTCTAGGATCAGTTTGGTTGCAGTGTTTTTGGTGATTCGGAGAAGGGATATTTTGAATTGCATTGAAGCCTACGGTGACAAAGGAAATACCCTCAGATAAAATCTATAAAGTTACATTCTGAGAATCTTCTTGTGTTGTGTGAATTCATCTCACAGAGTTACACCATTATTTTCATGGAGAAGTTTGGTAGCACTCTTTTTGGGGAATCTGAGAGGGCATATTTTGGATCGCATTGAAGCCAAGGGTGTCAAGGAAAACATCCCCAGAAAATACTAGAAAGTTTTATGTGATACTTTTTGAGATGTGTGAATTCATCTTACAGAGTTACACGATTCCTTTCTTGGAGCCGTTTGCTAACAATGTTTTTGTGGAATCTGCAATAGGATATTTGGGAGCGTATTGAAGCCTATGGTGATGAAGGAAATATCCTCAGATCAAAGCCAAAAAGAAACTTTCTGAGAAAGTTCTTTGTGATGTGTGAATTCATCTCATAGAGTTACACTGTACTTTTCAATGAGCAGTTAGATAACCCTGTTTTCTTGTAATCTATATTTCGGAGTGCATTGAATTGTATGATGACCAAAGAAATATCCTCATATAAAAAGTAGGAAGAATCTTTCTGGGAAACCGCTTTGTGATGTCCTAATTCATCTCATTGAGTTATACAAATCTTTTCATGGATCAGTTTGGTAGGACTGTTTTTGGGGAATCTGAGAAGGGATAGTTTGGATCACATTGAAGAAATGGTGAAAAAGGAAATATCTTCAGATAAAAACTAGAAAGGACCTTTCTGGGAAAGTTATTTGCTATGTGTGAATTCATCTCACTGTGTTACACCTTTCTTGTTTTGGAGTTGTTGCTTACACTGTTTTTGTGGAATCTGCAAAAGGATATTTGGCAGAGCATTGAGGCCTATTCTGAGAAAGGAAATATCCTCAGATTAAAATTAGAAAGCAGCTTACTGAGAAACTGCTTTGTGATGTGTGAATTCATCTCTCAGAGTTACACTGTCCTTTTCATTAAGCAGTTTGCTAACAGTGTTTTCATAGAATCTTGAATAGGTTGTGTCAGAGCAGATTGAAGCTTAGGGTGACAAATGAAATATCTTCAGACATAAGCAAAAAGAAGTTTGCTGAGAAACTACTTTCTGATTTGTGAATTCATCTCACAGATTTACATGATTCTTTTCATGGAGCACTATGTAGCAACTTTTTTGTGGAATCTGAGAAGGGATATTTTGGATTGCATTGAAGCCTTTGGTGACAAAGGAAATACCCTCAGATAAAAACTAGAAAGAAGCTTCCTGAGAAACTGCTTCATGATGTGTTAATTCATCTCAGAGATTAACACAGTTTCTTCCATTGAGCTGTTTGATAACACTGTTTTAGTGGAATCTGCAAAGGGATATAAGGGAGCTCACTGACACCTAAGGTGAAAAAGGAAATATTCTCAGATAAAAACTATAGAGAAGCTTTTTGATAAATTGCTTTGTGATGTGTTTTCATCTCACAGAATTACACTATTCTTTTCATTGTTCAGTTTTCTAACAGTGTTTTCGTGCAATCTGCAATGGGATATTTCGGAGTCCATTGAAGTTTACAGTGACAAAGGAAATAACATAAGACAAAAACAAGAAAGAAGCTTTCTAAGAAATTGCTTTGTGAATTGTGAATCCGTCTGACAGACTTACACGATTCTTTTTATGGAGGAGTTTTGGTAGCACTGTTTTTGGGGAATCTGAGAAGGGATATTTTGGATCATATTGAAGCCTACAGTGGCAAAGGAATTATCCTCAGATAAAAACAAGAAGGAAGCTTTATGAGACACTACTTTGTGAGTTGTGAATTCAACACACATGGTTACACTTTCTATTCATGGCACAGTGTACTAATACTGTTTTAGCGGAAACTGAAAATGGATATTTGGGAGCATACTGAGGCCTATGGTGAGAAAGGAATTATCCACAGATAAAAAAGAGAAAGAAGTTTTCTGAGAAAATGGTTTATGGTGTGTTAACTCAACTCATGGAGTTACACGATTCCTTTCATAGATCAGTTTGATAGCACTGTTTTTTGGGAATATGAGAAGGGATATTTTGGATCGCATTGAAGCCTATCTTGGCAAAGGAAATATCCTCAGATGAAAACTAGAAAGAAGCTTTCTGAGAAAGTTCTTTGTGATGTGTGTATTCATCTCTCAGACTTACACTTTTCTTTTCATGGAGCAGCTTCCTAACACTGTTTTCATGGAAACTTCAAAGGGATATTTGGGAGCATTGAGGCCTTGGGTGACAACGGAAATATCCTCATAGAAAAACCAAAAAGAAGCTTTCTGAGAAACTACTTTGTGATATTTGAAATCAACACAGAGAATTTCACTGTTCTTTTCATTGAGCAGTTTGCTTACACTGTTTTCTTGGAATCTGCAATGGGCTATTTCGGAGAGCATTGAATCTTTTGGTGACAAATGAGATATCCTCATATAAAAACTGGAAAGAAGCTTTCTGAGAAATCATTTTGGGATGTCCTACTGCCTCTCACAGACTGCTTGTGATTTGTGAATTCATCTCACAGAGTTACACGATTTCTTTCAGGGAGCAGTTTGGTAGCACTGTATGGAATATTCAAAGGGATATTCTGCAGCTCATAGAGGCCTATGATGGAAAAGGAAATAACCTCAGACAAAAGCTGGAGAGAAGATATTCGACAAACAGTTTTCTGATGTCTGTATTCGTATCATAGAGTTTAACTTTTTTGTTGATTGAGCAGTTCGGCATCACAGCTTTTTTGGTATCTGAGAGGAGATATTTGGGAGCACATTGAAGCCTATGGTGAAAAAAGAAATACCCTCAAACAAAAAATAGAAAAAAGCTTTCTGAGAAACCACTTTTTGATGTCTTAATTCATCCCAGAGTTACAGATTTAATTTCATGGAGCAGTTCGCTACCACCTGTTTGATAGAATCTGCAATGGGATATTTGGGAGATCCTGGTAGCCTACGGTGAAAAAAGACATAACCTCAGATAAAAACTGGAGAGAATCTATCTCAGAAATGGTTTTGTGAGGTGTGTATTTATCACAAACTGTTTAACTTTTTCTTTGATTGAACAGTTTGGCGTCACAGTTTTGTGAGCACATTGGAGCCTAAGGTGAAAAAGGAAATATCCTCACATTTGAACTACAGAGAAGATTTTGAGAAACTGCTTTGTGATGGGTGAATTCATCTCACAGATTTACACCTTTCCTTTTATTTAGCAGTTTGTTAACACAGTTTTCTTGGAATCTGCAATGGGATATTGTGAAGCACATTCAACTTTTGGGTGACAAAGAAAATATCCAAAGACAAAAACTAGAAAGAAGCGTTCTGAAAAACTGCTTTGTGATTTGTGAATTCATCTCACAGAGTTACACGATTCTTTACATGGAGCAGTTTGGTAGCACCTTTTTTATGGAATCTACAAAGGGATATTCGGGAGCTCCTAGAGGCCTATGGTGAAAAAGGAAATAACTTCAGATAAAAACTGGAGAGAAACATTTCGAGAAAAGGTTTTTGATGTGTTTATTCATCTCATGGAGTTTAACCTTTTTGTTGATTGAGCAGTTCGGCATCACTGTTTTTGTGGTGTCTAAGAGGATATATTTGGGAGCACACTGAAGGCTACGGTGAAAAAGGAAATATCCTCAAATTTAAACTAGAAAGAAGCATTCTGAGAAACTGCTTTGTGATAGGTGAATTCATCTCTCTGAGTTACACCTTTCCTTTCATGGAGTAGTTTCCTAACTCTATTTTTGGGGTAACTGTGAAGGACATTTTTGAGCACTTTGAAGCTTATAGTGACAAATTAAATGCCCTCATATTATAACTAGAAAGAAGCTTTCTGAGAAACCGCTTTGTGACTTGTTAATTAACCTTACAGAGTTACAAGACACTTTTCATGGATCAATGTGATAGCACTGTTTTTTGGGGAATCAGAGGAGGGATATATTGTTTCACATTGAAGCTTATGGAGAAAAGGAAATATCCTCCGATAAAAACTAGAAAGAAGGTTTACGAGAAAGTTATATATGGTGTTTAAATTTATCTCACAATTTTGCACCATTCTTTTCATAGAGCAGTTTGCTAACACTGTTTTCGTGTAATCTGTGAAGGGATATTTGGGAGTGCATTGAGGACTATAGTGAAAAAAGAAATATCTTCAGATAAAAACTAGAAAGAAGCTTCCTGAGAAGCTGCTTTGTGATGTATGAATTCTTACAGAGTTACACCATTCTTTTCTTTGAGTATATTGATAACCCTGGTTTTGTGGAATCTACAGTAGGATATTTGGGAGCACATTGAAGCCAATGGTGAGAAAGGAAATATCTTCAGATTTAAATTTGAAAGAATATTTCTGAGAAACTGCATTGTGATGTGTGAATTCATCTCACAGAGTTACATGATTCTTTTCTTGCAGCAGTTTATTAACACAGTTTGTTTGTAATCTGCAATAAGATATTTTAGTGCGTGTTGAAGCCTACGGTGACAAAGGAAATATCCTCTGATAAAAACTAGGAAATAAACTTTCTGAAAAAGTTCTTTGTGATGTGTGAATTCTTCTCAAAGAATTACCCGTTTTTTTCATTTAGCAGTTTGCTGACACTGTTTTAGAGGAATTTGCAAAGGGATATTATTGAGCATATTGAGGCCTATGGTGAAATAGGAAATATCCTCATAAAAACAGGAAAGCATCTTTCTGAGAAACTGTTTTGTGATGTGTGAATTCATCTTGCAGGCTTACACCATCATTTTCATTGAGCAGTTTGATAACACTGTTTTCATGGAGTCTGCAATGGGATATTTTGGAGCGCATTAAAGCCTCTGGTGACAAAGCAAATATCCTCAGATAAAAACCAAAAACAATTATTCTGGGAAATTGTTTTTTGATGTGTGAATTCGTCTCACAATGTTACCCCATTGCTTTCAATGTGAAGTCTGCTAACACTTTTTTCTTGGAGTCTGCATTGGGATATTAATGAGCACATAGAGCAATAAAGTGAAAAAGGAAATATCCTCACATAAAAACTAGTAAGAAGCTTAGTTATAAACAGCTTTCCGAAGTTTGAATTCATTTTGGAGAGTTACAACATTTTTTCCATGCAGCAATACGGTAGCACTGTTGTTCGGGAATCTGCAATAGGATATTTGGAAGTGCATTGAAGCCTATGGTGACAACAGAAATATCCTCAGACAAAAACCATAAAGAAGCTTTCTGAGAAACTGCTTTGTGATGTGTGAATTAATTTCACATATTACACCTTTCTTTTCATGATGCAGTTTTCTACTACTATTTTTGTGGAATCTGCAAAAGGATATTAGTGAGCGCATTGCAGCCTATGGTGAAAAAGAAAATATTCTCCGACAAAAACAAGAAAGAAGTTTTCTGAGAAACTGCTTTGTGATTTGTGAATTCATCTCACAGAGTTACATGATACTTTAAATGGAACAGTTAGGTAGCCCTGTCTTTGGAGAATCTGAGGAGGGGTATTGTGGGCAGCAATGAAGCCTATGGTGACAAAGGAAATATCCTCAGGAAAAAACTAGAAAGAAGCTTTCTGAGAAAACACTTTGTGATGTGTGAATTCATCTCAAAGAGGTACACCTTTATTTTCATCGAGTAGTTTGATAACACTTTTTTTGTGGAATCTGCAATGGTATATTAGGGAGCACATTGAGTAATATGGTGAAAAAGGAAATATCCTCAGATAAAAACTAGTGAGAAGCTTTCTGATAAACAGCTTTGTGTTATGTGAATTCATTTCACAGAGTTACACTGTTCTTTTCAAGGAACAGTATGGTAGCAATAGGATATTTGGGAGTGCATTGAAGCCTATGGTGACCAAGGAAATAGCCTCAGACAAAAAAACAGAAAGAAACTTTCTGAGAAACTGCTTTGTGATGGGTGAATTCATCTCACAAATTTACACCTTTCTTTTCATGGAGCAGATTGCTAACATTATTTTCATGGAATCTTCAAAGGCATATTCATGAGCGCATTGAGGCCTATGGTGAAAAGGAAATATCCTCAGATAAAAACTAGAAAGAAGCTTTCTGAGAAATTGTTTTGTGATATGTCAATTTACCACACAGAGTTACACTGTTCTTTTCATTGAGCAGTTTGCTAATACTGTTTTCGTGAAATTGCAAGGGGATGTTTGGAAGCACATTAAGGCCTATAGCAAAAAAGGATATATCCCCAGATAAAAACTGGAAAGAAGCTTTCTCAGAAACTGATTCATGATGTGTGAATTCATGTCACAGAGTTACACCATTCTTTTCATGGAGCAGTTTGATAACACTGTTTTCGTGGAATCTGCAATAGGATATTTGGGAGCGTATTGAAGCCTTTGGTGAAAAAGGATATATCCTCAGATAAAAACCAAAAGGAAGCCTTCTGAGAAACTGCTTTCTGATGTGTGAATTCATCTCACAGACCTACACTGTTCTTTTCATTGGGCAGCTTAATAGCACTGTTTTCTTGGAATCTGCAATGGGATGTTTCAGAGCACATTGAAGCTTATATTAACAAAGAAAATATTGTCAGACCAAAACTAGAACGAAGTTTTCTGAGAAACTATTTTCTGATTTCTGAATTCATTTCACAGAGTTACACCTTTCTTTTCATGGAGCAGTTTGGTAGCACTGTTTTTGGGGAATCTGAGATGGGATATTTCAGATCGCCTTGAAGCCTACGGTGACAAAAGAAATGTCCTCAGATAAAAACTAGAAAGAAGCTTTCTAAGAAAATTCTTTGTGATGTGTGAATTCATCTCCCAAAGTTACACTGTTCTTTTCATTGATCAGTTTGCTAACATTTTTTTGGAATCCACAGTGGGATATTATGGAGTGCGTTTTGAGCATATGGTAACAAAGCAAAATACCCTCATATAAAAACTAGAAAGAAGATTTCTGAGAAACCATATTGTGATGTGTTAATTCATCTCACAGAGTTACATGATTTCCTCCATGGATCAGTTCGGTAGCACTGTTTCTGGGGAATCTGAGAAGGTATATTTTGGATTACATGGAAGCGTATGGTGATATAGGAAATATACTCAGACAAAAACTAGAAAGAGGCTTTCTGAGAAACTTCTTTGTGATGTGTGAATTTGTCTCACAGCATTACACAATTCTTTTCATGGTGCAGTTTGGTAACACTATTTTTGGGGAATCTGAGAAGGGACATTTTGGATCACAATGAAGACTATCGTAAAAAGGAAATATCCTCAGATAAAAGTTAGAAAAAACTTTATGAGAAACTTCTTTGTGATGTACAAATTCATGTCACAGGATTACACCATTATTTCCATTCTGCTGTTTGATAACACTGTTTTCGTGAAATCCGCAAAGGGATATATTGGAGTGTTTAGAGGTCTACAGTGCAAAAGAAAATATCCTTAGATAAAAACTAGAAAGAACCTTTCTGAGAAACTGCTTTCTGTTGGGTGAATACACCTCACAGATTTACACTGTTCTTTTCATTCAGCAGTTTGCTAACCATGTTTTGTTGGAATCTGCAATGGGATATTTTGGCGTGCATTGAAGATTAAAATGACAATGGAAATATCCTGAGATAAACTAGAAAGATGCTTTCTGAGAAACTGCTTTGTGATTTGTGAATTCATCTCAAAGAGTTACATGATTCTTTTCATGGAGCAGATTGGTTTCACTCTTTTTTGGGAATCTGAGAAGGGATATTTCGGATCGCATTGAATCCCATGGTGACAAAGGAAATATATTCAGAACAAAACTAGAAAGAAGCTTTTTGCGAAAGTGCTTTTTGATGTGTGAATTCCCCTCACCGAGTTACAGCTTTCTTTTCATTGAGCTGATTGTTAACACTGTTTTTGTGGAATCTACAAAGGGATATATGGAACGCCAAGAGGCCCATGGTAAAAAAGGACATATCATCAGATAAAAACTAGAAAGATTGTTTCTAGGAAACTGCTTTTGATGTGTGAATTCACCTCACAGTGTTACACTGTCCTTTTCATTGACAAGTTTCCTAAAACTGTTTTCTTGGGATCTGCAAAGGGATATTTCAGAGTGCATTGAAGCTTAGGGTGACAAAGGAAAGATGCTCATATAAAAATTAGAAAGAAGCTTTCTGAGAAAGTCCTTTGTGGTATGTGAACTCATCTCACCAAGTCACACCATTCTTTTCATGGAGCAGTTTGATAACACTGTTTTTGTGGAATCTGCAATAGGATATTTGGGAGCTCATTTATGCAAATGGTGACCAAGGAATTATCCTCAGATAAAAAGCAAAAAGAAGCTTTCTGTGATACTGCTTTGTGATTTCTGAATTCACCTCATTGAATTACCCTGTCCTTTTCATTGAGCAGTTTGCTAATACTCTTTTCTTGGAATCTGCATTGGGATATTTTGGAGAGCATTAAACTTTATGCTGACAAAGGAAATATCCTAAAACAAAAACTAGAAACAAGCATTCTGAGAAACTGCATTGTGTTGCTTTGTTTCACCTCACAGAGTTATACCTTTCTTTTCATGGGGCAATTGAATAACACTGTTTTTGTGGAATCTGCAAGGGATACTTGGGAGCATATTGAAGCCTATGGTGAAAAAGGAAATATCCTCAGATAAAAACTAGAAGGAAGCTTTCTGGGACACTGCTTTGTGATGTGTGAATTCATCTCACACAGTTACATTGTTCTTTTCACTGAGCAGTATGCTAACACTGTTTTCTTGGAATATGCAATGGGATATTTTGGAGCACGTTGAAGTTTATGGTAACAAAGGAAATATCCTCGTGTAAAAATTAGAAAGAAGCTTTCTGAGAAACTGCTTTGTGGTTTGTGAATTCATCTCACTGAGTTACACGAAAATTTTCATGGAGCAGTTTGGTAGCACTGTTTTTGGGGATCTGAGAAGGGATAATTTGGATCATCTTGAAGCTTATGATGACAAAGGAATTATCCTGAGATAAAAACTAGAAATAAGTTTTCTGAGAAAGTTCTTTGTGACGTGTGATTTCACCTCACAGAGTGACACCTTTCTTTTCAAGGAGCAGTTTGCTAACCCTGTTTTTCTGGTATCTGCAAAGGCATATTTGAGAGTGCATTGTGGCCTATGGTGAATAGGAAAGTATTCTCAGAGAAAAACTAGAATGAAAGTTTCTGAGAAACAGCATTGCATTCCGTGAATTCATCTCAAAGAGTTACACTGTTATTTTCATTGAGTAGTTTGCTAACACTGTTTTTGTGGAATCTGCAAGGGGATATTTGGAAGTTCATGAGGCCTATGGTGAAAAACTGAATATCTTCATATAAACACTAGAAAGAAGTTTTCAGATGAAATAATTTGTGATGAGTGAATTCATCTCACAGTGTTACACTGCTGTTTTCATTGAGCAGTTAACTAAAACTCTTTTGTTGGGATCTTCATTGTGATATTTTGGAGAGCATTGAAGTCTATGGTGCCAAAGGAAATATCCTCAGACAAAAACTAGAAAGAACCTTTCTGAGAAACTGTTTCATGGTGTGTTAATTCATCTCCCAGAGTTACATGATTCTTTTCAAGGGGCAATATGGTAGCACTGTTTTTGGTGAATCTGAGAGAGGATATTTTGTAATGCATCAAAGTCTATGGTGACAAAGGAAATATTCTCAGAGAAAAACAACATAGAAACTTTCTGAGAAAGTTTTTGAGATGTGTAAATTCATCACACAGAGGTACTTCTTTCCTTTCCTGGAGAAGTTTGTGTATACTGTTTTCGTGGAATCTGCAAAGAGATATTTGGGAGCGCTTTGATACCTGTGTTGACAAAGGAAAGACCCTCGTATAAAAAGTAGAAAGATGCTTTCCGAGAAACTGCTTTGTGATGTGTGAATTCATCTCTCAGAGTTACACCATTCTTTTCAGTGAGCAGTTTGCTAACACTGTTTTTGTGGACCCTGCACAGGGACATTTTGGACCTCAATCAGACCTATAGTTAAAAAGAGGATATCCTCATATAAGAAGTAGAAAGAAGCTTTCTGAGAAACTGCATGGTGATGTGTGAATTCGTCTAAAGATTTACACTGTTCTTTTCATTGATTAGTTTGTTAACACTGTTTTCTTGTAATCTGCAATGGTCTATTTTGGAATGCATTGAAGTTTATAGTGATAAAGGAAGTATGCTCACATAAAAACTAGAAAGTTGCTGTCTGAGAAACTGCTTTGTGAAGTGTTAACTCATCTCACAGAGTCACATGATTCTTTTCATGGATCAGTTTGGTAGCAATGTTTTTTGGAAATCTGTGAAGGTATAATTTGGATGGCATTAAAGTCTACGGTGGCAAAGAAAATATCCTCCATTAAAAACTAGATAGAAGCTTTCTGAGAAATTGCTATGTGATTTGTGAATTCGTCTCACAGAGTTACATGATTGTTTTTGTGGATCAGTTAGGTGGCACTGTTTATGGGGAATCTGAGAAGGGATATTTTGGATCACATTGAGGCCTATGGTGACAAAGGGAATATCCTGAGATAAAAACTACAAAGAAACATTCTGAGAAAGTTTTTTGTGATATGTGTTTTCATCTCACTGAGTTACACCTTGCTTTTCATGGAGCAGTTTGCTAACACAGTTTTCGTGGAATCTGCAAAGTGATATTTGGGAGTGCATTCAGGCCAATGATGAAAAAGGAAATATCCTCAGATAAAAACTAGACAGAAACTTTCTGAGAAACTGCTTTGTATGTGATTTCATCTCACAGAGTTTCACCATTCTTTTCATTGAGCAGTGTGCTAACACTGTTTTTGTGGAATCTCCAAAGGGATATTTTGGAGTGCATTGAAGTCTATGGTGAGAAAGGAAATATCCTCAGATAAAAACTGGAAAGATTTTCGAGAAACTGCTTTGTGATGTGAATTTTTCTCAAGGAGTTACAACGTTCTTTTCATTGAGCATTTTGCTCACTCTCTTTTCATGGAGTATGCAATAGGATATTTTGGAGCACTTTGAAGCATATGGTGACAAAGGAAATATCCTAAGACAAAAACTAGAAAGAAACTTTCTCAGAAACCACTTTCTTATTTGTGAATTCGTCTCACAGATTTACAATTTCCTTTCATGGAGCAGCTTGATAGCACTGTTTTTGGGGAATCTGCAAAGGGATATTTTGGAGTCCATTGAGGTCTATGGTGAGAAAGGAAATATCCTCTGATTAAGATAAAACAGAAATTTTCTGAGAAAGTGGTAGGTGATGTGCGAATTCATCTCAGAGAGTTACACTGTTCTTTTCCTTGAGCAGTTTTCTAGCACAGTTTTCTTGGAATCTGCAATGGGATATTTCAGAGCACATTGGACGTTTTGGTGACAAACGCAATAACATAATATAAAAACTAGATGGAAGATTTCTCAGAAACTGCTTCATGCTGTGTTAATTCATCTCACTGAGTTACACGGCTCTTTTCTTGGATCTGTTTTGTAGCACTGTTTTTGGTTAATTTTAGAAGGGATATTTTGGATAGCATTGAAACCTAGAGTGACAAAGGCAATATCTCCAGAAAAAAAAAATAGATAGAAGCTTTCTGAGAAAGTTCCTTGTGATGTTTGAATTCATCTCACCACTCTTTCCATGGTGCAGTTTGCTAACACTGTTTCCACAGAATCTGCAAAGGGATATTTGGGAGTGCATTCAGGCCTGTAGTGAAAAAGAAAATATCCTCAACATTATATATTATATTATATATAATACATGATATATAATATATGAATATATAATATGTGATATAGTATATATAATAAATAAGTGATATTGAATATCTCATAGATAAAACATTAATATTCCTAATATAAAAACAAACTTTTACAAATTAAAGGAAAAAAATATCCTATAGACATATGGGCAAAAAATATAAGTAGACAACTCACAAAAAGATGTTTTAAATGGTCCTCAAGCATTTGAAAAGATGTTTCACTTCACTAATAATAGTAGACACAAACTAAAGCTACAATGAGATACCACTTCTCACCTGTCCCATTGGGAAAAATCCAAAAGCGTAACAATACAGTTCATTGCTGAGGCTGTGAGGAAACAGGCACTTTCATACATTGCTGTTGGGGATCCAAAATGATTCAAACTCCATAGAAGAGGATTGGACAATAGCAACCAAAATTACATATGCATTTGTCCTTAAACCCAACCATCCCACTTCTAGGAATTTATTCTAAAGATAGTCTTACAACTACAAAATACATATGCAGAAATTCATTCATTGTGGCAGTAGTTTGTAATTGCAATGTTATCCAAAATATCCCTTCTCAGACTCCTGAAAAACAGTACTACAATACTGCTCCATGAAAAGAATGGTGTAACTCTGTGAGATGAATTGACACATGTCAAAGCGCTTTCTCAGAAAGCTTCTTTCTAGTTTTTATATGAGGATATTTCCTTTTATACCATATTCCTCAATGAGCTCTGGAATATTCCATTGCAGATTCCAGGGAAAAAGTGTTAGCAAACTTCTCAATTAAAGGAACTTTGTGACTCCATGAGATGAATTGAAATATCACAAAGCAATTTCACAGAAAACTTCTTTTTTGTTTTTATCTGAGGATATTTCCTTTGTCACAATAGACGTCAATGTGATCCAAATTATCCCTTCTCAAATTCCCCAAAAACGGTGCTACCAAACTGCTCCATGAAAAGAATCGTTCAACCCTGTGAGATGAGTTCACACAACACCAATCAGTTTCTCAGGGAGTTTCTTTCTAATTTTTTCTGAGGTTATTTCCTTTTCCACCATAGCCTTCAATGCACTCCCAAATACCCTTCTCAGACAGCACAAAAACAGTGATATCAAAGTGCTCCCTCAACAGAAACATTTAGCTCTGTGAGATGAATGCAAAAATCACAAAGGAGATTCTCAGAAAGCTTTTCTCCACTTTTTATCTCTGCAGATACAAACCGGAGAGAAGGTTTTTGAGAAACTATTTTCTGATGTGTGTATTCACCTCAAAGAGATAAACCATTCTGCTGATTGAGCAGTTTGGCATCACTCTTTTTGTGGTGTCTGAGAAGGGACATTTGGGAACACATTGAGGTTGATGGTACAAAAGCAAATTTGCTGCACAGATGAAAGCTAGAAAGGAGCTTTCAGAGACATTTATTTGTGATGGGTGAATTCATCTCCCAGATGTAACTACTCTTTTCATGGAGCAGTTTGTTAACCCTGATTCTGAGGAATCTACAAAGGGATATTCAGTGCACAGAGAAGCCTATGGTGAAAAAGGAAATACCATCAGATGAAAACTAGAAAGAAGCTTTCTGACAGACTGTTTTGAGTTGGGTGGGTCCATCTCACAGAGTTGAATCTTTCTTTTCATTGAGCAGTTTGGTAACACTGTTTTTGTTGAATCTGCAATGGGATATTTTGGAACACATAAAGGCCTAAGGTGAGAAAAGAAAATTCTCCAGGTGAAAACTGGAGAGAAGCTTTCAGAGAAAATTCTTTTTAATTTGGGCATTCATCTCATAGAGCTAAACGTTTCTGTTGAGGGAGCGCTTTGACCTCACTGTTTTTATGGTGTCTGAGATGGGATATTTGGGAATACATTGAAGCCTATGGTTTAAAAGGAAATATCCGCATATAAAAACTAGAAAGAAACTTTCTGAGAAACTGCTTTTTGATTCATCTCACAGAGTTACACTTTTCTTTGCATTGAGCAGTTTGGTAACACTGTTTATGTAGAATCTGCAAAGAGATATTCGGGAGTGCCCAGACTCCAGTGGTGAAAAAGGAAATATTTTCAGGTTAAAAAGTGCAAATATTAAAACTGCCTATTTGTCTAATCATAGGACATTGTTGAAAAAACTGGTACAAACACACAATAGATACTATGTCATGGTAAACATAGAATGAGAAAACTCTCTATGGGCTGATGTGGAATGATGGTCGAAAGATCTTGTAAAATGAAAAATCAAAGCACCAGAGACTGTATATAATACCACTAACTTTGTTTGGAAAGAAGGAAAAATAAGAAAACATACATATATCTTATATTTACCAAAAATTCACCAGAATGAAAAGCCAGAAACAATTATTAATACCTTGGTTGCCTACAAATGGTGAAGGAAACGAGAGTGCCATGGCTGTAGAAGGGAGGAACACTTTTCTGAGTATACCTTTCTGTAAGTTTTGACTTTTGAAAGCATTTTAATGCTTGACGTATTCAAAACAATTAAGTCTGCAAGGATAGGAAAGGGAGAAACTGAAACAATGAACCCAACTGTATTTCAAATGAATACTATAATTACAATGGAGGGCAAAAAATAACTAATTTGAGGAACTTACAACAGTTTTGACTGTCCATCCTATAGCCCTCAGTCTTGGGCAGGGTAGGGAAATGGAAAAACTGGAAACTAGGGATCTTGAACTCTTTTGAGTAGCTTTGCATTTTTGTAGGTATGGGTGAAGTCATTCTGAAACTACTTTGGATGTATTATGAGATTGAGCAAATGAGTAAATCTATTGATTTTAGAAGACAAGACTTTCACTGTGAAAGAAGGTACATGCAAATATGGAATGGGGGAAGGTAAAAAAGATGAATTAAAATTGGAAGTATTGGTGCTCACTTATGATATCTAAAATATGCACATGTATGTGTATAAACATGTATATGTGCATATCGTGTGTGTATGTGCATTTACATGTATGTAAGTATATGTATATGCATGCATATATCTCCTGGCTCCATTCACTTAAAAAGGTATAGAAGCAGAGATATTCCAGGAGCAAACAGCACAGCTAGTGCATGGATTTTTATCTCTAACACTATTCCCCACCAAAAGGAACAAGGGGTTCTTGGAGAAGTGACTCAAAGCAGGGCTGGGGAAGTGTGATAAACCTGGAACATTTTGTTATACCAGAGGTAAGGATGTGCTCCAAAGAATAATGGACATATGGCACAGGCACACCTAGTCAGCTTGAAAGGATCCAACTGGCCAAATATGGAATAATCCATCACCAGGCTAAATAAGGATAATAATTATACACCACTTGGGGGAAAGCGGGGTAGAAAACAGAAATCCATGAGTTCATACAGATAATACACACTGCTATGGTGTGAACATGTGTATCGCCCCAAAATTTATGTGTTGAAACCTAACCTCTAGAGTAATGATATCAAGAGATGAGATCTTTGGGAGGTGATTAGAAATTAATATCCTTATAAAAGGGGCCTGAGGAAGTTCATTCACTCTTTCCACCACGTGAGGATAGAGAGAAAGCACCATGTATAAGGAAAGAGCCCTTACAAGACACCAAATCTGCTGGTGCCTTGACCTTTAAATTCCCAGCCTCCAGAACTGTGACTAATAAATTTCCACTACATATAGACTACCCAGTCTAAGATATTTCGTTACAGCAGCTGGGACAGACTAAGACACATTCATCCATACATGAGGAAAAGACAGGGTCCTTGGTTAAACTACAATGTCACATGCTGACTGGTAAACATGGAGGGAGTGCTGAAGTGATCCTCATCATTTTGTTACCATCACAGCAAAGACTGGTTCAGGTAAGAATCCCAATAGATGCTAAATCTGAGGGGAAATTGTAATGAGGAGCAGGATATTTGCATGGTCTTAAAGCGTCTCTCCTCCAACTCATTATTTGCAAGGGAGAAAATGGTAACTTTTTACTGTTGGAGAAATAGGACAACACTCCTACTGTGTGAGGAAAACTAGTGTCACCAGGGAGGGGCAGATAGACATTGTGTGCCTCCAGATATGGCTGCCTGAGAAGCATGCAATGTCACATATGCAATATTCTGGTCAGGAATGTAGAACCTGAATCCACTGATGAGGAAACATCAGACAAATTCAGAATACAGAAACTCCTGTATATAGAAAGTAGGGGGACTCTGTCTTCAAATCTGTCACTGTCACAAAAGGAAAAAAAAAACATTTAAAAAGGCTGTGGCAATGTTTCAGAGATTAAAGAAACATGACAACTAAGTGCAGTATCTGTCCCGAGACTGGATCTAGTACTGGAGGAAAAGGAAGCCATAAAAAACATTGGGCCAATGAGACAATTGAAATACAAATTAAAGTATTAATGTTATATTTACCGAAATTGAGGACTTCCCTGTGGTTATTTATGAGAATATACCTATATATAAAAAATACTATTTAGGGATAAAAGACCATGCTATGTAAAACTTACTCTCAAATTCTTTAGTAAAAACAAAATATTTTATGGTATATACACAATATTATACATGTATGTATATATGTGTGTGTAGATATACATTATGCACATATATATGCATATGTGGAGAAAGAAAGAAACAGAACGGAGAGTGTGCAAATGATTAGGCAAATGGACTAACATGTTGACAATAGAAGCTGGGTAAAAGGTTAACTTATGTTCTTTCTACTATTCCTATTCGAGTAACTTCTATAAGTTTGAAATTGTTTCCAATAAAAAGTCAAAAATAAACATAGGCCTTTCTATTAGTCCGTTTTCACACTGCTATAAAGAATACCTGAGACTGTGTAATTTATAAACTGACTGACAGCTCTGCATGTCTGGGGAGGCCTCAGGAAACTTACAGTCATGGCAGAAGGCAAAGGGGAAGCAAGCAACTTCTTCACAAGGTGACAGAAGAGAGAAAAGAGCAGGGGAAACCACCATTTATAAAACCATCAGATCTCATGAGAACTCACTCACTATCATGAGAACAGCATAGGGGAAACTGCCCCCATGATCCAATCACCTCCCACCTGGTCCCTCCCTTGACACATGGGGATTTCAATTCAAGATGTGATTTGGAGTAGGGACACAGAGCCAGACCATATCAGCCTTCAAGAAATGTTTGATGTCTTACTAGTAAATTTCATGATATATAAAGCATAAAGAAAAAAAAACAGTGTATGGCAAAATACGTATTTATGCATTTTAAATGTTCATCTCTCAGTTGACTCATCTAAAGGTAGATAGAATGAACAGAAGGAAAAGATTTGAATATGTAATTGGATTAGAAGATAAAGGTCACACTATCAGGAGTAGTAAAATTAAAGTTGATGGAAAGTGTTGTCTTACTAACCTATAGGGAGGAAAAGAAATAGTGCTTATGTCTCAGAAGCATTCATTCAACTTCAGAGGACCAAGTCCACCAGTAAGAGTCACTTTTCCAAAGGATTACATTCATACATTCGGTTTTTTTCTTACATTTCAAACTGTTGACAAGTAAAACCCAAGATAATGATGCACCTTTGAGCCCTCTCGTAATCTCTTTTTTATTGTCAGTATTTTACTTCTGCGAAGAGAGTCACAAATATATGATAAACACATTCTGAAGGAGATCATAAATACAGATAGCACTGGGGTCTCTTTACAATTTCTTAATGACTCCTCTGGACATTAGTGTGATACATCAAGAGAAAAATTAAGAGACTAAATTCAAATTTCATGACAAAATGAGAACATTCTCAATGGGAATTTGAAACTAAGCATTGACACTCAAAGCATAAATAAATGGAAAACAATCAGAAGAAAATCTCCTCCAAACTGCCTTGCTTATCCCCAGGTGACGTGGTAAGAACACTTTCCCTGAGATTTGGTAGTTGCTAAAAAATTGTATCCTTTTTCTCCCTGCCCTACTATCTTTTAGAAAGGATATGACTGAACAATAACATTTATCTTATATAAAATGCTCGGAGTTAAATATGCATTAAGTCCACTTAAGGCCTCTTAAGAAACTACCAACACTTTTAAGTGACCATGACTATAAGAAGTCTTTCTTTTTCTGGTAGATATTAAAAAACAAAAACAAACACAAAAGGAACTAAAAAGGAACAGGTAAACAAAACCCAGAGAAACAGGATGAAAGAATGACCAGCAGAGATGAAAGCTAATAGCAGTATAAAGAAGAAAACCCTTTAAAAGGTCAGAGAGTGAAATGAAAAAAGGAAAAAAAAAAAAAAAAAAAAACAAGTGTTAGTTCAAGACAGGCCAGCTGGAAGCAAATGTTTTTGGATTTTTATGTTACAGACTTACAAAACAGCCCAGTCAATGCATGATGGAAGCTGCTAATTTTAAAGCCAATATATTTTGTTTAGGAGATGCTGTGAGAACCCAGTGTCCAACAGAGGAAATATTTGCATGGCCAATTTGAGTATACCTAAAGGGACGTCACTTAGTTTAAACCTCCCACTGTGAGGTTCAACAAATTGACTGGAAGCGTATCTGAATTAAAAATGGAGAGTTATGAGAATACCCCATCAGTGGCATTGTGAGAAAGTATTATCGACTGTTTTGAATCATCACCAAGGGAAAGCATAATTTCATTTTGTAAGAAGTTTGTAATATTTTCTACTATGAGATGAAATCTAAGAACTAAATTAGGAGCAAGCAAAATAGCTCTCACAATTTACTGAGTAAAACCTAAACAATATTTATATGATAAAAGTATTTATATATATATATATTTTTATTTTTTGTTTGTTTGTTTGTTTGTTTTCTTGAGACGGAGTCTGACTTCATCGCCCAGGCTGGAGTACAGTGGCGTGATTTCGGCTCACTGCAAGCTCTGCCTCCCAGGTTCACACCATTCTCCAGCCTCAGTCTCTGGAGTAGCTGGGACTACAGGCACCCGCCACCACTCCTGGCTAATTTTTTGTATTTTTAGTAGAGACGGAGTTTCACCATTTTAGCCAGGATGGTCTCAATCTCCTGAACTCATGATCCACTCACCTCAGCCTCCCAAAGTGCTGGGATTGCAGGCGTGAGCCAACACGCCCAGCCAAATGTATATCTGTGTATTATTAATAGGATTCGTCAAACCTAAAAATGAAGACCAACTGTTTTTCATAATGTTTTCTTATTTTTTTAAGGTGTCTACTTTCACAAAATTTTCCAGAATTCATATATTTGGTTTTTCATCATTCTCCAATACTGAAAACTGACTCATGCTTCAATCTGTTTAAATGTAACTTTCTTTCTTCTAGGAGATGGTCCTAATAAGAATGCTCCTTGAAATATAGACAAGAACTAGATGTTATCTTAGTTTGAACACTCATGCAAAATCCAGTCCCTGTGAGATCCAGGATATCATCCCTCTGGCTCATCTTAAAAAACAGTTCTAAATCTGACTTGGGCTGAATCGTTGCTTTGTGTGTCTGTATCTTTTAAACTATAAACTTTCCAGATTTTATGTAACCCAATGTGCTGCATATGAATATTACTTTCTAGGTTACATCTAGCATGTGTTCAACCTCAGTACTGAAATTAAATTTACCACCACGATGGATCAGTCACTCATTAACTCTGCTCATTACCTCTGCAGCACCTTCAAGGCGAGATCACTTATTCCTTCAGATTTCTTTCCCCTGATCCAATTCATTAGATTCCATACTACCTACAACCTACCCAATTAGGTAGTTAAAGGGTGAAGTCCAGATACACATCTGGAAACATTTCTTGGGCAACAGGGTAGAGTCTGGTGCCCTAGGGATGAGCGCCCTACACTCTCCTCTCCATTCTATCCATCCCTCTCCTGCTCCCCCACAACACCACCCGTCATACCCCATGCAAGAAATCCCAAGAGAGTAAACCTTGACCACGCCCACAACAAGGGCAAGGCAATGTATTGGTATTTTGAGACTACCTAGGAGGGTTGATGGAACTGCAAAGCATAATTACAAACGTGGGAAAACATTCTGGATGATTATTAATTAATCAGGAACTGGGTGTGAAAACCTTCAGAACATGAGTTTTTGGAGCCTCATAAATCAAGAAATCAGGAACCTTTTCTTCCCACTGTAAAAAGTGGTTAAGTGGTCTATGTTAATAGTCAACTTACTACTAGCTACGTCTACAGTATTAATACTAGATAATTTTTCTTTCCTGAGACTGTAAAAAAACTTATAAATGTAATCTTTTCCTCTCTTCCATAGAAATTATTGAAAAGGCAAGTTATCTGAAAAGGCTTTTAGGCATTTACTTCATGGAACCAATTAGTTCTTTTTCTACTGTTTTCCAAGCAGAAAAGATAGATTTATATTGCAGAGTTTCCTAAAAGCAGATACTAAGATGGATTTTGGATCAACTATTGTGAAGGGTAGGAAACAAAGATGGATTCGGCAAAGGAAAAAGAAAGATTGCCAAGTGGGCCCAAGAAGCCTGAGGCAACCCAACTGGGAGCTCAGAAGTGTAGGATCCAACAGAGATGGCCCCTTTAGGCAAAAGTGGCTGGGCAGTTATTCTTCTTTCCGTCTCAGTCAATGGAGGTGGGCTGCTCAGGCTGAGGGCGAAAGAGCAGGTGTCTCTCTGCAGCTGAAGCAGACACAGAAGGCTATGAAGACTATTGGCTGCCTGGTGCCTGCACCCCCCACAGCTAGCCAGCAAGCCCATCCTTGAAGCAGAATCAAGCAACACACCTTCGTGTCTACAGCCATGGTATTAACCAATTAGATCAGGTTGCTACTTAGTTGCCTCTCTTAAAGGCACTTGCAGGCTCTGATTTATAGAGACATGTCATTTAACAAAAAACATTTAACATTTGTAAACCAATTTTTAAAACCCAGGGAAAGTAATTCATGGGGAGGCCTGCCTTGAATTTGTCCACATGTTTGTTAAGCCTAGTTTCTTCAGCCGGTTGGCAAGCATTTTCTCTGGAAAAACTACCATCACATCTGTTCCTTACCCTAAAGCTCTGCAGCTTGCTTGGGTTTGGTGATCCCCATAGCGAATGGCAGAAATCATCTGGAGGAGTGTCTGTCTTTGAACATCTTCAAGAACTACAGAAACACAAACCAGAGTGATTTCTGGCTTGCTTATCAGCCCCTGGGCACAGACCAACATGGACAAGTGCTTTCCAGTTGATTATGTAAACAAGCTCCATAGGCCCCTCTCAAGCATCGCTGCCACGGCTGCCTAAGGAAAAACAACACTGCGAGGCGACATGCATAACAACCCCTCCTCAATCAAGCTGTCCCTAGGAGTTTCTTTCTTTCTCTAGCATAATCATCATTCTCATCCAGTTACGGCAGGTACTTTGCTACATTGCCATGGGGATTACACTGAAGATAATCACTTGTGAACATTTGCAGATCCTGACAACCCACTGGGGCCTGATGTTGCTTCGCCCCCTCAATCTGAACATGCTCATTGAAGACTCATCCACTTGGCTCTTGATTTTAATCCTAATGCTGACCCTCTTCCTCACAGCTGTGAGTCTTTGAACAAATCTTTTCCAAACCTGTTTCCTCAGCTGAAAATGGGGTGGGAGAATGTGTGGTTGGTACAGACGATGGCTAACTCCAAATTTCCAGGGCCTACAATACTACTACACATATCCAAGGGACACTTCTCTATCATGACTCTATTATCAGGCACTTTAAAAAATTTCAAAGCACCTATTAAATGATGCCCAGATGCCCAGCAATAATAAAATTATATCCCAATGCAATCACTCGGATTTTTAACAAGAGAATTATCAGTATACAACTCAGGTGGTGGGGTGGTATGAGGTTGAGATAGCCTACTTTCTTTTAAAATCAACCCAGAGTTTGCTTAAAACAAACAAGAACAAAACAAATGCTCCTCTGAATGTGCACTCATCTGAGTGTGTGCTCCTATGAGTGTGATCTCCTGAGTGTGCGCTACCCTGGGTGTGCGCTTGTCTGAGTGAGAGCTCCTATGAGTGTGCACTTCTCTGATTGTGAGCTCCTCTGAGTGTGTGTTCGTCTGAATGTGAGCTCCTCTGAGTGTGCGCCCCTCTGAGTCTGAGCTCCTCTGAGTGTGCACTCATCTGTGTGAGGTCCTCTGAGTGTGCACTCATCTGAGAGGGTGCTCCTGTGAGTGTGAGCTCCTCTGAGTGTGATCTTCTCTGAGTGTGCACTCACCTGAGTGCATGCACCCCTGTGTGCATGCTCGACTTTGTGTGTGCTCCCAAGAGTGTGCACTCCCCTGAGTGTGTGCTCCTCTGAGTGTGTGCTCCTCTGAGTGCATGCCCCCCTGTGTGCACTGTCATCTAAGTGTGCCCTCCCCTGAGTGTGCGCTCCCCTGAGTGCACGCTCCCCTAAGTGCATGCTCCCATGTGTGCACGCTCATGTGAGTGTGTGCTCCCCTGAGTGTGCACTCTCCTGAGTGTGCACTCCCCAGAGTGTGTGCTCCTCTGAGTGTATGCTCCCCTCAGTGCACCAACGTCTGAGTGTTCCCTCCCCTGAGTATTCGCTCCTCTGAATGTGCACTCCACTGAGTATTCACTCCTCTGGGTATGCACTCCCCTAAGTGAACGCTCCCCTGATTGTGCGCTTCCCTGAGTGTATGCTCACCTGAGTGCTCACTCCCCTGAATGTGCCTCCCCTGAGTGTGCCCTCCCATGAGTGCGCGCTCCACTGAGTTAGCAGTCCCCTGAGTGCATGCTCCCCTGAGTGCACACTCCATTGAGTGTGCATTCTCCTGAGTATGTGCTCCCCTGAGTGTGATCTCATTTGAGTGTGCTCTCCCCTGTGTGCACTCCCCGGAGTGTGCACTCCACTGAGTATGCACTCCCCTGAGTGCGCACTCGTGAGTGTGCACTCCCCTGAGTGTGAACTCGCCTGAGTTAGGAATCCCCTGAGTGTGTGAGCTCCTGAGTGAGCACTCCCCTGAGTGTTCACTTCCCTGAGTTCACACTCTCCTGATTGAGAACGCCCCTGAGTGTGCACTCCCCTGAGTGTATGCTCACCTGAGTGTGCACTCCCCTGAGTGTGATCTCATTTGAGTGTTCTCTCCCCAAGTGTTCACTCCCTTGGGTGTGCTCTCCCCGGAGTGTGCACTCTGCTGAGTGTGCGCTCCCCTGAGTGCAACTCGTCTGAGTGTGTGTTCCTCTGAGTGTGCTCTCCCCTGAATGTAACTTCTCCTGAGTGTGCAGTCCTCTGAGTGTGCGCTTTCCTGAGTGTGCTCTCCCCTGAGTGAGCACTCCACTGAGTGTGCACTCCTCTGAGTGTGTGCTCCCCTGAGTGCACATTCCCCTTAGTGTGCGCTCCCCTGAGTGTGCACTCCTCTGAGTGCTTGCTCCCCTGAGGGCACGCTCGTCTGAGTATGTGCTCCCCTGAGTGTGTTCTCCTCGAGTGTGCACTCCCCTGAGTGCGTAATCATCTGAGTGTGCGCTCCCTGAGTGTGCACTCCCCAGACTGTGTGCTCCTCTGAGTGTATGCTCCCCTCAGTGCACCCACGTTTGAGTGTGCCCTCCCCTGACTATTCACTCCTCTGAGTGTGCACTCCCCTGAGTATTCACTCCTCTGAGTGTGCACGCCCCTGAGTGCACGCTTATCTGAGGGTGCACTCCCCTGAGTGTGCACTCCTCGAGTGTGCACTGCCCTGAGTGTGGGCTCCCTTTAGTGTGCAGTCCCCTGAGTGTGCACTGCCCTAAGTGTGGGCTCCCCTTAGTGTGCACTCCCCTGAGTGCACACCCATATGAGAGTGTGCTCCGTTAAGTGTGCTCTCCCCTGAGTGGGCACTCCCCTGAGTGTGCGCTCCCCTGAGTGTGCACTCCCCTGAGTTTGCAGTCGCCTGAGTGAGTACTCCGCTGAGTGTGCGCTCCCCTGAGTGCATGCTCACCTGAGTGTGCACTCTCCTGAGTGAGCACTCCCCTGAGTGTGTTCTCCCCTGAGTGTGTGCTCCCATGAGTGCATGCTTGTCTGAGTGTGTGCTCCCCTGAGTGTGTTTTCCCGTGAGTGTGTGCTCACCTGAGTGAGCACTCCTCTGAGTGTTTACTTCCCCAAGTGTGTGTTCCCCTGAGTGCGTGCTAGGCTGAGTGTTCGCTCACATGAGTGTGCACTCCCCTGAGTGCGCACTGCCCTGATGTGGGTTCCCCTGAGTGTGCACTCCCCTGAGTGTGCACTCCCCTGAGTGAGCGCTCCTCTGAGTGTGCACTCCCCTGAGTGCACGCTCATCTGAGTGTGTTCTCCCCTTTGTGTGCACTCCCCTGAATGTGTGCTCTCCTGAGTGTGTTCTCCCCTGAGTGTGCACTGCCGTGAGTGCACGCTCGTCTGAGTGTGCGCTCCCCTGAGTGTGCTTTACCCTGAGTGTGCGCTCCCCTGAGTGCGGTCTCTCCTGAGTGTGCTCTCCCCTGAGTGTGTGCTCTCCTGAGAGTGCACTCCCCTGAGTGAGCGCTCCACTGAGTGAGCGCTCCCCTGAGTGCACACTCCCTGAGTCTGCACTCTCCTGAGTGTGGGCTCCCCTGAGTATGATCTCATTTGAGAGTGCACTCCCGAGTGTGCGCTCACGTGAGTGTGCACTCCCCTGATAGTGCACTCACCTGAGTGAGCACTCCTCTGGGTGTGCACTCCCCTGAGTGTGCACTGCCCTGAATGTGGGCTCCCCTTAGTGTGCCCTCCCCTGAGTGCATGCTCGTATGAATGTGTGCTCTGCTAAGTGTGCTTTCCCCTGAATGTGCACTCCGCTGAGTGTCCACTCCCCTGAGTGTGTGCTCTCTTGAGGGTGTACTCCCCTGAGTGATCACTCCCCTGTGGGTGCTCTACCCTGAGTGTGCACTCGCCTGAGTGAGCACTACCATGAGTGTGCACTCACCTGAGTGTGCACTCTCCTGAGTGTGCGCTCCCCTAAGCGTGCGCTCGCCTGAGTGTGCACTCTCCTGAGTTTGGGCACCCCTGAATATAATCTCATTTGAGAGTGCACACCCCTGAGTGTGCGCTCCCCTGAGTGTGTTCTCCCATGAGTGTGCGCTCCCCTGAGTACACACTCATCTGAGTGTTCGCTCACCTGAGTTTGCACTCCCCTGAGTGCGCACGGCCCTGAGTGTGGGCTCCTGTGAGTGTGCACTCCCCTGAGTGTTCGCTCCCCTGAGTGAGCACTCCTCTGAATGTGCACTCCCTCGAGTGTGCACATGTTTGAGTGTGCGCTTCCCTGATTGTGCACTCCCCTGAGTGTGTGCTTCCCTAAGTGTGTTCTCCCCTGAGTGAGCACTTCTCTGAGTGTGCGCTCACCTGAGTGTGCACTCCCCTGAGTGTGCACTCCCCTGAGTGTGCACTGCCCTTAGTGTGTGCTCCCCTGAGTGATCACTCCTCTGAGTGTGCACTCACCTGAGTGTGCACTGCCCTGAGTGTGGGCTCCCCTTAGGGTGCACTCCCCTGAGTACACACTCATATGAGTGTGCGCTCCGCTAAGTGTACTCTCCCCTGAGTGTGCACCCCCTGAGTGACCACTCCCCTGAGTGTGCGTTCTCCTGAGTGTGTTCTCCCCTGAGTGTGCACTCTTCTGACCGTGTGCTCGCCTGAGTGTGTGCTCCACTGAGTTCATGCTCACCTGAGTGTGCACTCTCCTGACTATGCGCTCTCCTGAGTGTGTTCTCCCGAGTGTGCATTCCTGTGAGTGCACTCTCTACTGAGTGGGCTCTCCCCTGAATGTGTGCTCCCTTGAGAGTGCACTCCCCTGAGTGAGTGTGCCCCTGAGTGAGCCCTCCCCTGAGTGCATGCTCCCATGAGTGTGCACTCTCCTGTGTGTGGGCTCCCCTGAGTATGATCTCATTTGAGAGTGCACTCCCCTGAGTGTGCGCTCACCTGAGTGTGTGTTCTCCTTAGTGTGCCCTACCCTGAGTGAGTACTCCTCTGAGTGTGCACTCCCCTGAGTGTGCACTGCCCTGAGTGTGGCTTCCCCTTAGGGTGCACTCCCCCGTGTGCATGCTCGTATGAGTGTGCACACCACTAAGTGTGCTCTTCCATGAGTTTGCACTCCGCTGAGTGTCCACTCCCCTGAATGTGCGCTCTCCTGAGTGTGCACTCCCCTGAGTGTGGGCTCCCCTGAGTGTGCACTCCCTGAGTGTGCACTCCCCTGAGTGTGTACTGCCCTGAGTGCGTGCTGATCTGAGTGTGCACTCCCCTGAGTGTGCTTTACCCTGAGTGTGCGCTCCCCTGAGTGCGATCTCTCCTGAGTGTGCTCTCCCCTGAGTGTGCACTCCCCTGAGAGTGCACTCCCCTGAGTGAGCGCTCCACTGAGTGAGCGCTCCCCTGAGTGTGCACTGCCCTGAGTCTGCACTCTCCTGAGTGTGGGCTCCACTGAGTATGATCTCATTTGAGAGTGCACTCCCCTTAGTGTGCGCTAACGTGAGTGTGCGCTCCCCTGAGAGTGCGCTCACCTGAGTGAGCACTCCTCCGAGTGTGCACCCCCCTGGGTGTGCACTGCCCTGAGTGTGGGCTCCCCTTAGTGTGCTCTCCCCTGAGTGTACGCTTATATGAATGTGTGCTCCACTAAGTTTGCGCTCCCCTGAATGTGCACTCCACTGAGTGTCCACTCCCCTGAGTGTGCGCTTTCCTGAGGGTGCACTCCCCTGAGTGAGCACTCCCCTGAGTGTGCTCTACCCTGAGAGTGCGCTCGCCTGAGTGTGCACTCAACTGAGTGTGCACTCTCCTGAGTGTGCACTCCCCTGAGCGTGTGCTCGCCTGAGTGTGCACTCTCCTGAGTGTGGGCTCCCCTGAATATAATCTCATTTGAGAGTGCACTCCCCTGAGTGTGGGCTCACTTGAGTGTGCGCTCGTCTGAGTGTGTGCTCCCCTGAGTGTGCTTTACCCTGAGTGTGCACTCCCCTGAGTGCGATCTCTCCTGAGTGTGCGCTCCCCTGAGTGTGCACTCCCCTGAGTGTGTTCTCCCCTGAGTGTGTGCTCCCGTGAGTACACGGTCATCTGAGTGTTCGTTCGCCTGAGTTTGCAATCCCCTGAGTGCACACGGCCCTGAGTGTGGGCTACCCTGAGTGTACATTCCCCTGAGTGTTCGCTCCCCTGAGTGAGCACTCCTCTGAATGTGCACTCCCCCGAGTGCGTGCACGTTTGAGTGTGTGCTCCCGTGATTGTGCACTCCCCTGAGTGTGTGTATTTCCTGAGTGTGTTCTCCCCTGAGTGAGCACTCCTCTGAGTGTGCGTTCACTTGAGTGTGTGCTCCCCTGAGTGTGCGCACCCCTGAGTGAGCACTCCTCTGAGCGTGCACTCCCCTGAGTGTGCACTGCCCTGAGTGTGGGCTCCCCTTAGGGTGCACTCCCCTGAGTACACACTCGTATGAGTGTGCGCTCTGCTAAGTGTACTCTCCCCTGAGTGTGCACTCCCCTGAGTATCCACTTCCCTGAGTGTGCGTTCTCCTGAGTGTGTTCTCCCCTGAGTGTGCGCTCCCCTGAGTATGCCTTCGTCTGAGTGTTCGCTCGCCTGAGTGTGCACTCCCCTCAGTGTACAGTCTCTTCAGTGTGCACTCCCATGAGTGAACACTCCCCTGAGTGTGCACTCCCCTGATCATGCGCTCACCTGAGTGAGCCCTTCCCTGAGTGTGCGCTCCACTGAGTGTGCACTCTCCTGAGTGTGTGCTCCCCTGAATGTGATATTATTTGAGAGTACACTCCCCTGAGTGTGCGCTCACCTGAGTGTGCACTCGTATGAGTGTGCTCTCCACTGAGTATGCACTCTCCTGAGTGTGCACTCCCCTTAGTGTGCTCTCCCCTGAGTGTGCACTCCCCTGAGTGTGCTCACCCCTGTGTGTGTACTCCGCTGAGTGTGCACTACCCTGAGTGCGAGCTCGTCTGAGTGTACACACTCCTCAGAGTTCACTCCGCTGAGTGTGCACTGCACTTAGTGTGCGCTCCCCTGAGTGTGCACTCCTCTGGGTGCGTGCTCCCCTGAGTGTGCCCTTTCCTGAGTGTCCACTCACCTGAGTGTGCATTCCTCTGCGTGCGTGCTCCTCTGAGTGCCCCCTCCCCTTAGTGTGTGCTCCTCTGAGTGTGCACTTCCCTGAGCGTGCTCTACGCTGAGTGTGTGCTCCCCTGTATGTATGATCATCTGAGGGTTCGCTCCCCTGAGTGTGCTCTCCCCTGAGTGTGCATTCCACTGAGTGTGCACTCACCTGAGTGCATGCTCGTCTGAGTGTGTGCTACTCTGAGTGTGCACTCCCCTGAGTGTGAACTGCCCTAAGTGTATGCTCCCCTGAGGGTGTGCTCCTCTGAGTGCATGCTCCCCTGACTTTACGCTCATCTAAGTGTGCCCTCTCCTGAGTGTTCACTCTCCTGAGTGCACGCTCCCAGAGGTGCATGCTCCCATGGGGGCACGCTCATCTGGGTATGCACTCCCCTGAGTGCGCACTGGTCTGAGTGTATGCTCCACTGAGTGCGCGCTCCACTGAGTGCGCGCTCCGCTGAGTGCATGCTTGTCTAAGTGCACGATCCTCTGAGTGTACGCTCATCTGAGTGTGAGCTCCTATGAGTGTGCGCTCCTCTGAGTGTGAGCTCCCCTGAGTGTGCACTCATCTGAGTGCCTGCTCCCCTGAGTGCATGCTCGTCTTGGTGTGAACTCCCCTGAGTGTGCACTCCCCTGATTGGGCGCTCCCGTGAGTATTCGCTTGTGTGACTGTGAGCTCCCCTGAATATGCGATCCCCTGAGTGTTCTCTCCTCTGAGTGCCTGCTCTCCTGAGTGTGCACTCACCTGTGTGCGCTCCCTTGAGTGTGTGTTCCTCTGAGTGTGCACTCCCCTGAGAGGTGCTTCCCTGAGTGTGTGCTCCCCTGAATATGAGTTCTTTTGAGTGTGAACTCTCCTGAGTATGCGCTCCCCTGAGCGCGTGCTCCCCTAAGTGTGAGCTCGTTTGAGTGTGCGCTCCCCTGAGTGAGCGCTCCCCTGAGTGTGCACTCTCCTGAGTCTGCACTTCCCTGAGAGTGCTCTCCCCTGAGTGTGTACTTCTGCAGGTGTGCACTCCCCTGAGTACCCGCTCATCTGAGTGTGTGCTCACCTGAGTGTGCACTCTCCTGAGTGTGTGCTCCCCTGAGTGAGCTCTCCCCTGAGTGTGCACTCATGTGAGTGTGTGTTCCCCTGAGTGTATGCTCATCTGAGTGAGTGCTTCCCTGAGTGTGCACTCCCCTCTGTGTGCACTCCTCTGAGTGTATGCTCCCCTCAGTACACTCTCATCTGAGTGTGCCTTCCTCTGAATATTCACTCCTCTGTGTGCTTGCTTCCCTGAGTGCACGCTCATCTGAGTGTGCGCTCCCCTGAGTGCGCACTTCCCTTAGTGTGCGCTCCCCTGAATGCGTGCTCATCTGAGTGTGCGCTTCCCTGAATGTACGCTCCCCTGAGTGTGAGCTTGTTTGAGTGTGCGCTTCCCTAAGTGTGTGCTCCCGAGTGTGCCCTCCCCTGAGCGTGCACTCCTCTGAGTGTGCACTCCTCTGTGTGCATGCTCATCTGAGTGTGTGCTCCCCTGAGTGTGCACTCCCCTGAATGTGTGCTCCCCTGAGTGTGCACTCCCATGAGTGTGTGCTTCCCTGAGTGTGCACTCCCCGGTGGGCACACCTCTGAGTGTGCACTCCATTCAGCACGCACTCGTCTGAGTGAGCACTCCCCTAAGTGTGCACTCCCCTGAGTGTGCAGTGCACTGAATGCACGCTGATCTGAGTGTGCGCTCCCCTGAGTGTGAACTCACCAGAGCGTGAGCTCCCCTGTGTGCGCGCTCATCTGTGTGTGCACTCACCTGAGTGTGACCTTGTCTGAGTGTGCGCAACCCTAAGCATGCACTCCCCTGAGTGTGTGCTCCCCTGAGTGTGTGCTCGTCTTAGTGTGTGCTCCCGAGTGTGCTCTCCCTGAGTGTGCGCTCCCCTGAGTGTGCACTCCCCTGAGTGCGTGTTCCCCTGAGTGTGCACTGTACTGAGTGTGGGCTCCCCTGAGTATGATCTCATTTGAGAGTGCACTCCCCTGAGTGAGCGCTCACCTGAGTGTGCGCTATCCTGAGTGTGCGCTCCCCTGAGTGTGTTCTCCCCTGAGCGTGCGCTCGCCTGAGTGTGTACTCTCCTGAGGGTGGGCTCCCCTGAGTATGATCTCATTTGAGAGTGCACTCCCCTGAGTGAGCGCTCACCTGAGTGTGCGCTATCCTGAGTGTGCGCTCCCCTGAGTGTGTTCTCCCCTGAGTGTGTGCTCCCCTGAGTAAGAGCTCACATGAGTGTTCACTCGCTTGAGTGTGCACTTCCCTGAGTGTGCCCTGCCCTGAGTGTGGACTCCCCTGAGTGTGCACTCCCCTTAGTGTTCGCTCCCCTAAGCGTGCACTCCCCCGAGTGAGCACTCCTCTGAGTGTGCACTCCACCGAGTGTGCGCTCGTCTGAGTGTGCACTCCCCTTGTGTGTGTTCTCCCCGAGTGTGCACTCCCATGAGTGCATGCTCGTCTGAGGGTGCACTACCGTGAGTGTGTACTCCCCTGAGTGTGCACTACCCTGAGTGTGGGTTCCCCTTAGTGTACACTCCCGAGTGCCCACACGGATGAGTGTGCGCTCCACTAAGTGTGCTCTCCCCTGAGTGTGCACTCCCCTGAGTGAGAACTCCACTTAGTGTGCTCTCCACTGAGTGTGCGCTCACCTGAGTGAGCACTCCCCTTAGTGTGCACTCCCCTGAGTGTGTGCTCACCTGAGTGTGCACTCTCCTGATTGTGGGCTCCCCTGAGTGTGCGCTCGCCTGAGTGTGCACTCTCCTGAGTGTGGGCTCCCCTGAGTATAATCTCATTTGAGAGTGCACTCCCCTGAGTGTGCACTCACTTGAGTGTGCGCTCCTCTGAGTGTGCTCTCCCCTGAATGTGTGCTCACCTGAGGACGTGCTCGTCTGAGTGTTCGCTCACCTGAGTGTGCACTCCCCTGAGTGTGCACTCCCCTGAGTGTGTTCTCCCCTGAGTGTGCACACCCATGAGTGCGCACTCATCTTAGTGTGCACTCCCGAGTGTGCTCTCCCCTGAGTGTGTGCTCCCCTGAGTGGCTCTCTCCTGAGTGCACTCTCCCCTGAGTGTGCGCTCCCCTGAGTGTGCACTCCCCTGAGTGCGCGCTCCCCTGAGTGTGCACTGTACTGAGTGTGGGCTCCCCTGTGTATAATCTCATTTGAGAGTGCACTCCCCTGAGTGAGCACTCCTCTGAGTGTGCACTCCCCTGAGTGAGCACTCCCATGAGTGTAGCCTCACCTGAGCGTGCACTCGCCTGAGTGTTCACGCACCTGAGTGCGCATTCTCCTGAGTGTGCGCTCCCCTCAGTGTGCGTTCCCCTGAGAGTGTTCTCCCCTGAGTGTGCACTCCCCGATTGCGTGCTCGTCTGAGGGTGCACTCACCTGCGTGTGCACTCCCCTGAGTGTGCACTCCCCTGAGTGTGCACTCCCCTTTGTGTGCACTCCACAGAGTGAGCGCTCCTCTGAGTGTGCAATCCCCCGAGTGCGCGCACGTCTGAGTGTGCGCTCCCCTGAGTGCGCTCTCGTCTGAGTGTGCGCTCCCCTGAGTGTGCTTTCCCCTGAGTGTGCGCTCCCTGAGTGCACTGTCTCATGTGTGCGCTCTCCCTTGAGTATGTGCTCCCCTGAGAGTGCACTCCCCTGAGTGCGCACTCCCCTGTGTTAGCCTTACCCTGAGTGCATGCTCCCCGAATGTGCACTCTCCTGTGTGTGGGCTTCCCTGTGTACGATCTCATTTGAGAGTGCACTCCCCTGAGTGTGCGCACACCTGAGTGTGCGCTCCCCTGAATATGCGATTCCCTGAGTGAGTTCTCCTCTGAGTGTGCACTCCCCTGAGTGCGTGCCCATCTGAGTGTGCTCTCCCATTAGCATGCACTCCCCCGAGTGTGTGCTCCCCTGAGTGTGTTCTCCTCTGAGTATTCGCTCCCCTGAGTGTGCGCTCACCTGAGTGTGCACTCTCCTGAGTGTGGGCTCCCCTGAGTATGATCCCATTTGAGAGTGCACTCCCCTGAGTGAGTGCTCTCTTGAGTGTGTGCTCCTCTGAATCTGCACTCCCCTGAGTGTGTGCTTCCCTGAGTATGTGTCATCTGAGTGTTCACTCACCTGAGTGTGCACTTCCCTGAGTGTGCACTGCCCTGAGTGTGGGCTCCCCTGTGTGTGCATTCCCCTGAGTGTCCTCTCCCCGGAGTGTTCACTCCCCTGAGTGAGCACTCCTATGAGTGTGCACTCCCCCGAGTGCCCGCTCGTCTGAGTGTGTGCTCCCCAGAGTGTGCATTCCCTTGAATGTGTGTTGCCCTGAGTGTGTTCTCCCCTGAGTGTGCACTCCCTTGAGTGCACGCTCCTCTGAGTATGCACTCCCCTGAGTGTGCGCTCCCCTGAGAGTGTTCTCAGGGTCTGTTCCGGTCTTATCCGTTCTAAACCGGTTTGATCTGGTGAAAACCGGTTTGATCTGGTCTGGTCCGGTTTGATTCAGTCTGCTCCAGTCTGATCCGGTCAAAACCAGTTTGATCTGGTCTGGTCCGGTCTGATCCAGTCAAAACCGGTTTGATCCGGTCTGGTCCAGTCTGATCCGGTCTGGTCCGGTTTGATCCGGTCAAAACCGGTTTGATCCGGTTTGATCCAGTCAAAGCCAGCTTGATTTGGTCTGGTCCGGTCTGATCCGGTCTGTCTGATCCGGTCTAAATGGATTTGATCCAGTCAAAACCGGTTTGATCTGATTTCATCCGGTCAAAACCGGTTTGATCCGGTCGGATCTGGTTTGATCCGATCTGATCTGGTTCGCTCTGGTTCGGTCCGGTTTGATGCAGTCTGGTCCTATTTTATCCTGACTGATGTGGTTTTACCCAGTCCGATCCGGTCTGAGCCGGTCTCGTCCAGTTTGATGCGGTCTGGTCCGGTTTCGTCTGTTCTGGTCTGGTTTGGTCTAGCCTTATCTGGTCTCCTGTGGTCTGATCTGGTCTAGTCTGATATGATCTAGTCTAGTCTGATGGTCTAGTCTAGTCTAGTCTGATATGATCTAGTCTACTCTAATATGGTCTAGTCTAGTCTGGTCCGGTTTAGTCAAGTCTGATCTCGTCCTGTTTAGTCTCATCTGGTCTAGTCCAGTTTGATCTGGTCAGATACGGTCTGATCTGGTTTGATCCGATCCGATCCAGTCTGATCCAATTGATCTGGTCTGGTTTAGTCTGGTCTGGTCTGGTCCGGTTTGATCCGGTCTGATCCGGTTTGATCTGATCTGATCCAGTCCGATCCAGTTTGATCCGGTCTGATCCGGTTTGATCTGATCTGATCCAGTCCGATCCGGTTTGATCCAGTCTGATCTCGTCTGATCTGGTCCCATCTGGTTTTATCTGGTTTGATACGGTCTGATCCGGTGTGATCCGGTCCGATCCAGTTTTATCAGGTTTGATCCGGTTTGATCCGGTCTGATCCGGTTCGATCCGGTTTGATGCGGTCTGATCCAGTTTGATCCGGTTTTATCCAGTCTGATCCAGTTTAATCCGGCTTGAGGCAGTCTGATCCGGTCAAGTCTACTCTAGTCTGATATGGTTTAGTCTAGTCTGGTCCGGTTTGGTCAAGTCTGATCTGCTCCGGTTTAGTGTGGTCTGGGCTGGTCTCGTCTGGTCTGTTCTCGTCCAGTATGATATGATCTACTCTAGTCTGGTCCAGTTTGGTCAAGTTTCATCTGTTCCGGTTTAGTCTGGTCTGGTCTGGTCTGGTCCTGTCTGATCCGGTCTGATCCAATCCAATCTGGTCCGATCCGGTCCGATCCGGATTTACCCGGTTTGATCCGGTCTGATCTGGTCCGATCAGGTTTTGTCTCGTTTGATCCGATCTGATCCAGAATTATCCGGTTTGATGTGGTCTGATCCGATTTGATCCAGTTTGGCCTGGTTTGGTCAGGTCTGATCCGGTTTCATCTGGTTTGATGCAGTCTGATCCGGTCTAGTATAGTCTAGTCTGATATGGTCTAGTCTAGTCTGACATGGTCTAGTCTAGTCTGGTCCGGTTTCGTCAAGTTTGATCTGGTCCGTTTTAGTCTGGTCTGGTCTGGGCCCATCTGATCCAGTCTGATCCAATCCAATCTGGTCCAATCCGGTTTTATCCGGTTAGATCTTGTCTGACCTGGTCCGATCAGGTTTTATCTGGTTTGATCCGGTCTGATCTGGTTTTATCCAGTTTGATCCAGTCTGATCCGATTTGATCCGGTTTGGCCCGGTTCGGTCAGGTCTGATCCGGTTTGATCTGGTTTGATGCAGTCTGATCTGGTCTAGTATAGTCTTGTCTGATATGGTCTAGTCTAGTCTGCTCCGGTTTGGTCAAGTCTGGTCTGGTCCAGTTTAGTCTGGTCTGGTCTGGTCGGTGTGATCCGGTCTGATAAGGTTTGATCTGGTCTGATCCGGTTTCATCCGGTTTGATCCTGTCTGATCCGGTCTGAACCGATCCGATCCGGTTTGATCCGGTTTGATACAGTCTGGTCTGGTTTTATCCAGCTTGATTCGGTTTGATCTGATTTGATCCAGTCTGATCCAGTTTGATCTGGTTTGATGCGGTCTTATCCGGTTTGATCCGGTTTTATCCGGTTTGATCCGGTCTGATCCGGTTTGATGTGGTCTGAACCAGTTTGATCCAGTTCGATCCGGTTTTATCCGGTCTGATCTGGTTTGATCCGGTCCGATCCGGTTTTATCTGGTTTGATCCGGTCTGATCCAGTTTGATCCGGTCCCGTCCGGTCCGATCCGGTTTGATCTGGTTTGATCCAGTCCAATCCGGTCTGGTCTGATCTTGTCCAGTTTGGTGTGGTCTCATCCGGTTTGGTCTAGTCTGATCTGGTCTCGTCTGGTCTGGTCCGGTTTGGTCTGGTCCAATCCGGTTTGGTTTGGTTTGGTCTGGTTTTGTCCGGTTTGGTCTCGTCTGGTCCTGTTTGGTTTGGTTTGGTCTGGTTTCATCCGGTTTGGTCTGGTCTTGTCCGGCTTTGTTCGGTTTGGTCTGGTTTCGTCCGGTTTGGTCTGGTCTGGTCCAGTTTGTTCCGGTCTGGTCTGGTCTCGTCCAGTTTGGTCTAGTCTGATCTGTTCTCATCTGGTCTGGTCCGGTTTGGTCTGATATGGTCTCGTCTCGTCTGGTCCGGTTGGACTGGTCTAGTCTCATCCAGTTTGCTGTGGTCTGATCTGGTTTGGTCCGGTTCGGTCCGGTTTCATCCGATTTGATCTGGTTTCGACCGGTCTGGTCCGGTTTGGTCTGATTTGGTTCGGTTTGGTCTGGTCTGGTCCGGTTGGGTGTGGTCTTATCCGGTCTGGTCCAGTTGGTCTGGTCCGGTCTCGTCTGGTCTAGTCTGGTCTGGTCCGGTTTGGTCCAGTTCGGTCCGGTTTGGTCTGGTCTGATCCAGTATGATCCCGTCTGGTCCGGTCTGGTCCGGTTTGATCTGGTTTGATCCGGTCTGGTTCAGTCTGGTCTGGTTTGGTCCGGGTCTGGTCCCATCTGGTCCGGTTTGATCTGGTTTGAATCGGTCTGGTCTGGTTTGGTGCGGTTTGGCCCAGTTTGTTCTGGTTTGGTGTGGTCTGATCTGGTCTCATCTGGTCTGATCCGGTTCTCCTCTGAGTATAATCCAAACAAAGTATCTTATACTCAGGGAAATCACTACTGGTTAACTCAGATTTTGGAGAACTCCAAAATATCCCTTTGCAGATTCCACAAAAACAGTGTCAGCAAACTACTCCATGAAAAGAAAGGTGTAACTCTGTGAGATGAATTCACACATCAAAAACGACTTTCTCACTGTGCTTCTTTCTAGTTTTTATCTGAGAATACTCCCTTTGTCACCATAGGCTTCAATCTGATCCAAAATATCCCTTCTCAGTTTCCCCAAAAATGGTGCTACCAAACTGTTCCATTAGAAGATTCTTGTAACTCTGTGAGATGAATTCACGAATCACAAAGCAATTTATCAGAGACTTTCTTTCTAGTTTTTGTCTGAGAATGGTTCCTTTGTCAACATAAGCTTCAATGCAGTCCCGAATATCCCTTTGCAGACTCCAAGAAAACAGTGTTAGCAAACTTCACAATGTAAAGAACATTTTAACTCTACTGGTCTGGTCCTATTTGAGCCAGTCAAAACTGGTTTGAGCCAGTCTGGTCCCGTTTGAGACGGTCTGGTCCAGTGTGAGTCCGGTTTGAGCCGGACAAACACGGTTTGAGCCGGTCTAGTCTGCTTTCAGCCGGTTGAGCTGGTCTGGTCTGGTTTGAGCCCGTGAAAACAGGATTCAGCCAGTCTGGCCCGGTTTGATCCGGTTTGATCTGGTCTGGTCCGGTCTGAGCTGGTCTGGTCCAGTTTGATCCGGTCAAACCGGTTTGAGCCGGTCTGGTCTGGTTTGAGCCGGTGTGGTCGGGTTTGAGCCGGTCAAACCGGTTTGAGCCAGTCTGGTCCGGTTTGAGTCCGGTTTGAGCCGGTCAACAGCAGTTTGAGCCAGTCTGGTACGGTTTGAGTCCGGTTTGAGCCAGTCAAAAGTGGTTTGAGACGGTCTGGTCCATATTGAGCCAGTCAAAACCAGTTTGAGGCGGTCTAAGATACGGTCTGGTCTGGATTGATCTGGTTGAGCCGGTCTGGTCAGGTTTGAGTGGGTCAAAACCTGTGTGAGGCTGCCTGGTCTGGTTCGAGTCCGGTTTGAGCCAGTCAACACCGGTTTGAGCCGGTCCAGTCCGGTTCGAGCCGGTCAAAACCGGTTTCAGCCGGTCTGGCCTGGTTCGATCCGGTTGAGCCTGTCTGGTCTGATTTGAGCTGGTCAAAACCGGTTTGAGCCGGTTGGTCCGGCTTAATCCGGTTTGAGACGGTCTGGTCCGGTTTGAGCCGGTCAAAACCGGTTTGAGCCGGTCTGGTCCCGTTTGAGATGATCTGGTCCAGTGTGAGTCCGGTTTGAGCCGGACAAACACGGTTTGAGCTGGTCTGGTCTGCTTTGAGCCAGTTGAGCTGGTCTGGTCTGGTTTGAGCCAGTGAAAACCGCTTTCAGCCAGTCTGGTCCGGTTTGATCCGGTTTGAGGCGGTCTGGTCCGGTTTGAACCGGTCAAAACCGTTTTGAGTCCGGTTTGAGCTGATATGGTCTGGTTTGACCCGTTTGACCTGGTCTGGTGCAATTTGATCTGGTTGAGCCGGTCTGGTCTTGCTTGAATGGTTTGACCCGGTCTGGTCCGATTTGATCCAGTTGAGCCGGTCTGGCCTGGTTTGATCCGGTACATACCGGTTAGAGCCGGTCTGGTACGGTTTGAGTCTGGTTTGAGCCGGTCAAAACCGGTTTGAGGCGGTCTGGTCCGTTTTGAGCCGGTCAAATCCGGTTTGAGTCCGGTTTGAGCCGATTTGGTCCGGTTTGAGCAGTTTGCGCCGGTCTGCTCCGATTTGATCCGGTTGAGCCGCTGTGGTCCTGTTTGATCCAGTTGAGCCGGTCTGGTCGGGTTTGAGGGTTAGGGTTAGGGTTAGTCTTCAAAGGGATCCGAAATATCAGTTCTCAGATTCCACAGAAATAAGGCTAGCAAACAGCTCCACAAAATACAGCTGTAACTCAGTGAGTGGAAATCACACATCACAAAGCAGTTTCTCAGAGAATTTCCTTCCAGTTTTCATGTGAGGATATTTTCTTTTTCACCGTAGGACTCTATGGGCTTCCAAATATCCCTTTGCAAATTCCACAAGAACAGTCTTAGCGAACGACTTCTGGAGGGGAAAGCTGTAACTCTGTGAGATGAATTCACAGAACACAAAGCAGTTTCTAAGAAAGCTTCTTTCCTGTTTTTATCTGAGGATATTTCCCTTTTCACCATAGCCCTCCTTGGGCTTCCAAATATTGCTTTGCAAATTCCACAAGAGCAGTCTTAGTGAAAGGCTTCTTGAGGGGATAGCTGTAACTTTGTGAGATGAATTCACTGATTACAAGGAAGTTTCTCAGAAAGTTCCTTTCTCATTTTGATCGGAGGATATTTCCTTCGGCCCTATAGTCTTCAGCCAGTCTGGTCCGGTTTGAGTCTGGTTTGAGCCGGTCAAAACCGGTGTGATTCGGTCCAGTCCGGTTTGAGCCGGTTAAAAGCGGTTTGAATCCGGTTTGAGCCGGTCAAAACCGGACTGAGCCGTTCTGGTTCTGTTTGAGACCGGTTTGAGCCGTTCAAAACCGGTTTGAGCTGGCCTGGTCCGCTTTGAGCCATTCAAAACCGGTTTGAGTTGGTCTGCTCTGGTGTGATCCGTTTTGAGCTGGTCTGGACCGGTTTGATCCGGTTGAGCCGGTCTGGTCGGGTTTGAGCTGGTGAAAACCCTTTTGAGCCGGTCTGGTCCCATTTGATCTGGTTTGAGACGGTCGGGTCCGGTTTGATCTGGTTTGAGCAGGTCTGGTCCGGTTTGACCAGTTTGAGCCGGTCTGGTCCGATTTGATCCGGCTGAGCCGGTCGGGTGTGGTTTAATCTCATCCAAACCGGTTTGGGCCGGTCTCATCCGGTTTGATTCCAGTTTGTGCCGGTTTGGTCCTGGTGCAGTTTGAGCCAATCAAAACCGGTTTGAGGCAGTCTAGTCCGGTTTGAGTTGGGTTTGAGCCGGTCTGGTCCGGTTTGAGTCGGGTTTAAGACAGTCAAAACCGGTTAGAGTCTGGTTTGAGCCGGTCAAAACCGGTTTGAGCTTTTCTGGTCTGGTTTGAGCCGGTTTGAGCCGGTCTGGTCCGGTTTGAGCCGGTCAAAACACGGTTTGAGCTGGTCTGGTCCAGTTTGAGCCGGTGTGGTCGTGTTTGAGCCGGTCAAAAACGTTTTGAGCCGGTGTTCCGGTTTGAGTCCAGTTTGAGCTGGTCAAATGCGGTTTGAGCCATTCTGGTCCGGTTTAAGCTTTTCTGTTCGGGTCTGAGCTTGTCAACACTGGTTTGAGCCGGTCTGGTCCGGTTTGATCCGGTTTAAGCCTGTCTGGTCCGGTTTTAACTGGTTGAGCCAGTCTGGTCCGGTTTTAGTTGATCAAAACCGGTTGTAGCCGGTCTGGTCTGGTTTGGGTCTGGGTTCAGCCGGTCTACACCGGTTTGAGCCGGTCTGGTCTGGTTTGAGTCTGGTTTGAGCCGGTCTGGTCCTGGTTCGTTTTGAGCCGGTGAAAACCGGTTTGAGCCTGTCTCGTCTGGTTTGAGCCAGTCGAAATGGGTTTGAGACCGACTGGTCCAGTTTGAATCCGGTTTGAGCCGTTCAACACCAGTTTGAGCCAGTCTGGTCTGGTTTGAGTCTGGTCTGAGCTGGTCAACACCGGTTTGGGCCGGTCTGGTCCGGTTTGATCTGGTTCAAGGCAGTCTGGCCCAGTTTGATCCGGTTGAGCCGGTCTTTTACAGTTTGAGCGGCTCAAAACCGGTTTGAGCCGGTCTGGTCTGATTTGAGCTGGTCAAAACATGTATGAGCTGGTCTAAGAGCCAATCTGGTCCATTTTGATCCTGTGTGAGCCGGTCTGCTCTGGTTTGAGCCAGTCAAAACCGGTTTGAGCCGGTCTGGTCCGATTTGAGCCGGTCTGGTCCGGTTTGAGTCCGGTTTGAGCCGGTCTGGTCCTGGTTCGTTTTGAGCCGGTGAAAACCGGTGTGAGCCGGTCTCATCCGGTTTGAGCCAGTCGAAACCAGTTTGAGCCCGACTGGTCCGTTTTGAATCCGGTTTGAGCCGTTCAACACTGGTTTGAGCCGGTCTGGTCCGGTTTGATCCGGTTTGAGCCAGTCTGGTCCGGTTTGAGCCGGTCAAAAAGGGTTAGAGCCGGTCTGGTACGGTTTGAGCTGGTGTGGTCGGGTCTGAGGCCGTCAAAACCGGTTTGAGCTGGTCTGGTCTGCTATGAGTCCGGTTTGAGCCGGTCAAATCCGGTTTGAGCCAGTCTGGTCCAGTTTAAGCCAGTCTGGTCGGATCTGAGCCGGTCAACACCGGTTTGAGCCAGCCTGGGCCGGTTTGATCCGGTTTAGGCCTGTCTGGTACGGTTTGATCTGGTTGAGCCAGCCTGGTCCGGTTTGAGCCGGTCAAAACCAGTTTGAGCTGGTCTGGTCCAGTTTGAGTCCGGTTTGAGCCGATCTGGTCCTGGTCCTGTTTGAGCCAGGCAAAACCGGTTTGAGCCATTTTGGTCCGGTTAGAGTCCGGTTTGAGCCAGTCAACAGCGGTTTGAGCCGGTCTGCTCCGGTTTGAGTCCAGTTTGAGGTGGTCTGGCCCTGGTCCGGTTTGAACCGGTGAAAACAGGTGTGAGCTGGACTCGTCCTGTTTGAGCCAGTGAAAACCTGTTTGAGCCGGACTGGTCCGGTTTGAGCCAGTCGAAACCGGTTTGAGCCGGTCTGCTCCTGTTTGACCCGGTTTAAGCCGGTGTGGTCCAGTTTGATCCGGTTGAGCCTGTCTCATCAAGTTTGAGACGGTTTTAGCTTGCCTGGTCCGGTTTGAGCCGGTGCAGTCGGGTTTGAGCCAGTCAAACCGGTTTGAGACGGTCTGCTCCGATTTGAGTCCGGTTTTAGATTGCCTGGTCCAGTTTGAGTCTGCTTTGTGCCGGTCAAAACCGGTTTGAGATGTTATGGTCCGTATTGAGCTGGTCAAAACCGGTTTGAGCCGGTCTGGTCCGGTTTGAGCCGGTTTTAGCTTGCCTGGTCCGGTTTGAGTCCAGTTTATGCCGGTCAAAAGCGGTTTGAGACGCTATGGTCCGTATTGAGCCAGTCAAAACCGGTTTGAGCCAGTCTGGTCCTGTTTGAGTCCGATATGATCCGGTCAAAACCGGTTTGAGGTGGTCTGGTACGGTTTGAGTCCGGTTTTAGCCGGTCCAAACCGGTTTCAACCCGTCTGGTCCAGTTTGATCCGGTTTGTGCCGTTCTGGTTGGGTTTGAGCCGGTAAAAACCGGTTTGAGAGGCTCTGGTCCGGTTTGAGTCCAATATGAGCCAGTCGAAAACGGTTTGAGGCGGTCTGGTACGGTTTGAGTACGGTTTGCGCCAGACAAAACCGGTTTGACCTGGTCTGGTCCGGTTTTAGCCGGTTTGAACCGGTCTGGTCCGGTTTGAGCTGGTTTTAGCTTGCCTGGTCCAGTTTGAGTCCGGTTTGAGCCGGTCAAAACCAGTTTGAGACATTATGGTCCGTATTGAGATGGTCAAAGCCAGTTTGATCTGGTTTGAGCCGGTCTGGTCCGGTTTGAACCGGTTGAGCCGGTCTTTTCTGCTTTGAGCCAGTCAAAACCGGTTTTAGCTAGTCTGGTCCGGTTTGTGTCTGGTTTGAGCCGGTCAACACTGGTTTGAGCCAGTCTAGGAGACGGTCTGGTCCGGTTTGATCAGGTTTGGGCGGGTCTCATCTGGTTTGACCCGGTCAAACCCGGTTTGAGCCGGTCAGGTCCGGTTTGAGTCCGGTTTGAGCCGGTCAAACCCGTTTTGAGCCACTCTGGTCCGGGTTAAGCCAGTCTGGTCGGGTTTGACCCGGTCATCACCGGTTTCAGCCGGTCTGGTCCGGTTTGATCTGGTTCAAGCCGGTGTGGTCCAGTTTGATCCCATTGAGTTGTTTGGGTCTGGTATGAGCTGGTCAAAACCGGTTTGAGCCATTCTGGTCCAGTTTGAGTATGGTTTGAGCCGATCTGGTCCTGGTCTGGTTTGAGACGGGCATAACCAGTTTGAGCAGATCTGGTTCGGTTAGAGTCCGGTTTGAGCCGGTCAACAGCGGTTTGACCTGGTCTGGTCTGGTTTGAGTCCAGTTTGAGGCGGTCTGGCCCTGGTCCGGTTTGAACCGATGAAAACCGGTTTGAGCCGGAATCGTCCGGTTTGAGCCGGTGAAAACCGGTTTGAGGCGGACTCGTCCGGTCTGAGCCGGTCTAAACCGATTTGAGCCGGTCTGCTCCTGTTTGATAGGGTTTAAGCCGATCTGGTCTGGTTTGATCTGGTTTGAGCCGGTCAATAACGGTTTGAGTTTGGTTTTAGCCGGCCAAAACCGGATTTAGCAGGTCTAGCTGGTCTGGCTCCGATTGATCCATTTTGGGCCGGTTTCATCCGGTTTGATCCGGTTTTAGTCCCTGTGGTCAAGTTTGAGCCGATTTGAGCCGGTCTGGTCTGGTTTGAGTCCGATTTGAGCCAGTCAAACACGGTTTGAGCCGGTCTGCTCTGGTTTGAGTTGGTCAAAACCGGTTGGAGACGGCCTGGTCCGGTTTGAGTCTGGATTGAGCCAGTCAAAACCGGTTTCAGCCAGTCTGGTCCAGTTTGAGCCCTGTTTCAGCCGGTCTGGTCTGGTTTGAGCCGGTTAAAACCGGTTTGAGCTGCTCTGGATCAGTTTGAGTTCGGTTTGAGACGGTCAACACTGGTTTGAACCTGTCTGTTCCAGTTTGAGCCGGTCTGGTCCGTATTGAGCTGATCAAAACCGGTTTGAGATGGTCTAAGAGGCTGTCTGGTCCGGTTTGATCCGGTTTCAGCCGGTCTCATCTGGTTTGAGATGGTCCAAACCGGTTTGAGCCGGTGCAGTCCGGTTTGATCCGGTTTGTGCCGGTCTGGTTGGGTTTGAGCCGGTCAAAACCGGTTTGAGGTGGTATAGTCCGGTTTGAGTCTGATTTGAGATGGTCAATACCGGTTTGAGGTGGTCTAGTATGGTTTGAGCCTGTCAAAATCGGTTTGAGACGTTCTGCTCCGGTTTGAGTCCGGTTTGAGCTGGACAAAACCAGTTTGACTTGGTCTGGTCTGGTTTTAGCCGATTTGAGATGGTCTGGTCTGGTTTGAGCCTGTCAAATCCAGTTTGAGCCAGTGTGGTACAGTTTGAGCCGGTCAACACTGGTTTGAGCCGGTCTGGATCAGTTTGTTCCGGTTATAGCTGGTATGCCCCGGACTGATCCGGTCTGGTCCGGTTTGAGACGGTCAAAACCAGTTTGAGCCCGTCTGGTCCAGTTTGAGCCCAGTTTCAGCCAGTCTGGTCCGGGTGGAGCCGGTCAAAACCAGTTGAGCCGGTCTGGTCCGGATTGAGTTGGTCAAATACTGTTTGAGCCGGCCTGGTCTGGTTTGATCCCCTGAGTGTGAACTCACCTGAGTGAGCGCTCACCTGAGTGGGATCTCTGGTTTGTGAGCGACTCCCAGAGTGTGCACTCCCCTGAGTGTGCCATCATCTGAGTGAGGACTCCCCTGAGTGTGTACTCCCCTGAATGAGCACTCCTCTGAGTTCGCACTCTCCTAAGTGAGGACCCGGCTGTGTGTGAACTCCCCTGAGTGTGCGCTCCCCAGAGTGTGCGCTCCCCTGAGTGTGCACTCGCCTGAGTGAGGACTACGGAGTGTGCACACCCATGAGTGTGAACTCCCCTGAGTGTACACCCACCTGAGTGAGGACACCCCTGAGTGTGCACTCCCCTGTGTGAGCACTTCCCTGAGTGTGCACTCCTGTTAGTTCACACTCTCCTGAGTGAGGACACCACTGAGAGTGCACTCACCTGAGTGTGCGCTCCCCTGAGTGTGCACTCCCCTGAGTGAGCGCTCTCCTGAGTGTGCTCTCACCTGAGAGTGGACTCGCCAGAGTGAGGACTCCCCTGAGTGTGCTCTCCACTGAGATTGCACTCCCCTGAGTGTGTGCTCCCCTGAGTGAGCACTTCCCTGAGTGCGAACTCCCCTGCGTGTGCACTCCCCTGGGTGAGGACACCCCTGAGTGTGCACTCCCCTGAGTGTGGACTCCCCTGAGTGTGCACTCCACTGAATGAGAACTCCCCTGAGTGTACACTCCCCTGAGTGTGTTCTCCCCTGAGTGCGCACTCCCCTGAGTGTGAACTCGCCTGTGTGAAGACACCCCTGAGTGTGCAATCCCCTGAGTGTGAATTCGCCTGAGTGAGGCTCCCCTGAGTTTGCACTCCCCTGAGTGAGCGCTCTCCTGAGGGGGCACTCGCTTGAGTGATGACTCCTTTGGGTGAGCCCTCCCCTGTGTGTGCACCCCTCTGAGTTCACACTTTCCTGAGTGCGGACTTCCCTGAGTGTGCGCTCCCCTGAGTGCGCACTCCCCTGAGTGTGCATCCCCCTGGGTAAAGATACCCCTGAGAGTGCACTCCCCTGAGTGCACACTCCCCTGAGTGTGCACTCGTCTGGGTGAAGACATCCCTGAGTGTGCACCCCTCTGAGTGTGCACTCCCCCGAGTGTTCGCTCCCCAGGGTGTGCACTCCCTTGAGTGTGCACTCCCCTGAGTGTACACTCCCCTGAGTGAGTGCTCCCCTGAGTGTGCACTCGCCTGGGAGAAGACACCCCTGAGTGTGCCCTCCCCTGAGTGTGCACTCCCCTGAGTGTTCCCTCCCCAGGGTGTGCACTCCCCTGAGTGTGTGTTCCCCTGAGTGTGCCCTCCCCTGAGTGAGCGCTCCCCTGAGTGTGCACACCCCTGAGTGTGAACTCGCCTGAGTGAGGACTACTGAGCATGCACACCCCTGAGTGTGAACTCGCCTGAGTGCACACTCCCCTGAGTGTGCACTCGCCTGAGTGAGGACACCCCTGAGTGTGCACTTCCCTGAGTTAGCACTCTGCTGAGTGTGAACTTCTCTGAGTTCACACTCTCCTGAGTGATGACTCCCCTGGTGTACACTCCCCTGAGTGTTCGCTCCCCTGAGTGTGCGCTCCCCTGAGTGTGCACTTCCCTGAGTTCACACTCTCCTGAGTGAGGACTCCACTGAGTGTGCACTCCCCTGAGTGAGCAGTTCCCTGAGTGTGCACTCCTCTTAGTTCACACTCTCCTGAGTGAAGATGCCACTGAAAGTGCACTCCCCTGAGTGTGCGCTCCCCTGAGTGTGCACTCCCCTGAGTGAGCGCCCCCCTGAGTGTGCTCTCACCTGAGAGTGCACTCGGCTGAGTGAGGACTCACCTGAGTGTGCTCTCCCCTGTGTGAGCGCTCCCCTGAGTGTGCACTCCCCAGAGTGTGCACTCGCCTTAGTGAGGACTACCCTGAGTGTGCTCTCCTCTGAGTTCACACTCTCCTGAGTGAGGACTCCCCTGAGTGTGCACTCTCCTGAGTGTGCGCTCCCCTGAGATTGTGCTCCCCTGAGTGTGCGCTCCCCTGAGTGAGCACTTCCCTGAGTGCGAACTCCCCTGAGTGTGCACTCTCCTGGGTGAGGAGACCTCTGAGTGTGCACTCCCCTGAGTGTGAACTCACCTGAGTGAGGACTCCCCTGAGAGTGCACTCCACTGAATGAGCACTTCCCTGATTGTACACTCCCCTGAGTGTGCTCTCCCCTGAGTGTGCACTCCCCTGAGTGAGCGCTCCCCTAAGTGTGCGCTCCCCTGAGTGTGAACTCGCCTGGGTGAAGACACCCCTGAGTGTGCACTCCCCTGAGTGTGAACTCTCCTGAGGGAGGCTCCCCTGAGTGTGCACTCCCCTGAGTGAGCGCTCTCCTGAGGGGGCAGTCGCTTGAGTGATGACTCCTTAGAGTGAGCCCTCCCCTGAGTGTGCTCTCTTCTGAGTTCGCACTCTCCTCAGTGAGGACTTCCCTGAGTGTGGACTCCCCTGAGTGTGCACTCCCCTGAGTGCGCACTCCCCTGAGTGTGCGCTCGCCTGGTTGAAGACACCCCTGAGTGTGCACTCCCCTGAGTGTGCACTCCCCTCCGTGTTCACTCCCCAGGGTGTGCGTTCCCCTGAGTGTGTGCTCCCCTGAGTGTGCACTCCCCTGAGTGAGCACTCCCCTGAGTGCGCACTCCCATGAGTGTGCACTCGCCTAGGTGAAGACGCCCCTGAGTGTGCACTCCACTGAGTGTGCACTCCCCTGAGTGTTCCCTCCCCAGGGTGTGCACTCCCCAGAGTGTGCACTCCCCTGAGTGTGCACTCCCCTAAGTGAGCGCTCCCCTGATTCCGCACTCCCCTTTGTGCGGACTCCCCTGAGTGAAGAGACCCCTGAGTGTGCACTTCCCTGAGTGTTAGCTCCCCAGGATGTGCACTCCCCTGAGTGAGCTCTCCCCTGTGTGTGCACTCCTCTGAGTTTGCATTCTACTGAGTGAGGACTCCCCTGAGTGTGCCCTTCCCTGAGTGTGCGCTCCCCTGAGTGTACACCCCCCTGAGTGTGTACTCCTCTGAGTGAGGACTCCACTGAGTGCGCACTATCCTGAGTGTGCACTCCCATGGGTCAGGACTCTCCTGAGTGTGCACTCGCCTGTGTGAAGACTCCCCTGAGTGTGCACTCCCCTGAGTGTGCGCTCACTTTAGTGGAAACTCCTCTGTGTGAGTGCTCCCCTGAGTGTGCACTCCCCTGAATGTGCACTCGCCTGAGTGAAGACTCCCCTTAGTGTGCAGTCCCCTGAATGAGCACTCCGCTGAGTGTGCACTCCACTGAGTTCGCACTCTCCTGAGTGAGGATTCCCCTGAGTGTGCACTCCCCTGAGTGTGCGCTCCCTTGAGTGTGTGCTCCCCTGAGTGTGCACTCCCCTGAGTGAGCGGTCCCCTGAGTGTGCACTACCCAGAGTGAGCACTCCCCTGAGGGAGGACTCTCCTGAATGTGCACCTGCCTGAGTGGGGACTCCCCTGAGTGTGCACTCCCCTGAGTGAGCACTCCCCTGAGTGTGCACTCCCCTGAGTGAGCACTCTCCTGAGTGACGACTGCTCTGTGTGTGCACTCCTCTGAGTTTGCACTCTCCTGAGTGAGGACTACCCTGAGTGTGCACTCTCCTGAGTGTGCGCTCCCCTGAGATTGCGCTCCCCTGAGTGAGCACTTCCCTGAGTGTGAACACCCCTGGGTGTGCACTCCCCTGGGTGAGGACACCCCTGAGTGTGCACTCCCCTGAGTGAGCACTCTCCTGAGTGACGACTGCTCTGTGTGTGCACTCCTCTGAGTTTGCACTCTCCTGAGTGAGGACTCCCCTGAGTGTGCACTCTCCTGTGTGTGCCCACCCCTGAGTGTGCACTCCCCTGAGTGAGTGCTCCCCTGAGTGTGCTCTCACCTGAGAGTCCACTCGCCTTAGTGAGGACTACTGTGAGTGTGCACTCCCCCGAGTGTGCACTCACCTGTGTGAGAACTCCCCTGAGTGTGCTCTCCCCTGTGTGAGTGCTACTCTGAGCGTGCACTCCCCTGAGTGTGCACTCGCCTGAGTGAGGTCTCCCTTGAGAGTGCACTCCCCTGAATGTGCACTACCCTGAGTGTGCACTCCTCTGAGTTCACACTCTCCTGAGTGAGGACTCCCCTGAGTGTGCACTCTCCTGAGTGTGTGCTCCCCTGAGATTGTGCTCCCCTGAGTGTGCGCTCCCCTGAGTGAGCACTTCCCTGAGTGTCAACTCCCATGAGTGTGTCCTCGCCTGGGTGAGGACACCCCTGTGTGTGCACTCCCCTGAGTGTGAACTGACCTGAGTGAGGACTCCCCTGAGTGTGCACTCCACTGAATGAGCACTCCCCTGAGTGTGCTCTTCCCTGAGTGTGCACTCCCCTGACTGAGCGCCCTCCTGAGAGGGCACTCGCTTGAGTGATGACTCCTTTGAGTGAGCCCTCCCCTGAGTGTGCACTCCTCTGTGTTCGCACTCTCCTGAGTGAGGACTTCCCTGAGTGTGCACTCCCCTGAGTGAATGCTCCCCTGTGTGTGAAATCCCCTGAGTGTGCACTTGCCTGGGTGAGGGCACCCCTAAGTGTGCACTTCCCTGAGTGTGAACTCACCTTAGTGTGGACTCCCCTGAGTGTGCACTCCACTGAATGAGCAATTCCCTGAGTGTACACTTCCCTGAGTGTGCGCTCTCCTGAGTGTGCACTCCCCTGTGTGTGAACTTGACTGAGTGAGGCTCCCCTGAGTGTGCACTCCCCTGAGTGAGCGCTCTCTTGAGGGGGCACTCGCCTGAGTGATGACCCCTGAGTCAGCACTCCCCTGAGTGTGCACTCCTCTGAGTTTGCACTCTCCTGAGTGAGGACTCCCCTGAGTGTGCACTCCCCTGGGTGTGCACTCCCATGTGTGAGTGCTCACCTGAGTGGGCACTCTCCTGCGTGAGCGTTCCCCTGAGTGTGCACTCCCCTGTGTGTGCACTCACCTGAGTGAGGACTCCCCTGAGTGTGCACTCCCCTGAATGAGCACTCCCCTGAGTGTACACTCCCCTGAGTGTGTGCTCCCCTGACATTGTGCTCCCCTGAGTATGCACTCCCCTGAGTGAGCGCTACCCTAAGTACACACTCCCCTGAGTGTGCACTTGCCTGGGTGAGGACACCCCTGAGTGTGCACTCCCCTGAGAGGGCACTATCCTGTGTGAGTGCTCCCCTGAGTGTGCACTCCCCTGAATGAGCACTCCCCTGATTGCGCACTCCCCTGAGTGTGCACTCGTCTGAGTGAGGACACCCCTTAGTGTGCACTTTCCTAAATGAGCACTCCCCTGGGTGTGCACTCCTCTGAGTTCGTACAATCCTGAGTGAGAACTCCCCTGGGTGTGCACTCTCCTGAGTGTGCACTCCCCTCAGTGTGCACAGCCCTCTGTGTGCTCTCCCCTGTGTGTGCACTCCCCTGAGGGTGAACTCGCTTGAGTGAGGACTCTACTGTGTGTGCACTCCCCTGAGTGTGCACTCCCCTGTGTGAGTGCTCACCTGAGTGGGCACTCCCGTTTGTGAGTGCTTCCCTGAGTGGGCATTCCCCTGAGTATGGTTTGAGACAGTCAACAACGGTTTTAGCCGGTCCGGTCTGGTTACAGCCGGTCCGGTCCGTATTGAGCCGATCAAAACCGGTTTGAGACGGTCTAAGAGCCGGTCTGGTCCGGTTTGATCCGGTTTGAGCCGGTCCAAAGCGGTTTGATCCGGTCTGGTCCGGTTTGATCCAGTTTGTGCCGTTCTGCTTGAGTTTGAGCCAGTAAAAACCGGTTTGAGCAGTTCTGGTCCTGTTTGATACGGTTTGAGCCGGTCTGGTCCGGTTTGAGCCGGTCAAAACCGGTTTGAGCCGGTCTGGTCCGGTTTGAGTCCTGTTGGAGCCGGTCAACACCAGTTTGAGACGGTCTGGTCCGGTTTGAGTCGGGTTTGAGCTTGTCATAACCGGGTTGAGCTGGTCTGGTCCGGTTTGAGTCTGGTTTGAGCCGGTCTGGTCCGGTTTGAGCCGGTTTTAGCTTTCCTGGTCCGGTTTGAGTCCAGTTTGAGCTGGTCAAAACCGGTTTGATCCGGTTTAAGCCAGTCGGTTCTGGTTTGAGACGGTGAAAACCGGTTTGAGCCGGTCTGGTCTGGTTTATTGTGGATTGAGCCGGTCTGGTCCGGTTTGAACCGGTTGAGCCGGTCTGTTCTGGTTTGAGCCGGTCAAAACCGGTTTTAGCTAGTCTGGTCCGATTTGAGTCCGGTTTGAGCCATTCAACACCGGTTTGAGAGGGTCTGCTACGGTTTGAGTCATTTGAACCAGTCAACACCGGTTTGAGCCGGTCTGGTCCGGTTGGAGTCCGGTTTGATCCCGTCAAAACCGGTTTGAGCCGGTCTAAGAGCCGGTCTGGTCCGGTTTGATCCAGTTCAAACCGGTGTGGTCCAGTTTGATCCCATTGAGTTGGTCTGGTCTGGTTTGAGCTGTTCAAAACTGGTTTGAGATGGTCTGGTCCAGTTTGAGTACGGTTTGAGATGGTCAACACCGGTTTTAGCCGGTCTGGTCTGGTTAGAGCCGGTCTGGTCCGTATTGAGCCAATCAAAACCGGTTTGAGATGGTCTAAGAGCCAGTCTGGTCCGGTTTGATCCAGTTTATGCCGGTCTGGACCGGTTTGAGCCAGTCTGGTCCAGTTTGAGCCGGTCCAAACTGGTTTTGCACCAGTCTGGTCCGGTTTGATCCGGTTTATGCCGTTCTGGTCGGGTTTGGGACGGTCCAAACCGGTTTCAGCCGGTCTGGTCAGGTTAGAGTCCGATTTGAGCTGGTCAAAACCGGTTTGAGGCTGTCTGGTACGGTTTGAGTCCAGTTTGAGCGGGACAAAACTGGTTTGACACGGTCTGGTCCGGTTTTATCCGGTTTGGGTCGATCTGGTCCTGTTTGAGCCAGTTTTAGCTTGCCTGGTGTGGTTTGAGTCCGGTTTGAGCCGGTCAAAACCGGTTTGAGACGTTATGGTCCGTATTGAACCGGTTTGATCTGGTTTAAGCTGGTCTGGTCCGGTTTGAGACGGTGAAAACCGGTTTGAGCTGGTCTGGTCCGGTTTGAACCGGATGAGCCAGTCTGTTCTGGTTTGAGCCGGTCAAAATCGGTTTTATCTAGTCTGGTCCGGTTTGAGTCTGGTTTGAGCCATTCAACACCGGTTTGAGAGGGTCTGGTCCGGTTTGAGACGGTGAAAACCGGTTTGAGCCGGTCTGGTCTGGTTTGATCTGGTTTGAGAATCTCTGGTCTGTTTTGAGCAGGTCAAAACCGGTTTGAGCCTGTCTTTTCCGGTTTGAGTCCGGTTTGAATCGGTCAACCCGGTTGGAACCGGTCTGGTCCAGTTTGAGCTGGTCTGGTCGGGTTTGAGCCTGTCTGGTCGGGTTTGAGCCGGTCTGTTTGGGTTTGTGCCGGTCTGGTCTGGTTTGATCCGGTTTGTGCCGTTCTGGTAGGGTTTGAGCTGGTCCAAACCGGTTTGAGCTGGTCTGGTCCGGTTTGAGTCTGATTTGAGCCGGTCAAAACCGGTTTGAGGCTGTCTGGTATGGTTTGAGTCCAGTTTGAGCCGGACAAAACCGGTTTGACCCGGTCTGGTCTGGTTTTAGCCGATTTGAGCCGATCTGGTCCTGTTTGAGCCGGTTGTAGATTGCCTGGTCCGGTTTGAGTCCGGTTTGAGCCGGTCAAATCCGTTTTGAGCCAGTCTGGTCCGGGTTAAACCAGTCTGGTAGGGTTTGAGCCGGTCATCACCGGTTTTAGCCGGTCTGGTTCAGTTAGAGCCGGTCGGGTCCATATTGAACTGATCAAAACCAGTTTGAGACGGTCTAAGAGCCGGTCTGGTCTGGATTGATCCGGTTTGAGCTGGTCCAAACCGGTTTGAGCTGGTCTGGTCCGGTTTGAGTCTGATTTGAGCCGGTCAAAACCGGTTTGAGGCTGTCTGGTACGGTTTGAGTCCGGTTTGAGCCGGACAAAACCGGTTTGACCTGCTCTGGTCCGGTTTTAGCCAATTTGAGCCGATCTGGTCTGTTTGAGCCGGTTGTAGCTTGCCTGGTCCGGTTTGAGTCCGGTTTGAGCCAGTCAAATCCGTTTTGAGCCAGTCTGGTACGGGTTAAACCAGTCTGGTAGGGTTTGAGCCGGTCATCACCGGTTTTAGCCAGTCTGGTTCGGTTAGAGCCGGTCGGGTCCATATTGAACTGATCAAAACCAGTTTGAGATGGTCTAAGAGCTGGTCTGGTCTGGATTGATCTGGTTTGAGCCGGTCCAGACTGGTTTGAGCCGGTCTGGTCAGGTTTGATCTGGTTTGTGCCGTTCTGGTCGGGTTTGAGCCATTTAAAACCGGTTTGATCCGGTCTGGTCCCGTTTGAGTCCGATATGAGCCGGTCAAAACCGGTTTGAGGCGGTCTGGCACGGTTTGAGTCCGGTTTGAGCCGGTCAAAACCGGTTTGAGACGTTGTGGTCCATATTGAGCCGGTGAAAACTGGTTTGATCTGGTTTAAGCCGGTCTGGTCTGGTTTGAGATGGGGAAATCCGGTTTGAGCCGGTCTGGTCTGGTTTAATCTGGTTTGAGCAGGTCTGGTCCGGTTTGAACCAGTTGAGCCGGTCTGGTCTGCTTTGAGCAGGTCAAAACCGGTTTTAGCTTGTCTGGTCTGGTTTGAGTACGGTTGTAGCTGGTCAACACAGGTTTGAGAGGGTCTGGTCCGATTTGAGTCCTGTTTGAACTGGACAACACCGGTTTCAGCCGGTGTGGTCCATTTGAGTCTGGTTTGAGCCAGTCAAAATGGGTTTGTGCCTGTCTAATAGCCGGTCTGGTCTGGTTTGATCCGGTGTGAGTGGGTCTCGTCCGGCTTGAGCCAGTCAAACCCGGTTTGAGCCGGTCTCGTCCGGTTTGAGTCCAGTTTGAGCCAGTAAAACCCTTTTTGAGCCAGTCTGGTCCGGGTTAAGCCAGTCTGGTCGGGTTTGAGCTGGTCAAAACCGGTTTGAGCCGGTCTGGTTCGGTTTGATCCGGTTTGTGCCATTCTGGTCAGGTTTGAGCCGGTAAAAACCGGTTTTAGCCGGTCTGGTCCAGTTTGAGTCTGATATGAGCCAGTCAAAACCTGTTTGAGGCGGTCTGGTACGCTTTGAGTCCGGTTTGAGCCGGACAAAACCGGTTTGACCTTGTCTGGTGCGGTTTTAGCTGGTTTCAGCTGGTCTGGTATGGTTCGAGGCGGTTTTAGCTTGCCTGGTCCGGTTTGAGTCCGGTTTGAGCCGGTCATAAGCGGTTTGAGACGTTATGGTTCGTATTGAGCCGGTCAAATCTGGTTTGATCTGGTTTAAGCCGGTCTGGTCCGTTTTGAGATGGTGAAAACCGCTTTGAGCCGGTCTGGTCCAGTTTAATCCGGTTTGAGCCGGTCTGGTCCGCTTTGAACCGGTTGAGCCGGTCTGTTCTGGTTTGAGCCGGTCAAAACCGGTTTTAGCAAGTCTGGTCCGGTTTGAGTCCGGTTTGAGCCGTTGAACACCGGTTTGAGGGGGTCTGGTCCGGTTTGAGTCCGGTTTGAACTGGTCAACACCGGCTTGAGCCGGTCTGGTCCAGTTTGAGTCCGGTTTGAGCCGGTCAATGCCGGTTTAAGTCAGTTTGGTCTGGTTTAAGCCAGGCTGTTCAGGTTTGAGCTGGTCAACACCGATTTGCACCCGTCTGGTCCGGTTTGATCCGGTTTAAGCCGGTCGGGTCCGGTTTGATCCGGTTGAGCTGGTCTGGACGGGTATGAGCCGGTCAAAATCGGTTTAAGCCAGTCTATTTCAGTTTCAGTCCGGTTTGAGATGTTCTTGTCCGGTTTGAGATGGTGCAAACTGGTTTGAGCCGGTCTGGTCTGGTTTGATCTGGTTTGGGCCTCTCTGGTTCGGTTTGAGTAGGTCAAAACCGGTTTGAGCCGGTCTTTTCCGGTTTGAGTCCGGTTTGAATTGGTCAAAACTGGTTTGAACCGGTCTGGTCCAGTTTGAGCCGGTCTGGTCGGGTTTGAGCCGGTCTGGTTGGGTTTGAGCTGGTCTGGTTGGGTTTGGGCTGATCTGGTCTGGTTTGAGCCGGTTTGAGCCGGTTGGGTTCGGTTTGATCCCATTGAGCCGGTCTGGTCTGGTTTGAGCTGGACAAAACCGGTTTGAGCCGGTCTGGTCTGGTTTAATCCAGTTTAAGCCTCTCTGGTCCAGTTTGATCCGGTTGAGCCAGTCAAAACCGGTTGGAGACGGTCAAAACCGGTTGGAGACGGTCTGGTCTGGTTTGGGTCTGGTTTGAGCTGGTCTGATCCGGTTTCAGTCCGGTTAAGTGGGTCTGCTCCGGTTTGAGCTGGTCAAAACCGTTTTCAGCCGGTCTGGTATGGTTTGAGGGTGGTGTGAGCTGGTCTGGTCCGGTTTAGGTTGGTCAGGTCAGGTTACAGCCGGTCAAAACCATTTTCAGCCGGTCTGGTCACGTTTGAGTCCGGTTTGATCCGGTCAAAACCGGTTTGAGCCGGTCTCGTCCGGTTTGAGTCCGGTTTGAGCCGGTCAAAACCGGTTTCAGACGGTCTGGTCCGGTTTGAGTCCTGTTTGAGCCAGTCAAAACCTGTTTGAGCCAGTCTGGTCGGTATTGAAATTGGTTAAAACCGGTTTGAGCCGATCTAAGAGCCGGTCTGGTGCGGTTTGATCCAGTTTGAGCCAGTCAAAACTGGTTTGAGTCCGGTTAGAGCCGTTGAACACCGGTTTGAGTGGGTCTGGTCCGGTTTGAGTCCGGTTTGAACCGGTCAACACCGGTTTGAGCCAGTCTGGTCCGGTTTGAGTCCGGTTTGAGTTGGTCAAAGCTGGTTTGAGCCAGTCTGGTCCGGTTTAAGCCAGTGTGGTCGGGTTTGAGCCGGTCAACACCGATTTGAGCCCGTCTGGAACGGTTTGATCCGGTTTAAGATGGTCGGGTCCGGTTTAATCCGGTTGAGCCGGTCTGGACTGGTATGAGCCAGTCAAAATCGGTTTGAGCCAGTCTGGTCCAGTTTGAGTCCGGTTTGAGATGGTCTGTTCCGGTTTGAGCCGGTGAAAACCGGTTTGAGCCGGTCTGGTCTGGTTTGATCCGGTTTGAATCGGTCAAAACCGGTTTGAACCGGTCTGGTCCAGTTTGAGCCAGTCTGGTCGGGTTTGAGCCGGTCTGTTTGGGTTTGGGCCGATCTGGTCCGGTTTAAGCCCGTTTGAGCCGGTCGGGTCCGGTTTGATCCCGTTGAGCCGGTCTGGTCTGGTTTGAGCTGGACAAAACCGGTTTGTGCTGGTCTGGTCCGGTTTCAACCGGTTGAAGCCTGTCTGGTCCGGTTTGATCCGGTTGAGCCAGTCTGGTCCGGTTTGAACCGGTCAAAACCGGTTGGAGCCGGTCTGGTCCAGTTTGGGTTTGGTTTGAGCCGGTCTATACTGGTTTGATGCGGTCTGGTACAGTTTGAGTCTGGTTTGAGTCGCTCTGGTCCTGGCTCGTTTTGAGCTGGTGAAAACCGTTTTGAGCCGGTCTCGTCCGGTTTGAGGCAGTCAAAACCGATTTGAGCCGGATTGGCCCGGTTTGAATACGGTTTGAGCCATTCAACACCGGTTTGAGCCGGTGTGGTCCGGTTTCAGACCTTTCTGAGCCTGTCAACACCGGTTTGAGCCTGTCTGGTCCAGTTTGATCCGGCTTAAGCCGGTCTGGTCCGGTTTGATCCGGTTGAGTGGGTCTGGTCCTGTTTGAGCTAGTCAAAACCGGTTTGAGCCGGTCTGGTCCGATTTGAGCCAGTCAAAACATGTTTGAGCTGGTCTAAGAGCAGGTCTGGTCCGTTTTGATCCTGTTTAAGCCGGTCTGCTTCGGTTTGAGCCAGTCAAATCCTGTTTAAGCTGGTCTGGTCTGGTTTGTGCTGGTTTGAGCCGGTCTAGTCTGGTTTGATCCGGGTAAGCCGGTCTGTTCTGGTTTGAGCCAGTCAAAACCGGTTTGAGCTTGTCTGGTCCGGTTTGAGTCCGATATCACCCGGTCAAAACCGGTTTGAGGCGGTCTGGGATGGTTTGAGTCCGGTTTGAGCCGGTCAAAACCGGTTTGAGGCGGTCTGGTCTGATTTGAGCCAGTCAAAACATGTTTGAGCTGCTCTTAGAGCCGGTCTGGTCATTTTTGATCCTGTTTGAGATGGTCTGCTCCAGTTTTAGGCAGCCAAACCCGGTTTGAGCCGGTCTGGTCCGGTTTGAGTCCGATATGAGCCGGTCAAAACCGGTTTGAGGCGGTCTGGTACGGATTGAGTCCGGATTGAGCCGGACAAAACCGATTGGACCCAGTCTGGTCCGGTTTTAGCCGGTTTGAGCCGGTATGGTCCGGTTTGAGCCGGTTTTAGCTTGCCTGGTCCAGTTTGAGTCCAGTTTGAGCCGGTCAAAATCGGTTAGAGCCGGTCTGGTCTGGTTTGATCTGGTTTGAGCCGGTCAGGTCCAGTTTGAGCTGGTCAGAACCGGTTTGAGCCGGTCGGGTCCAGTTTGAGTCCGGTTGGAGCCGGTCAACAACAATTTGAGACGGTCTGGTCCTGTTTGAGTCCAGTTTGAGCCGGTCATAAACGGTTTGAGCCAGTGTGGTCCTGTTTGAGTCTGGTTTGAGCCGGTCTGGTCCGGTTTGAGCCAGTTTGATCCGGTCTGGTCCGGTTTGAGCCGGTCTGGTCCGGTTTGATCTGGTCAAACTGGTTTGAGACAGTCTGGTCCGGTTTTAGCCGGTGTCTTCGTGTTTGAGCTGGTGAAACCGGTTTGAGATGGTCTGGTCCGGTTTGAGTCCGTTTTGATCCAGTGAAACCCGGTTTGAGCCAGTCTGGTCCGGTTTAGGCATTTCTGTTCAGGTCTGAGCCGGTCAACACCGGTTTGAGCCGGTCTGGTCGGTTTGATCTGGTTTAAGCCTGTCTGGTCTGGTTTGTTCCGGTTGAGCCGGTCTAATCCGTTTTGAGCCATTCTGGTCCGGGTTAAGCCAGTCTGGTAGGGTTTGAGCCAGTCATCACCAGTTTGAGCCGGTCTGGTCCGAAATGATCAGGTTCAAGTCGGTGTGGTCCAGTTTGATCCCACTGAGTTGGTGTGGTTTGTTTGAGCCGGTCAAAACCGGTTTGAGCCAGTCTGGTCCAGTTTGAGTACGGTTTGAGACGGTCAACACCGGTTTTAGATGGTCTGGTGCAGTTAGAGCTGGTCTGGTCCGTATTGAGCCGATCAAAACCGGTTTGAGACGGTCTAAGTGCCGGTCTGGTCCGGTTTGATCCGGTTAAAGCCGGTTTGGACCGGTTTGGGCCGGTCTGGTCTGGTTTGAGCCAGTCCAAACCGGTTTGAGCCGGTCTGGTCCGGTTTGATCCGGTTTGTGTCGTTCTAGTCGGGTTTGAGCCGGTTGAGCCGGTGTGGTCCGCTTTGAGCCAGTCAAAACCAGTTTGAGCCGGTCTGGTCCGGTATGATCCGGTTTGAGCCTGTCTGGTCCAGTTTGAGCTGGTCAAAACCGGTTTGAGATGGTCTGGTCTTGTTTGAGCCGTTCAAAACCGTTTTCAGCCGGTCTGTTCCGGTTTTAGTCCGGTTTGAGCCGGTCTGGTCCGGTTTGAGCTGGTTTGAGCTTTTCTGGTCCGATTTGAGTCCGGTTTGAGCCGGTCAAATCCGGTTTGAGCCGGTATGGTCCGTATTGAGCCGGTCAAAACCTGTTTGATACGGTTTAAGCCGGTCTGGTCCAGTTTAAGCCGATTAAGCCTGTCTGGTCTGGTTTGAGCCGGTCGAAACCGGTTTGATCCGGTCTAGTCCGGTTTGAGTCCGGTTTGAGCCGGTCTGGTCTGGTTTCAGTCCGGTTTGAGCCGGTGAAAACTGGTTTGAGCCGATCTGATCTGGTTTAATCCGGTTTGAACCGATCTGGTCCGGTTTGTACTGGTTGAGCCGGTCTGGCTGGTTTGAGCTGGTGAAAACCGGTTGGAGCCGTTCTGGTCCGGTTTGATACGGTTTAAGCCAGTCAACACCGGTTTGAGCCGGTCTGGTCCAGTGTGATCCGGTTTGTGCCGTTCTGGTCAGGTTTGAGCCGGTAAAAACTGGTTGGAGCTGGTCTGGTCCGGTTTGACTCCGGTTTGAGCCGGTCAAAACCGGTTTGAGCCGTTCTGGTCTGGTTTGATCCGGTTTGTGTCGGTCTGGTCCTGTTTGAGCCAGTCAAAACCGATTTGAGACGATCTCGACCGGTTTGAGTCCCTTTGGAGCCAGTCAACACCAGTTTGAGACAATCTGGTCCGGTTTTAGTCTGGTTTGAGCTGCTCATAACCGGTTTGAGCCGGTCTGGTCCGGTTTGATCTGGTTTGTGCCGTTCTGGTCGGGTTTGAGCCGATCAAAACCGGTTTGAGACGGTCTGGTCTGGTTTGAGTCCGATTTGAACCAATCTGGTACGGTTTGAGTCCGGTTTGAGATGGTCTGGTCCAGTTTAAGCCGGTGAAAACCGGTTTGAGCCGGTCTGGTCTGGTTTAAGCCAGTCTGGTCGTGTTTGAGCCGGTAAACACCAATTTGAGCCCGTCTAGTCTGGTTTGATCAGGTTTAAGCCTGTCGGGTCAGTTTTGATTCGGTTGAGCCAGTCTGGACTGGTATGAGCCGGTCAAAATCGGTTTGAGCCGGTCTGGTCCAGTTTGAGTCCAGTTTGAGACGGTCTGGTCCGGTTTAAGCCGGTGAAAACCGGTTTGAGCCGGTCTGGTCTGGTTTGATCTGGTTTGAGCATCTCTGGTCCGGTTTGAGTAGGTCAAAACCGGTTTGAGCTGGTCTTTTCCAGTTTGAGTCTGGTTTGAATCGGTCAAAACCGGTTTGAACCGGTCTGGTCCAGTTTGAGCCGGTCTAGTCCGGTTTGAGATGGTCTGGTCGGGTTGGAGCCAGTCTGTTCAGGTTTGAGCCGATCTGGTCTGGTTTGAGCCGGTTTGAGCCGGTCGGGACCAGTTTGATCCCATTGAGGTGGTCTGGTCTGGTTTGAGCCGGAAAAAACCGGTTTGAGCCGGTTCGTCCGGTTTGACCGGGTTTGAGACGGTCTGCTCTGGTTGGAGCCGGTCAAAAGCGTTTTCAGCCAGTGTGGTCCGGTTTGAGACCGGTTTGAGCCGGTCTGGTCTAGTTTGAGACGGTTTGAGACCGTCTGGTCTGGTTTGATCCGACTTGAGTTGGTCTGGCCCGGTTTGAGCTGGTGGTGCTGGGTTTGAGCCAGTCAAAACCGGTTTGAGCAGGTCTGGTCTGGTTTGAACCAGTCAAATCCTGTTTGAGCCGGTCTGGTCCGGTTTGAGCCGGATTGAGCCGGTCTGGTCCAGTTGGAGCCAGTCCAAACCGGTTTGAGCTGGTATGGTGCAGTTTGAGCCCGGGTTGGGCCGGTATGCTCCTGGTCCGGTTTGAACCGATCAAAACCAGTTTGAGCCGGTCTAGTCCGGTTTGATTCCGGTTTGTGCCGGTCAAAACCAGTTTGAGTCGGTCTGGTCCGGTTTGTGCTGGTCAAATCCGGTTTGAGCTGGTCTAAGAACCGGTCTGGTTGGGTTTGATAAGGTTTGAGCCGGTCAAGCCCGGTTTGAGCTGGTCTGGTCTGGTTTGAGCCGGTCAAAACCGTTTTCAGCGGGTCTGGTCCGGTTTGAGTCCAGTTTGAGCCAGTCAAACCCAGTTTGAGCTGTTCTGGTCCGGTTTGAGCTGGTATGAGCCGGTCTGGTCCGGTTTGACCCGGTCTGGTCCTGTTTGAGCCGGTGTGGTTGTGTTTGAGCCGGTCAAAACCGTTTTGAGCCAGTGTTCTGGTTTGAGTCCAGTTTGAGCTGGTGAAACCCGGTTTGAGCCAGTCTGGTCTGGTTTAAGCCTTTCTGTTCGGGTCTGAGCCGGTCAACACCGGTTTGAGCCTGTCTGGTCCGGTTTGATCTGGTTTAAGCCTGTCTGATCCGGTTTGATCCGGTTGAGCCGGTTGGTCCGGTTTGAGCTATTCAACACCAGTTTGAGCGACTAGTCCCGTTTGAGTCCGGTGTGAGCTGGTCAACACCGGTTTGAGCCAGTTTGGTCCTGTTTGATCCGTTTTAAGCTGGTCTGGTCCAGTTTGATCCGATTTAGCCGGTCTGGTTCGGTTTGAGCCGGTCAAAACCGGTTTGAGCCGGTCTGGTCCGATTTGAGCAGGTTAAAACATGTTTGAGCTGGTCTAAGAGCCGGTCTGGTCCGTTTTGATCCTGTTTGAGCTGGTCTGCTCCGGTTTGAGTCAGTCAAAACCGGTTTGAGCCGGTGTGTTCCGATTTGAGCCGGTCTGGTCCGGTTTGAGTCCGGTTTGTCGGTCAAAACCGGTTTGAGCCAGTCTGTTCCAGTTAGAGTTGGTCAAAACCGGTTTGTGACGGTCTGGTCCGGTTTGAATCCGGTTTGAGCCGTTCAAAACTGGTTAGAGCCGGTCTGGTCCGGTTTGATCTGGTTTGAGCCAGTCTGGTCCAGTTTGAGCCGGTCAGAACCGTTTTGAGCCGGTCTGGTCCGGTTTGAGTCTGGTTGGAGACGATCAACACCAGTTTCAGACGGTCTGGTCATGTTTGAGTCTGGTTTGAGCTGGTCATAAACAGTTTGAGCTGGTGTGGTCCTGTTTGCGTCCGGTTTGAGCCGGTCTGGTCCGGTTTGTGCCGGTTTTATCTTGCCTGGTCCGGTTTGAGTCCGGTTTGTGCTGGTCAAAACCGGTTGGAGACGTTATGGTCCGTATTGAGATGGTCAAAACCGGTGTGATCCGGTTTAAGCCGGTCTGGTCCGGTTTGACACGGTGAAAAGCGGTATGAGCCGTTCTGGTCCGGTTTGAACCGGTTGAGCTGGTCTGTTCTGGTTTGAGCCGGTCAAAATCGGTTTTAGCTAGTCTGGTCCGGTTTGAGTCCGGTTTGAGCCGGTCAACACAGGTTTGAGAGGGTCTGGCCCGGTTTGAGTCCTGTTTGAACCGGTCAACACCGGTTTGAGCCGTTCTGGTCTGGTTTGAGTCCGTTGTGAGCCGGTCAAAACCGGTTTGAGCCGGTCTAAGAGCCAGTCTCGTCCAGTTTGATCCGGTTTGAGCGGGTCTGGTCCGGATTGAACTGGTCAAAATCGGTTGGAGCCGGTCTGGTCCGATTTGTGTCCGGTTTGAGCCGGTCTACACCGGTTTGAGCCGGTCTGGACCGGTTTGAGCCAGTCAAAACCGGTTTGAGCCGGTCTGGTCTGGTTTGAGTCCGATATGAGCCGGTCAAAACCGGTTTGAGGCGGTCTGGTCCAGTTTGAGCCGGTTTGAGCTGGTATGATCCGGATTGAGCCAGTTTTAGCTTGCCTGGTCCGGTTTGAGTCCGGTTTGAGCCGGTCAAAACCAGTTTGAGACGTTATGGTCCGTATTGATCAGGTCAAAACCGGTTTGATCTGGTTTAAGCCGGTCTGGTCCGGTTTGAGATGGTGAATACCGTTTTGAGCCGGTCTGGTCCGGTTTAATCCGGTTTGAGCCCGTCTGGTCCGGTTTGAACCAGTTGAGCCGGTCTGTTCTGGTTTGAGCCAGTCAAAACCGGTTTTAGCTAGTCTGGTGCGGTTTGAGTCCGGTTTGAGCCGTTGAACTCCGGTTTGAGAGGGTCTGGTCCGGTTTGAGTCTGGTTGGAACTGGTCAACACCGGTATGAGCCAGTCTGGTCCGGTTTGAATCCAGTTTGGGCCGGTGAAAGCTGGTTTGATCCAGTCTGGTCTGGTTTAAGCCAGTCTTGTCGGGTTTGAGCCGGTCAACGCCAATTTGAGCCGGTCTGGTCCAGTTTCAGTCCGGTTTGAGACGATCTGGGCCGGTTTGAGACGGTGAAAACTGGATTGAGCCAGTCTGGTCTGGTTTGATCTAGTTTGAGACGGTCTGTTCCGGTTGGAGCCGGTCAAAACAGTTTTCAGCCAGTCTGGTCTGGTTTGAGACCGTTTTGAGCCGGTCTGGTCCAGTTTGAGACGGTTTGAGACGATCTGGTCCGGCTTGATCTGATTTGAGACGGTCTGGCCCGGTTTGAGCCGGTGGGGTCGGGTTTGAGCCGGTGAAAACTGGTTTGAGCTGGTCTGGTCCTTTTGAGCCAGTCAAATCCTGTTCGAGCCGGTCTGGTCTGGTTTGAGCCGGATTGAGCCGGTCTGGTCCTGTTGGAGCCGGTCCAAACCAGATTGAGCCGGTATGGTGCAGTTTGAGTCCAGTTTGAGCCGGTATGCTCCTGGTCCAGTTTGAGCCGATCAAAACCGGTTTGAGCCGGTGTAGTCCGGTTTGAGTTCAGTTTCAGCCGGTCTGGTCCGGTTTGAGTCTGGTTTGAGCCGGTCAAAACCGGTTGGAGGCGGTCTGGTTCGATTTGAGCCTGTCAAAACCTGTTTGAGCTGGTCTAAGAGACGGTCTGGTCGGGTTTGATCAGGTTTGAGCTGATCAAGCCCTGTTTGAGCTTGTCTGGTCCGGTTTGAGCCAGTCAAAACAGTTTTCATCCGGTCTGGTCCGGTTTGAGTCCGTTTTGAGCTGGTCAAGCCCGGCTTCAGCTGTCCTGGTCCGGTTTGAGCCGGTTTGATCCGGTCTGGTCCGGTTTGATCCAGTCTAACTGGTTTGAGCCGGTCTGGTCTGGTTTGACCCAGTGCCATCCTGTTTGAGCCGGTCAAACCGGTTTGAGATGGTCTGGTCCGGTTTGATCCCCTGAGTCTGCACTCCCCTGAGTGAGTGCTCACCTGAGTGAGCACTCCGCTTTGTGAGCGCCTCCCAGAGTGTGCACTCCCCTGAGTGTGCACTCATCTGAGTGATGACTCCCCTGAGTGTGTACTCCCCTGAATGAGCACTCCCCTGAGTGTGCACTCCTCTGAGTTCGCACTCTCCTGAGTGAGGACTCTCCTGAGGGGGCACTCCCCTGAGTGTTTGCTACCCTGAGATTTCAATCCCCTGAGTTTGCACTCTTTTGAGTGAGGACTCCCCTGAATGTGCACTCCCCTGAGTGTATGCTCACCTGAGCGTGCACTCCCCTGAGGGTGCGCACCCCTGAGTGAGCACTCCCCTGTGTGTGCACTCCCATGAGTGTGCGCTCCCCTGAGTGTGCTCTCCCCAGTGTGTGCGCTGTCTTGAGTGAGCACTCCCCTGAGTGCGAACTCCCCTGAGTGTGCACTCGCCTGGGTGAGGACACCCCTGAGTGTGCACTCCCCTGAGTGTGAACTCTCCTGAGTGTGGACTCCCCTGAGTGTGCACTCCACTGATTGAGCACTCCCCTGAGTTTACACTCCCCTGAGTTTGTGCTCCCTTGAGATTGCGCTACCCTGAGTGTGAACTCCCCTGAGTGAGCACTCCCCTGAGTGTGCACTAACCTGAGTGTACATTCGCCTGGGTGAGGACACCCCTGAGTGTGCATTCCCCTGAGTGTGAACTCGCCTGTGTGAGGACTCCCCAGAGTGAGTGCTCTCCTGAGGGAGTACTCGTCTGAGTGATGACTCCTCTGAGTGTGCACTCCTCTGAAAGAGCACTCCCCTGAGTGTGCACTCCTCTGAGTTCGCACTCTCCTGAGTGAGGACTCTCCTGAGGGGGCACTCCCCTGAGTGTTTACTACCCTGAGATTTCAATCCCCTGAGTTTGCATTCTTTTGAGTGAGGACTCCCCTGAATGTGCACTCCCCTGAGTGTTTGCTCACCTGAGCGTGCACTCCGCTGAGGGTGCGCTCCCCTGAGTGAGCACTCCCCTGTGTGTGCACTCCCATGAGTGTGCGCTCCCCTGAGTGTGCTCTCCCCAGTGTGTGCGCTGTCCTGAGTGAGCTCTCCCCTGAGTGCGAACTCCCCTGAGTGTGCAATTGCCTGGGTGAGGACACCCCTGAGTGTGCACTCCCCTGAGTGTGAACTCTCCTGAGTGTGGACTCCCCTGAGTGTGCACTCCACTGATTGAGCACTCCCCTGAGTTTACACTCCCCTGAGTTTGCGCTCCCTTGAGATTGCGCTACCCTGAGTGTGAACTCCCCTGAGTGAGCACTCCCCTGAGTGTGCACTAACCTGAGTGTGCATTCGCCTGGGTGAGGACACCCCTGAGTGTGCATTCCCCTGAGTGTGAACTCGCCTTTGTGAGGACTCCCCAGAGTGAGTGCTCTCCTGAGGGCGTACTCGTCTGAGTGATGACTCCTCTGAGTGTGCACTCCCCTGAAAGAGCACTCCCCTGAGCGTGCACTCCTCTGAGTTCGCACTCTCCTGAGTGAGGACTCCCTTGAGTGTGCACTACCCTGAATGTGTACTCCCTTGAGTGTTTGCTCCCCAGGGAGTGCACTTCCCTGAGTTCGCACTCTCCTGAGTGAGGACTCCCCTGAGTGTGCACTCCCCTGAGTGTGGGCTCACCTGATTGTGCACTCCCCTGAGTGAGCGCTCCCCTCGGTGAGGACACTCCTGTGTGTGCACTCCCCTGAGTGTGCACTCCTCTTAGTTCGCACTCTCCTGAGTGAGGACTCACCTGAGTGTGCACCCCCAAGTGTGTGCACTCCCCTGAGTGGGCGCTCTGCTGAGTATGCACTCCCCTGAGTGAGCGCTCCGCTAAGTGTGCACTCCCCTGAGTGTGCGCTCACCTGAGTAAGGACTACTCTGAGTGGGCACTCCCCTGAGTGTGAACTCGCCTGAGTGAGGACTCACCAGAGTGAGCGCTCTCCCGAGGGGGTACTCGTCTGAGTGAGGACTCCCCTGAGTGTGTACTCCCCTGAATGAGCACTCCCCTGAGTGTGCACTCCTCTGAGTTCGCACTCTCCTGAGTGAGGACTCCCCTGAGGGGGCACACCCCTGAGTGTGTGCTACCCTGTGATTTCAATCCCCTGAGTTTGCACTCTTTTGAGTGAGGACTCCCCTGAGTGTGCACTCCCCTGAGTGTATGCTCACCTGAGCGTGCACTCCGCTAAGGGTGCGCTCCCCTGAGTGAGCACTGCCCTGTGTGTGCACTCCCATGAGTGTGCGCTCCCCTGAGTGTGCTCTCCCCAGTGTGTGCGCTGCCCTGAGTGAGCGCTCCCCTGAGTGCGAACTCACCTGAGTGTGCACTCGCCTGGGTGAGGACACCCCTGAGTGTGCACAACCCTGAGTGTGAACTCTCCTGAGTGTGGACTCCCCTGAGTGTGCACTCCACTGATTGAGCACTCCCCTGAGTTTACACTGCCCTGAGTTTGCGCTCCCTTGAGATTGCGCTACCCTGAGTGTGAACTCCCCTGAGTGAGCACTCCCCTGAGTGTGCACTAACCTGAGTGTGCACTCGCCTGGGTGAGGACACCCCTGAGTGTGCATTCCCCTGAGTGTGAACTCGCCTTTGTGAGGACTCCCCAGAGTGAGCGCTCTCCTGAGGGCGTACTCGTCTGAGTGATGACTCCCCTGAGTGTGCACTGCCCTGAAAGAGCATTCCCCTGAGTGTGCACTCCTCTGAGTTCACACTCTCCTGAGTGAGGACTCCCTTGAGTGTGCACTACCCTGAGTGTGTACTCCCTTGAGTGTTTGCACCCCAGGGAGTGCACTTCCCTGAGTTCGCACTCTCCTGAGTGAGGACTCCCCTGAGTGTGCACTCCCCTGAGTGTGGGCTCACCTGATTGTGCACTCCCCTGAGTGAGCGCTCCCCTCAGTGAGGACACACCTGTGTGTGCACTCCCCTGAGTGAGCACTCCCCTGAGTGTGCACTCCTCTTAGTTCGCACTCTCCTGAGTGAGGACTCCCCTGAGTGTGCACCCCCAAGTGTGTGCACTCCCTTCAGTGTGTGCTCTGCTGAGTGTGCACTCCCCTGAGTGAGCGCTCCGCTAAGTGTGCACTCCCCTGAGTGTGCGCTCACCTGAGTAAGGATTACTCTGAGTGGGCACTCCCTTGAGTGTGAACTCGCCTGAGTGAGGACTCACCAGAGTGAGCGCTCTCCTGAGGAGGTACTCGTCTGAGTGATGACTCCCCTGAGTGTGCACTCCCCTGAATGAGCACTCCCCTGAGTGAGAGCTCCCCTGAGTGTGCACTCCCCTGAGTGTGCGCTCACCTGAGTAAGGACTACTCTGAGTGGGCACTCCCCTGAATGTGCACTCGCCTGAGTGAGGACTCCCCTGAGTGTGCTCTCACCTGAATGAGCACTCCCCTGAGTGTGCGCTCACCTGAGTGTGCACTCCCCTGTGTGTGCACTCCCCTGAGTGAGCACTCCCCTGAGTGTGCACTCTCCTGAGGGAGGTCTCCCCTGAGTGTGCACTCCCCTGTGTGAGCACTCCCCTGAATGTGTACTCCTCTTAGTTCGCACTCTCATGAGTGAGGACTCCACTGAGTGTGCACTCCCGAGTGTGCACTCCTTTGAGTGTGCACTCCCCTGAGTAAGCGCTCCCCTGAGTGTGCTCTCACCTGAGAGTGCACTCGCCTGAGTGAGGACTACTGTGAGTGTGCACTTCCCTGAGTGTGGACTCGCCTGAGTGAGAACTCCCCTGAGTGGGCTTTTCCCTGTGTGAGCGTTCACCTCAGTGGCCACTCCCCTGTGTGAGCACTCCCCTGAGTGTGCACTCCCCTGTGTGTGCAATCCCTTGATTGAGGACTCCCCCGAGTGCGCTCTCCCCTGAATGAGCACTCCCCTTCGTGTACACTCCCCTGAGTGAGCCAGTGAAACCCGGTTTGAGCCAGTTTGGTCCGGTTTAACCCGTCTGGTCGGGTCTGAGCCAGTCAACGCTGGTTTGAGGCGGTCTCTTCTGGTTTGATCCGGTTTAAGCCGGTCTGGTCCAGTGTGATCTGGTTGAGTCAGTCTGGTCCGGTTTGAGCCGGTCAAAACCGGTTTTAGCTGGTCTGGTCCGGTTTGATCTGGATTGAGCCGGTCTGGTCCGGTTTGATCAGGTTTGAGCCGGTCAATATCGGTTTGAGTCCGGTTTGAGCCGGACCAAACCAGATTTAGCGGGTCTAGCTGGTCTGGTCCGGATTGATCCGTTTTCAGCCGGTCTCATCCGGTTTGATCCCGTTTTATACCGTGTGGTCCAGTTTGAGCCGGTTTGAGTCAGTCTGGTCAGGTTTGATCCAGTTTGAGTGGGTCTTCTCCGGTTTGAGCCGGTCTGGTGCGGTTTGAGTCCGGTTTGAGCCGGTCAACACCGGTTTGAGAGGCTCTGGTCTGGTTTGAGTCCAGCTCGAACCGGTGAACACCGGTTTGAGCTGGTCTAGTCCGGTTTGAGTCAGGTTTGAGCCGGTCAAAGCCAGTTTGAGCCGGTCTATGAGCCGGTCTGGTCCGGTTTGATCCGGTTTGAGTGGGTATCGTCCGGTTTGAGCCGGTCTGTTCTGGTTTGAGTCCGGTTTGAGCCGGTCAAATCCATTTTGAGCCAGTCTGGTCCGGGTTCAGCCAGTCTGGTCGGGTTTGAGCCAGTCATCACCGGTTTGAGCCGGTGTGGTCCGGTTTGATCCCGTTGAGTAGGTCTGGTCTGGTTTGTGCCAGTCAAAACCGTTTTGAGCCAGTCTGGTCCAGTTTGAGATCGGTTTGAGATGGCCAACACCGGTTTTAGCCGGTCTGGTCCGGTTAGAGCCGGTCTGGTCCGTATTGAGCCGATCAAAACCGGTTTGAGATGGTCTAAGAGCCGGTCTGGTCCAGTTTGATCCGGTTCAAGCCGGTCTGGACCGGTTTGAGCCTGTCTGTTCTGGTTTGAGCCGGTCCAAACTGGTATGCGCCGGTCTGGTCCGATTTGATCCGGTTTGTGCCATTCTGGTCGGGTTTGAGCCGGTCCAAACTGGTTTGAGCCGGTTTGGTCTGGTTTGAGTCCGATTTGAGCCGTTCAAAACCGGTTTGAGGCTGTCTGGTACGGTTTGAGTCTCGTTTGAGCCGGACAAAACCGGTTTGACCTGGTCTGGTCCGGTTTTAGCTGGTTTGAGCCGGTCTGGTCCTGTTTGAAGCGGTGTTAGCTTGCCTGGTCCGGTTTGAGTCCGGTTTGAGCCGGTCAAAACCGGTTTGAGACGTTATGGTCCGTATTGAGCTGTTCAAAACCAATTTGATCCTTTTTAAGCTGGTCTGGTCCGGTGTGAGACGGTGAAAACCGGTTTGAGCTGGTCTGGTCCGGTTTGAACCGTTTGAGCCAGTCTGTTTTGGTTTGAGCCGGTCAAATCGGTTTTAGCTAGTCTGGTCCGGTTTGAGTCCGGTTTGAGCCGTTCAACAGCGGTTTGAGAGGGTCTGGTCCACTTTGAGTCTGGTTGGAACCGGTCAACACCGGTTTGAGCCGGTCTGGTCCGGTTTGAGTCCGGTTTGTGCCGGTCAAAGCCGGTTTGAGCCCGTCTGGTCCGGTTTAAGCCAGTCTGGTCGGGTTTTAGCTGGTTAACACCGATTTGACCCTGTCTGGTCCGGTTTGTTCCGGTTTAAGACAGTTGGGTCCGTTTTGATCTGTTTGAGCAGGTCTGGACTGGTATGAGCCGGTCAAAATCGGTTTAATCCTGTCTGGTCCAGTTTGAGTCCAGTTTGAGACGGTCTCAACCAGTTTGAGATGGTGAAAACCGGTTTGAGCCGGTCTTTTCTGGTTTGATCTGGTTTGAGCATCCCTGGTCTGGTTTGAGTAGGTCAAAAGCGGTTTGAGCTGGTCTTTTGCGGTTTGAGTCCAGTTTGAATCGGTCAAAACCGGTTTGAACCGGTCTGGTCCAGTTTGAGCCGGTCTGGTCGGGTTTGAGACGGTCTGGTCGGGTTTTAGCTGGTCTGTTCGGGTTTGAGCCGATCTGGTCCTTTTGGGCCGGTTTGAGCCGGTCGGGTTCGGTTTGATCCCGTTGAGCCAGTCTGGTGTGGTATGAGCCGGACAAAACTCGTTTGAGCCGGTTGGTCCAGTTTGAGTCCGGTTTGAGCTGGTCAAAACCAGTTTGAGGCGGTCTGATTCGATTTGAGCCTGTCAAATCCTGTTTGAGCTGGTCTAAGAGCCGGTCTGGTCGGGTTTGATCAGGTTTGAACCGGTCAAGCCTGGTTTGAGCTGGTCTGGTGCGGTTTGTGCCGGTCAAAACTGTTTTCAGCGGGTCTGGTCCAGTTTGAGTCCGCTTTGAGCCAGTCAAGCCCGGTTTGAGCTGTTCTGGTCCGGTTTTAGCCTGTTTGATCCGGTCTGGTCCGGTTTGAGCCAGTCTGGTCCGGATTGATCCGGTCAAACCGGTATGAGACGGTCTGGTCCGGTATGAGCCGATGTGGTCGTGTTTGAGCCGGTCAAACCAGTTTGAGATGGTCTGGTCCAGTTTGAGTCTGTTTTGATCCAGTCAAACCTGGTTTGAGCCAGTCTGGTCCGGTTTAAGCATTTGTGTTCAGGTCTGAGCCGGTCAACACCAGTTTGAGCCGGTCTGGTCCGGTTTGATCCGGTTTAAGTCTGTCTGGTCCAGTTTGATCCGGTTGAGCCAGTCTGGTCCGGTTTGAGCCGGTCAAAACCGATTGGAGCCAGTCTGGTACAGTTTGGGTCCGGTTTGAGCCGGTCTACACCGGTTTGATCCGGTCTGGTCCGGTTTAGTCTGGTTTGAGCCAGTCTGGTCCTGGTTAGTTTTGAGCCGGTGAAAACCGGTTTGAGCCGGTCTCGTCTGGTTTGACCCAGTGGAAACCGGTTTGAGCTGGACTGGTCAGGTTTGAATTCAGTTTGAGCCGTATAACACCGGTTAGAGCCGGTCTGGTCCGGTTTGAGTCCGGTCTGAGCCGGTCAACACCGGTTTGAGCCGGTCTGGTCCAGTTTGATCCGGTTTAAGATGGTCTGGTCCAGTTTGATCCGGTTGAGCCGGTCTGGTCCACTTTGAGTTGGTGAAAACCGGTTTGAGCCTGTCTGGTCCGATTTGAGCCGGTCAAAACATGTTTGAGCTGTTCTAAGAGCCGATCTGGTCCGTTTTGATCCTGTTTGAGCTGGTCTGCTTCGGTTTGAGGCAGTCAAATGCTGTTTAAGCCGGTCTGGTCTGGTTTGTGCCGGTTTGAGCCTGTCTGGTCTGGTTTGAGCTGGACAAAACCGGTTTGAGCCGTTTGGTTCGGTTTGATCCGGTTTGAGACGGTCTGCTCCAGTTGGAGCCGGTCAAAACCGTTTTCAGCCGTTCTGGTCTGGTTTGCAACTGGGTTGAGCCAGTCTGATCCAGTTTGAGACGGTTTGAGATGGTCTGGTGCGGTTTGATCCGATTTGAGACGGTCTGGCCCGGTTTGAGCCGGTGGGGTTGGGTTTGAGCCGGTGAAAACCAGTTTGAGCTGGTCTGGTCCGGTTTGAGCCAGTCAAATCCTGTTCGAGCCGGTCTTGTCCGGTTTGAGATGGATTGTTCGGTCTGGTCCAGTTGGAGCCGGTCCAAACCGGTTTGAGCCGGTATGGTGCAGTTTGATCCTGGTTTGAGCCGGTATGCTCCTGGTCCAGTTTGAACCATTCAAAACCGGTTTGAACTGGTCTAGTCCGGTTTGAGTCCGGTTTCAGCCGGTCTGGTCCAGTTTGAGTCCAGTTTGACGCGGTCAAAATCGGCTTGAGGCGGTCTGGTCCGGATTGTGCTGGTCAAAACCGGTTTGAGTCCGGTTTGAGCCGGTCCAAACCGGTTTGAGGAGGTCTGGTTCGATTTGAGCCTGTCAAAACCTGTTTGAGCTGGTCTAAGAGACGTTCTGGTTGGGTTTGATCAGGTTTGAGCCGGTCAAGCCTGGCTTGAGCTGGTCTGGTACTGTTTGAGCTGGTCAAAACCGTTTTCAGTGGGTCTGCTCCGGTTTGTGTCCGGTTAGAGCCGGTCAAGCCAGGTTTGAGCTGTTCTGGTCCGGTTTGAGCCGTTTTGAGCCGGTCTGGTCTGGTTTGAGCCGGTCTGGTGCTGTTTGATCCGGTCAAACCCGGTTTGAGCCAGTCTGGTCCAGTTTGAGCCTGTGTGGTTGTATTTGAGCCGGTCAAAACTGTTTTGATCTGGTGTTCCGCTTTGAGTCAAGTTTGAGCTGGTCAAACCCGGTTTGAGCCAGTCTGGTCTGGTTTAAGCCTTTCTGTTCGGGTCTGAGCCGGTCAACACCGGTTTGAGCCGGTCTGGTCCGGTTTGATCCGGTTTAAGCCTGTCTGGTCCGGTTTGATCCGGTTGAGCTGGTCTGGTCCGGTTTGAGCTGGTCAAAACCGGTTTGAGCCAGTCTAGTCCGGTTTGAGTCCGGTGTGAGCCGGTCAACACTGGTTTGAGCCTGTTTGGCCCAGTTTGATCTGGTTTAAGCTGGTCTGGTCCGGTTTGAACTGGTTGAGCTGGTCTGGTTTGGTTTGAGCTGGTCAAAACCGGTTGGAGTCGGTCTGGTCCGGTTTGGGTCCGGTTTGAGCCGGTCTACCCCCGTTTGAGCTGGTCTGGTCTGGTTTGAGTCTGGTTTGAGCCGGTCTGGTCCTGGTTCATTTTTAGCTGGTGAAAACCGGTTTGAGCTGGTCTCATCTGGTTTGAGCCAGTCAAAACCGATTTGAGCCGGACTGGTCTGGTTTGAATCCGGTTTGAGCCATTCAACACCAGCTGGAGCCAGTCTGGTCCGGTTTGAGTCCGGTCTGAGCCGATCAACACCGGCTTCAGCCGATCTGTTCCGGTTTGATCCGATTGAGGCGGTCTGGTCCGGTTTGAGCCGGTCAACACCGGTTTGAGCTGGTCTGGTCCGATTTGAGCTGGTCAAAACATGTTTGAGCTGGTCTAAGAGCCGGTCTGCTCCGTTTTGATCCTGTTTGAGCCGGTCTGCTCCGGTTTGAGCCAGCCAAAACCGGTTTAAGCCGGTCTCGCCCTGTTTGATCCGGTTGAGCCGGTCTCGTCCAGTTTGAGCTGGTTTGAGATTTCCTGGTCTGCTTTGAGTCCGGTTTGCGACGGTCAAATCCGGTTTGAGACGGTATGGTCCGTATTGAGCCGGTCAAAACCAGTTTGATCCAGTTTATGCCGGTCTAGTACGGTTTGAGCCGATTGAGCCTGTCTGGTCTGGTTTGAGCCGTTTGAAACCGGTTTGAGCCGGTCTAGTCTGGTTTGAGTCCAGTTTGAGCTGGTCTGGTCCGGTTTCAGTACGGTTTGAGCCAGTGAAAACCGATTTGAGCCGGTCTGATCTGGTTTAATCCGGATTGAGCCGGTCTGGTCCGGTTTGTACTGGTTGAGCCGGTTTGGTCCGGTTTGAGCTGGTGAAAACCGGTTGGAGCCGGTCTGGTCCGGTTTCGGTCCGGTTTGAGCCGGTCTACACCCATTTGAGCCGGTCTGGTCCAGTTTGAGTCTGGTTTGAGCCGGTCTGGTTCTGGTTCGTTTTGAGCTGGTGAAAACCGGTTTGAGCTGGTCTCGTCTGATTTGAGCCAGTGGAAACCGATTTGAGCCGGACTGTTCCGGTTTGAAACTGGTTTGAGACATTCAACACTGGTTTGAGACAGTCTGGTCCGGTTTGAGTCCTGTCTGAGCCGGTCAACACCGGCTTCCGCCGGTCTGGTCCGGTTTGATCCGGTTGAGCCAGTGTGGTCTGGTTTGAGCTGGTCAAAACCCATTGGAGACGGTCTGGTCTGGTTTGGGACCCGTTTGAGCTGGTCTACACCGGTTTGAGCCGGACTGGTCCCATTTGAGTCTGGTTTGAGCCGGTCTGGTCCTGGTTCGTTTTCAGCCAGTGAAAACCGGTTTGAGCCGGTCTCGTCCGGTTTGAGCCTGTCTAAAGGCGTTTGAGCCCGATTGGTCCAGTTTGAAACCAGTTTGAACCATTCAACACCGGTTTGAGCCGGTCTGGTGCGGTTTGATAAGGTTTAAGCTGGTCTGGTCCCGTTTCAGCAGGTCAAAACCGGTTGGAGCCGGTCTGGTCCGGTTTGACCCGGTCAAAACCGGTTTGAGCCGGTCTGGTCCGATTAGAGCTGGTCAAAACATGTTTGAGCTGGTCTAAGGGCTGGTCTGGTCCGTTGTGATCCTGTTTGAGCCGGTCTGCTCCGGTTTGAGGCAGTCAAAACTGGTTTGAGCCGGTCTGGTCCGATTTGAGCCAGTCTGGTCCAGTTTGAGTCCGGTTTGAGCCAGACAAACCCGGTTTGAGCCAATCTGGTCCGCTTCGAGCCAGTTGAGCTGGTCTGGTCCGGTTTGAGACTGTTTTAACTTTCCTGGTCCGGTGTGAGTCCAGTTTGATATGGTCAAGACCGGTTTGTGCCGGTCTGGTACGACTTTAGCCAGTCAAATCCAGTTTGAGCCGTTCTGGTCGGGTTTGAGCAGGTCAAAACCGGTTTCTGCCTGTCTGGTCCGGTTTGTGTCCGGTTTGAGCCAGTCAACATCGGTTTGATCCGGTCTGGTCCGGTTTGAGTCCGGATTGAGACGGTCTGGTCCTGGTCCAGTTTGAGCTGGTCAAAACCGGTTTGAGCCGATCGGGTCCGGTTTGAGTCCTGTTTGAGCTGGTCAAAACAGGTTTGAGCCGGTCTGGTCTGGTTTGATCCGGTTTGAGCGGTTCTGGACCGGTTTGATCCAGTTTGATCCGGTCTGGTCCGCTTTAATCTGGTTGAGCCTGTATGATCTGGTATGAGCCAGTCCAAACCGGTTTGAGCCGGTCTGGTCCGGTTTGAGTCCGGTTTGAGACGGTTTGGTACTCCTCCGGTTTGAGCTGGAGTTAGGGTTAGGGTTAGGGTTAGGGTTAGGTTTAGGGTTAGTGTTCAAAGGGATCCAAAATATCAGTTTTCGTTTTCACCATAGAAATCTATGGGCTTCCAAATATCCCTTAGAAAATTACACAAGAACAGTCTAGCGAACGGCTTCTGGAGGGGAATTCTGTAACTCTGTGAGATGAATTCACAGAACACAAAGCAGTTTCTCAGAAAGCTTCTTTCCTGTTTTTATCTGAGGATATTTCCCTTTTCACCATAGCACTCCACGGGCTTCCAAATATCACTTTGCAAATTCCACAAGAGCACTCAGAGCGAAAGGCTTCTTGAGGCAAAGGTGTAACTCTGTGAGATGAATTCACAGATCACAAAGAAGTTTCTCAGAAAGCTTCTTTCTCATTTTGATTGGAGGATATTTCCTTTGGCCAGATAATCTTCAAAGGGATCCGAAATATTAATTCTCAGATTCCACAACAATAAGGGTAGCAAACAGCTCCACGAAATACAGGTGTAACTCAGTGAGTGGAAGTCACACATCACGAAACAGTTTCTCACAAAGTTTCTTTCCAGTTTTTATTTGAGGATAACTTCTTTTTCACCATAAGCCTCTATGGGCTTCCAAATATCCCTTTGCAAATTCCACAAGAACAGTCTTAGCGAACGGCTTCTGTAGGGGAAAGCTCTAAGTCTGGGAGGTGAATTCACAGAACACAAAGCAGTTTTCTCAGAAAGCTTCTTTCCAGTTTTTATCTGAGGATATTTCCCTTTTCACCATAGCCCTCCATGGGCTTGAAAATATCACTTTGAAATTCCGCAAGAACAGTCTTAGCGAAAGGCTTCTTGAGGGGAAAGCAGTAACTCTGTGAAATGAATTCACAGATCAGAAAGAAGTTTCTCAGAAAGCTTCTTTCTCATTTTGATCGGAGGATATTTCCTTTGGCCCTATAGTCTTCAAAGGGATCCGAAATATCAGTTCTCAGATTCCACAGAAATAAGGCTAGCCAACAGCTCCACGAAATAAAACTGTAACTCCGTCAGTAGAATTCTCACATCACAAAGCAGTTTCTGAGAAAGCTTCTTTCCAGTTTCCATCTGAGGATATTTTCTTTTTCACCATAGGCCTCTATGGGCTTCCAAATATCCCTTTGCAAATTCCACAAGAACAGTCCTAGTGAACGGCTTCTGGAGGAGACAGCTGTAACTCTCGGCGATGAATTCACAGAACTCAAAGCAGTTTCTCAGAAAGCTTCTTTCCTGTTTTTATCTGAGGACGTTTCCCTTTTCACAATAGCCCTTCATGGGCTTCCAAATATCACTTTGAAAATTCCACAAGAAGAGTCTTAGCGAAAGGCTTCTTGAGGGGAAAGCTGTAACTCTGTGAGATGAATTCGCAGATCACAAAGAAGTTTCTGAGAAAGCTTTTTCTCCTTTTGATCAGAGGATATTTTCTTTGGCCCTATGGTCTTCAAAGGGATCTGAATTATCAGTTCTCAGATTCCACAGAAATAAGGCTAGCAAACAGCTCCATGAAATACAACTGTAACTCAGTGAGTGGAAGTCATACATCACAAAGCAGTTTCTCAGAAAGCTTCTTTCCAGTTTTCATCTGAGGATATTTTCTTTTTCACCATAGGCCTCTATGGGCTTCCAAATATCCTTTTGCAGATTCCACAAGAACAGTCTTACCAAACGGCTTCTGGAGGGGAATGCTGTAACTCTGTGACATGAATTCACACAACACAAAACAAACTCTCAGAAAGCTTCTTTCCAGTTTTTATCTGAAGATATTTCCCTTTTCACCATAGCCCTCCATGGACATCCAAATATCACTTTGCAAATTCCACAAGAACAGTCTTAGAGTAAGGCTTCTTGAGGGGAAAGGTGTAACTCTGTGAGATGAATTCACAGATCACAAAGAAATTTCTCAGCAAGCTTCTTTCTCATTTTGATTGGTGGATATATCCTTTGGCCCTATAGTCTTCAAAGGGATTCAAAATATCAGTTCTCAGATTAGACAGAAATAAGCCTAGCACACAGCTCCACGAAATAGAGCTGTATCTCAGTGAGTTTAATTCACACATCACAAAGCAGTTTCTCAGAAAGCTTCTTTCCAGTTTTCATCTGAGGATAATTTCTTTTTCACCATAGGCCTCTATGCGCTTCCATATATCCCTTTGTAAATTCCACAAGAACAGTCTTAGCAAACGGCTTCTGGAGGGGAAAGCTCTAACTCTGGGAGATGTATTCACAGATCTCAAAGAAGTTTCTCAGAAAGCTTCTTTCCAGTTTTGATCTGAGGATATTTCCCTTTTCACCATAGACCTCTATGGGCTTCCAAATATCACGTTGGAAATTTCACAAGAACAGTCTTAGCAAAAAACTTCTTGAGGGAAAAGCTGTAACTCTGTGAGATGAATTCATAGGTCACCACGAAGTTTCTCAGAAAGCTTCTTTCTCATTTTGATTGGAGGATATTTCCTTTAGCATTATAGTCTTCTAAAGGATCCAAAATAGCAGTTCTCAGATTCCACAGTAATAAGGCTAGCAAACAGCTCTATGACATACAGCTTTAACTCAGTGAGTGGAAGTAACACATTACAGAGCAGTTTCTCAGAAAGCTTCTTTCCAGGTTTTATCTGAGGATATTTCCCTTTTCACCGTAGCCCTCCATGGTCTTCTAAATATCACTCTGCAAATTCCTCAAGAACAGTCTTAGCGAAAGGCTTCTTGCGGGAAAAGCTGTAACTCTGTGAGATGAATTCACAGATCACCACAAAGTTTCTCACATTGCTTCTTTCTCATTTTGATCAGAGGATATTTCCTTTGGCCCTATTTTCCTTCAAGGGATCCGAAATATCAGTTCTCAGATTCCATGAAATAAGTGTAGAAAACAGCTCAACGAAATACAGCTGTAACACAGTGAGGAGAAGTCATACATCACAAACCAGTCTCTAAGGAAGCTTCTTTCCAATTTTTATCTGAGGATATTTTCTTTTTCACCATAGGCCTCTATGGGCTTCCATATATCCCTTTGCAAATTCCACAAGAACAGTCTTAGCGTACGGCTTCTGGAGGAGAAACCTGTAACTCTGAGAGATGAATCCACAGAACACAAAGTCGTTTCTCAGAAAGCTTCTTTCCAGTTTTTATCTGAGGATATTTCCCTTTTCACCATAGCCCTCCAGGGGCTTCCAAATATCCCTTTGCATATTCCACAAGAACAGTCTTAGCGAACGGCTTCTGGAGGGGAAAGCTCTAATTCTGGGAGATGTATTCACAGAACACAAAGCAGTTTCTCAGAAAGCTTCTTTACGGTTTTGTCTGAGTATATTTCCCTTTTCACCACAGCCTTCCTTGGGCTTCCATATATCCCTTTGAAGTTCCAGAAGAGACTTACCGAAAGGCTTCTTAGGGGAAAGCTGTAACTCTGTGAGATGAATTCACAGATCACCAAGCAGTTTCTCAGAAAGCTTCTTTCTCATTTTGATCGGAGGACATTTCTTTTGGTCCTATAGTCTTCAAAGAGATCCGAAATATCAGTTCTCACATTCCACAGAAATAAGGCTAGCAAACAGTTTCATGAAATACAGCTGTAACTCAGTGAGTGGAAGTCACACATCACAAAGCAGTTTCTCAGAAAGTTTCTTTCCAGTTTTCATCTGAGGATATTTCTTTTCCACTGTAGTCCTCATTGGGCTTCCAAATATCCCTTTGCAAATTGCACAAGAACAGTCTTAGCGAACGATTTCTGGAGGGGAAAGCTGTAACTCTCAGAGATGAATTCAAAGAACACAAAGCAGTTTCTCAGAAAGCTTCTTTCCAGTTTTTATCTGAGGCATTTCACTTTTCACCATAGACCTCCATGGGCTTCCAAATATCACTTTCAAATTTCACAGGAACAGTCTTAGCGAAAGGTTTCTTGAAGGGAAAGCTGTAACTCTGTGAAATGAATTCACAGATCACAAAGTAGTTTCTCAGAAATCTTCTTTCTCATTTTGATGGGTGGATGTTTCCTTTGGCCCTATAGTCTTCCAAGGGATCCGAAATATCAGTTCTCAGAATCCACAGAAATTAAGCCAGCGAACAGCTCCACAAAATACAGCTGTAACTCTGTGAGTGGGAGTCACACATCACAAAGCAGTTTCTCAGAAAGCTTGTTTCCAGTTTTCATGTGAGGATATTTTCTTTTTCACCATAGGTCTCTATGAGCTTCCAAATATCCCTTTACAAATTCCACAAGAACAGTCTTAGCGAACGGCTTCTGGAGGGGAAAGCTGTAATTCTGGGAGATGAATTCAGGGAACACAAAGCAGATTCTCAGAAAGCTTCTTTCCAGTTTTTGTCTAACGATATTTCCCTTTTCACAATAGCCCTCTATGGGTTTCCAAATATCACTTTGCAAATTCCACAAGAGCACTCATAGTGAAAGGCTTCTTGAGGCAAAGCTGTAACTCTGTGAGATGAATTCACAGATCACAAAGAAGTTTCTCAGAAAGCTTCTTTCTCATTTTGATCGGAGGATATTTCCTTTTGCCCTATTGTCCTCCAAGGGACCCGAAATATCAGTGCTCAGATTCCACAGAAATAAGGCTAGCAAACAGCTCCACGACACACAGCTGTAACTAAGTGGTTGGAAGTCACACATCACAAAGCAGTTTCTCAGAAAGCTTCTTTCCAGTTATCATCTGAGGATATTTTCTTTTTCACCATAGGCCTCTATGGGCTTCCAAATATCCCTTTGCAAATTCCACAAGAACAGTCCTAGTGAACGGCTTCTGGAGGGGAAAGCTGTAACACTGTGAGATGAATTTACAGAACACAAAGTAGTTTCTCAGAAAGCTTCTTTCCAGTTTTTATCTGAGGATATTTCCCTTTTCACCATAGCCCTCCATGGGATTCCAAATATCACTTTGCAAATTCCACAAGAACAGTCTTAGCGAAAGGCTTCTTGTGGGGCAAGCTGTAACTCTGTGAGATGAATTCACAGGTCACAAAGTAGTTTCTCAGAAAGCTCCTTTCTTATTTTGATCAGAGGATATTTCCTTTAACCCTATATCCTTCAAAGGGATCCGAAATATCAGGTCTCAGATTCCACAATAATAAGGCTAGCATAGAGCTCCACGAAATACAGGTGTAACTCAGTGAGTGGAAGTCACACATCACAAAGCAGTTTCTCAGAAAGCTTCTTTCCAATTTTCATGTGAGGATATTTTCATTTTCACCATTGGCCTCTATGGGCTTCCAAATATCCCTTTGCAAATTCCACAAGAACTGTCTTAGCGAACAGCTTCAGGAGGGCAAAGCTGTAACTCTGTGAGATGAATTCACAGAAAACAAAGCAGTTTCTCAGAAAGTTTCCTTCCAGTTTTTATTTGAGGATAACTTGTTTTTCACCATAGGCCTCTATGGGCTTCCAAATATCCCTTTGAAAATTCCACAAGAACAGTCTTAGCGAACGGCTTCTGGAGGGGAAAGATGTAACTCTGTGAGATGAATTAACAGAACAGAGTGCAGTTTCTCAGAAAGCTTCTTTCCAGTTTTAAACTGAAGATGTTTCCTTTTTCACCACTGCCCTCTATGGGCTTCCATATATCACTCTTCAAATTCCACAAGAACAGTCTTAGCGAAAGGCTTCTTTAGGGGAAAGCTGTAATTCTGTGAGATGAATTCACAGATCACAAAGAAGTTTCTCAGAAAGCTTTTTTCTCCTTTTGATCGGAGGATATTTTCTTTGGCCCTATAGTCTTCAAGGGATTCGAAATATCAGTTCTCAGATTCCACAGAAATAAGGCTAGCACATAGCTCCACGAAATACAGCTGTAACTCTGTGAGTGGAAGTCATACGTCACAAAGCAGTTTCTCAGAAAGCTTCTTTCCAGTTTTCATCTGAGGATATTTTCTTTTTCACCGTAGGCCTCTATGGATTTCCAAATATCTCTTTGCAAATTCCACAAGAACAGTCCTAGTGAACGGCTTCTGGAGGGGAAAGCTGTAACTCTGGGAGATGCATTCCCAAAACACAAAGCAGTTTCTCAGAATGCTTCTTTCCAGTTTTTATCTGAGGATATTTCGCTTTTCACCATAGCCCTCCATGGGCTTCCAAATATCACTTTGCAAATTCCACAAGAACAGTCTCAGCGAAAGGCTTCTTGAGGGAAAAGCTGTAACTCTGTGAGATGAATTCACAGATCACAAAGAAGTTTCTGAGAAAGCTTCTTTCTCCTTTTGATCGGAGGATATTTCCTTTGGCCCTATAGTCTTCAAAGGATCCGAAATATCAGTTCTCAGATTCCACAGAAAAAAGGCTAGCTCACAGCTCCATGAAATACAGCTGTAACTCAGTGAGTGGTAGTCACACATCACAAAGCAGTTTCTCAGAAAGCTTCTTTCCAGTTTTCATCTGAGGATATTTTCTTTTTCACCATAGGCCTCTGTGCGCTTCCAAATATCCCTTTGCAGATTCCACAAGAACAGTCTTAGCAAATGACTTTTGGGGGGGGAAAGCTGTAACTCTGGGAGATGTATTCACAGAACACAAAGCAGTTTCTCAGAAAGCTTCTTTCCAGTTTTTATCTGAGGATATTTCCCTTTTCACCATAGCCCTCAATGGGCTTCCAAATATCAATTTGCTAATTTCACAAGAACAGTCATAGTGAAAATCTTCTTGAGGGGAAAGCTATAACTCTGTGAGATGAATTCACAGGTCCCAAAGAAGTTTCTCAGAAAGCTTCTTTCTCATTTTGATTGGAGGATATTTCATTTAGCATTATAGACTTCAAAGGGATCCGAAATATCAGTTGTTAGATTCCACAGAAATAAGGGAATCAAGTAGCTCTATGACATACAGCTATAACTCAGTGAGTGGAAGTGACACATCACAAAGCAGTTTCTCGGAAAGCTTCTTCCCAGTTTTTATCTGAGGATATTTCTTTTATCACCGTAGCCCTCCATGGGCTTCTAAATATCACTTTGCAAATTCCTCAAGAACAGTCTTAGCGAAAGGCTTCTTGCGGGAAAAGCTGTAACTCTGTGAGATGAATTCACAGTTCACCACGAAGTTTCTCAGATAGATTCTTGTTCATTTTGATCAGAGGATATTTCCTTGGCCTTATAGTCTTCAAAGGGATCCGAATTATCATTTCTAAGATTCCACAGAAATAAGGCTAGCAAACAGCTCCACAAAATACAGCTGTAACTCAGTGAGTGGAAGTCATACATCACAAAGCAGTTTCTGAGAAAGCTTCTTTCCAGTTTTCATCTGAGGATATTTTCTTTTTCACCATAGGCCTCTATGGGCTTCCAAATATCCTTTTGCAGATTCCACAAGAACGTCTTAGTGAACGGCTTCTGGAGGGGAATGGTGTAACTCTGTGACATGAATTCACACAACACAAAACAAACTCTCAGAAAGCTTCTTTCCAGTTTTTATCTGAAGATATTTCCCTTTTCACCATAGCCCTCCATGGACATCCAAATATCACTTTGCAAATTCCACAAGAACAGTCTTAGAGAAAGGCTTCTTGAGGGGAAAGGTGTAACTCTGTGAGATGAATTCACAGATCACAAAGAAGTTTCTCAGAAAGCTTCTTTCTCATTTTGATCGGAGGATATTTCCTTTGGCCGTATAGTCACAATGGAATCCAAAATATCAGTTCAAAACCGGTTTGAGCCTGTCTGGTCCGGTTTGAGTCTGGTTTGAGCCTGTAAAACCCGGTTTGAGCCGGTCTGGTCTGGTTTGATCAGGTCTGTGCCTCTCTGGTCCGGTTTGAGCCGTTCTGGTCCAGTTTGAGTCCAGTTTGAGCCGGTCAACACCGGTTTGAGCCGGTCTGATCTGGTTTGAGTCCGGTTTGAGCCGGTTAACACCGGTTTGAGCTGGTCTGCTCCAGTTTGAGTCCGATTTGAGCCGGTCAATACCTGTTTGAGCCGGTCTGGTCCCGTTTGAGCCGGTCGAAGAGCCGGCCTGGTCCGGTTTGATTCAGTTTGAGCCGGTCTGGTCCGGTTTTAGTCAGTCTAACCCGGTTTCAGCCGTTCTGGTCCGATTTTAGCCCGGTTTGAGCCGCTCAAACCCTGTTTGAGCCAGTCTAGTCCAGTTTAAGCCAGTCTGGTCGGGTTTGAGCCGGTTAACCATTGTTTGAGCTGGTCTTGTCCGGTTTGATCTGATTGAAGATGGTCTGGTCCGGTTTGATCCGGTTGAGCCGGTCTGGTCTGGTTTGACCCAGTGAAAAACAGTTTGATCCGGTCTGGTCCTGTTTGAGTCCTATTTGACTCGGTCTGGTCCGGTTTGAGCTGGTCAAAACTGCTGTGCGCCGGTCTGGTGCGGTTTGAGTCTGGTTTGAGTCTGTCAACACGGGTTTGAGCCGGTGTGGCCCGGTTTGAGTCCAGATTGAGCCTGTCAAAACCAGTTTGAGCCTGTCTGCTCTTGTTTGATCCTGTTGAGCCGGTCTGGTCCGATTTGTCCCGGTGTGGTCCGGTTTGACCCGGTTTGAGCCTATCTGGTCTGGTATGATCCGATTTGAGATGGTCTTGCCCGACTTGAGCCGGTATGGTCTGGTTTGAGCCGGTCAACACCGGTTTGAGCCGGTCTGGTCGCTTTGAGTCTGATTTGAGCAGGATAACACCGGTTTGAGCCGCTCTCATCCTGTTTGTGTCCGATTTGAGCCGGTCAATACTGGTTTGAGCCGGTCTGGTTCGGTTTGAGCCGGTCGAAGAGCCGGTCTTGTTCGGTTTGACTCGGTTTCAGCCGGTCTGGTCCGGTTTTAGCCAGTCTAACCCGCTTTGAGCCTTTCTGGTCCGATTTGAGTCCGGTTTGAGCCTTTCAAACGTTGTTTGAACCAGTCTGGTCTGGTTTATGCCAGTCTGGTAGAGTTTGAGCCGGTCAACCCTGGTTTGAGCCGGTCTGGTCCGGTTTGATCCGGTTATAGCTGGTCTGGTCCGGTTTGATCCGGTTGAGCCGGTCTGGTCTGGTTTGAACCGGTCAAAACCAGTTTGATCTGGTCTGGTCCTGTTTGAGTCCGGTTTGAGACGGTCTGGTTCGGTTTTAGCCGGTCAAAACCGGTTTCAGCAGGTCTGGTCCGGTTTCAACCGGTCTGGTCTTGTTTGAGCCGGTCCAAAAGGTTTTGAGACGGTCTGGTCTGGTTTGAGTCCAGTTTGAGCATAATAAAACAGGTTTGAGCCAGTCTGGTCCGGTTTGAGCCGGTCAATACCATTTTGAGCCGGTGTGGTCCGGTTTGAGATGGTGTGGTCGGGTCTGAGGCGGTCAAAACCGGTTTGAGCCTGTCTGGTCCGGTATGAGTCCGGTTTGAGACGGTCAAACCCGGTTTGAGCCACTCTGGTCCAGTTTAAGCCGGTCTGGTCGGATCTGAGCCGGTCAACACCGGTTTGAGCCCGTCTGGTCCGGTTTGTTCCGGCATAAGCCTGTCTGGTTCAGTTTGATCCAGTTGAGCCTTTCTGGTCCGGTTTGAGCTGGACAAAACCCGTTTGAGCCGGTTGGTCCGGATTGATCCGGTTTGAGATGGTCTGCTCTGGTTGGAGCCGGTCAAACCGTTTTCAGCTGGTCTGGTCTGGTTTGAGACCAGTTTGAGCCGGTCTGGTCCAGTTTGAGATGGTTTGAGACGGTCTGGTCCGGTTTCATCCGACTTGAGCCGGTCTGGCCCGGTTTGAGCCGGTGGGGTCGGGTTTGAGCCGGTGAAACCCGGATTGAGCTGGTGTGCTCCGGTTTGAGCCAGTCAAATCCTGTTCGAGCCGGTCTGGTCCGGTTTGAGCCGGATTGAGCCGTTCTGGTCCAGTTGGAGCCGGCCCAAACCGGTTTGAGCCGGTATGGTGGAGTTTGGGCCCGGTTTGAGCCGGTATGCTCCTGGTCCGGTTTGAGCTGATCAAAACCGGTTTGAGCCGGTCTAGTCCGGTTTGAGTCCGGATTGAGCCGGTCAACACTGGTTTGTGCTGTTCTGGTCTGGTTTGAGTCCGGTTTGAGCTGATCTGGTCCTGGTCCGGTTTGAGCCGGGTAAAACCGGTTTGAGCCGTTCTGGTCCGGTTAGAGTCTGGTTTGAGCTGGTCAACAGTGGTTTGAGCCGGTCTGGTCAGGTTTGAGTCCAGTTTGAGGTGGTCTGGCCGTGGTCCGGTTTGAGCCGGTGAAAACCGGTTTGAGCCGGACTCGTCCGGCTTGAGCCGGTTGAAACCAGTTTGAGCCGGTCTGCTCCTCTTTGATCCGGTTTAATCCAGTCTGGTCCGGTTTGATCTGGTTGAGCCTGTCTGGTCCGGTTTGAGCCGGTCAAAACGGGTTTGATCCGGTCTGGTCTGGTTTGATCCGGTTTGAGCCGGTCTGGTCTGGTTTGATCTGGTTTGAGCCAGTCAATATCGGTTTGAGTCCGGTTTGAGCCGGCCAAATCCGGATTTAGCGGGTCTAGTCTGTCTGGTCCGGATTGATCCGTTTTGGGCTGGTCTCGTCCGGTTTGATCCGGTTTTAGTCCGTGTGGTCCAGTTTGAGCCGGTTTGAGCCGGTTTGGTCCGATTTGAGTCTGATTTGAGCCTGTCAAAACCGGATTGAGCCGGTCTGTTCCGGTTTGAGTTGGTCAAAACCGGTTTGAGACGGTCTGGTCCTGTTTGAGTCCAGTTTGAGCCGGTCAAAACCGGTTTCAGCTGGTCTAAGAGCCGGTCTGGTCCAGTTAGATCCGGTTTGAGCGGGTCTCGTCCGGATTGAGCCGGTCAAACCCGGTTTGAGCCAGTCTGGTCCGGTTTGAGTCTGGTTTCAGCCGGTCAAACACGTTTTGAGCCAGTCTGGTCCGGGTTAAACCCGTCTGGTTGTGTTTTAGCCGGTCATCACCAGTTTCAGCCGGTCTGGTCCGATTTGATCCGGTTAGAGCCGGTGTGGTCTAGTTTGGTCCGGTTTGAGCCGGTTTTAGCTTCCCTGGTCCGGTTTGAGTCCAGTTTGGGCCGGTCAAAACCGGTTTGAGACGTTATTGTCCGTATTGAGCTGGTCAAAACCGGTTTGATCCGGTTTAAGCCGGTCTGGTCCGGTTTGAGATGGTGAAAACCGGTTTGAGCCGTTCTGGTCCGGTTTAATCCGGTTCGACCTGGTCTGGTCCGGTTTTAGCTGGTTTGAGCCCGTCTGGTCTGGTTTCAGCTGGTCAAAACCGGTTTGAGCCGGTCTGGTCCGGTTTGAGCCGGTCAACACCGGTTAGAGCCAGTGTGGTCCGGTTTTAGCCAATCTGGTCGGGATTGAGCCGGTCTAAAGCGGTTTGAGCCAGTCTAAGGGCATGTCTGGTACGGTTTGATCTGGTTTGAGCGGGTCTGGTCTGGTTTGAGCCGGTCTGGCCCAGTTTGAGTCCAGTTTGAGCCAGTCAAAGCCGATTTGAGCCAGTCTCGTCCGGTTTAAGCCAGTCTGGTCTGGTTTGAGCTGGTCAACAACGATTTGAGCCCGTCTGGTCTGGTTTGATCCAGTTTAAGATGGTCGGGCCCGGTTTGATCCGGTTGAGCCTGTCTCTACTGGTATGAGCCAGTCAAAATCGGTTTGAGCCTGTCTGGTCCAGTTTGAGTCCGGTTTGAGATGGTCTGGTCCGGTGTGAGCCGGTGAAAACCGGTTTGAGCTGGTCTGGTCTGTTTTGATCCGGTTTAACCTCTCTGGTCTGGTTTGTGTAGGTCAAAACCGGTTTGAGCCGGTCTTTTCCGGTTTGAGTCCGGTTTGAATCGGTCAAAAGCAGTTTGAACCGGTCTGGTCCAGTTTGAGGCGGTCCGGTCGTGTTTGAGCCGGTCTGATCGGGTTTGAGCCGGTCTGGTCGGGTTTGAGCCGATCTGCTCCAGTTTGAGCCGGTTTGAGCCGGTCGGGTCCGGTTTGATCCCGTTAAGCTGGTCTGCTCTGGTTTGAGCCGGACAAAACCCGTTTGAGCCGGTTGGTCCGGATTGATCCGGTTTGAGATGGTCTGCTCTGGTTGGAGCCAGTCAAACCGTTTTCAGCCGGTCTGGTCTGGTTTGAGACCGGTTTGAGCCAGTCTGGTCCAGTTTGAGACAGTTTGAGACGGTCTGGTCTGGTTTCATCCGACTTGAGCCGGTCTGGCCCGGTTTGAGCCGGTGGGGTCGGGTTTGAGCCGGTGAAACCTGGATTGAGCTGGTGTTCTCCGGTTTGAGCCAGTCAAATCCTGTTCGAGCCGGTCTGGTCCGGTTTGAGCCGGATTGAGCCGTTCTGGTCCAGTTGGAGCCGGCCTAAACCGGTTTGAGCAGGTATGGTGGAGTTTGGGCCCGGTTTGAGCCGGTATGCTCCTGGTCCGGTTTGAGCTGATCAAAACCGGTTTGAGCCGGTCTAGTCCGGTTTGAGTCCGGTTTCAGCCGGTCTGGTCTGGTCTGAGTACAGCTTGAGCCGGTCAAAACCGGTTTGAGGCGGTCTGGTCCGGTTTGTGCCAGTCAAAACCGGTTTGAATCTGGTTTGAGCCAGTCAAAACCGGTCTGAGGGGGTCTGGTTCGATTTGAGCCTGTCAAAACCTGTTTGAGCTGGTCTAAGAACTGGTCTGGTCGGGTTTGATATGGTTTGAGCTGGTCAAGCCTGGTTTGAGCTGGTCTGTTCTGGTTTGAGCCGGTCAAAACCGGATTTAGCAGGTCTAGCTGGTCTGGCCCGGATTGATCCATTTTGAGCCGGTCTCGTCTGGTTTGAGTCCGGTTTGAGCTGGTAAAAACTGGTTAGAGCCGGTCTGGTCCGGATTGATCCGGTTTGAGCCGCTCTGGTCCGGTTTGAGGCGGTCAAAAACGGTTTGAGCTGGTCTAAGTGCAGGTCTGGTACGGTTTGATCTGGTTTGAGTGTTTCTGGTCCAGTTTGAGCCGTTCAAACTCGGTTTGAGCCGGTTTGGTCCGGTTTGAGTCCTGTTTGAGCCGGTCAAAGCCGGTTTGAGCCAGTATGGTCTGGTTTGAGCCAGTCTTGTCGGGTTTGAGCCGTCAAACCCGGTTTAAGCCAGTCTGGTCCGGTTTGAGTCTGGTCTGAGCCATCCAAAGCAGGTTTCAGCCAGTCTGGTCCGGTTTGAGCCAGTCTGGCCGGGATTGAGCCGGTCAACACCGATTTGAGCCCGTCTGGTCCGGTTTGATACGGTTTGAGCCTGTCTGGTCCAGTTTGAGCTGGTCAAAACCGGTTTGAGTCGGTCTGGTCTTGTTTGAGCCAGTCAAAACCGTTTTCAGCCGGTCTGGTCTGGTTTGAGTCCGGTTTGAGACGGTCTGGTCCGGTTTGAGCCGGTTTTAGCTCGCCTGGTCCGGTTTGAATCCGGTTTGAGCCGGTCAAATCCGGTTTGAGACGTTATGGTGCGTGTTGATCCGGTCAAAACTGGTTTGATCCGGTTTAAGCCGGTCTGGACTGGTTTGAGCCCGGTTTGAGCCGGTGAAAACCAGTTTGAGCCGGTCTTGTTTGGTTTAATCCGGTTTGAGCCGGTCTGGTCTGGTTTGAACCTGTTGAGCCGGACTGTTCTGGTTTGAGCTGGTCAAAACGTGTTTTAGCTAGTCTGGTCCGGTATGAATCTGGTTTGAGCGGGTCAACACTAGTTTGAGCCAGTCTGGTCTGCTTTGAAACGGTCAACACCGGTTTGAGCCGGTCTGGTCTTGTTTGAGTCTAGTTTGAGCCAGTAAAAACCGGTTTGAACCGGTCTAAGAGCCGGTCTGGTCCGGTTTGATCCGGTTTGAGCGGGTCTGGTCCGCTTTGAGGTGGTCAAACCCGGTTGGAGCCGGTCTGGTCCTGTTTGAATTCGGTTTGAACCGGACAAACCCGTTTTGAGCCGGTCTGGTCCTGTTTAAGCCAGTCTAGTCGGGTTTCAGACGGTCAACACCGGTTTTTGCTGGTCTGGTCCGGTTTGAGCCGGTCTGGTCCGTATTGAGCCGATCAAAACCGGTTTGAGACGGTCTAAGAGCCGGTGTGGTCCGGTTTGATCCGGTTTAAGTGGATCTGGACCGGTTTGAGATGGTCTGGTCAGGTTTGAGCCGGTCCAAACTGGTTTGAACCAGACTAGTGGTTTGATCCGGTTTGTGCCATTCTGGTCGTGTTTGAGCTGGTCAAAACCGGTTTGAGCCAATCTGGTCCGGTTTGAGTCTGATTTGAGCCGGTAAAAACTGGTTAGAGCCGGTCTGGTCCGGTTTGATCCGGTTTGAGCGGGTCTGGTCCGGTTTGAGGCGGTCAAAAACGGTTTGAGCTGGTCTAAGGGCAGGTCTGGTACGGTTTGATCCAGTTTGAGTGTTTCTGGTCCGGTTTGAGCCGTTCAAACTCGGTTTGAGCCGGTTTGGTCCGGTTTGAGTCCTGTTTGAGCCGGTCAAAGCTGGTTTGAGCCAGTATGGTCCGGTTTGAGCCAGTCTTGTCGGGATTGAGCCGGTCAAACACGGTTTGAGCCAGTCTGGTCCGGTTTGAGTCCGGTCTGAGCTGGTCAAAGCAGGTTTCAGCCAGTCTGGTCCGGTTTGAGCCAGTCTGGCCGGGATTGAGCCGGTCAACACCGATTTGAGCCCGTCTGGTCCGGTTTGATACGGTTTGAGCCTGTCTGGTCCAGTTTGAGCTGGTCAAAACCGGTTTGAGTCGGTCTGGTCTTGTTTGAGCCGGTCAAAACCTTTTTCAACCGGTCTGGTCTGGTTTGAATCCAGTTTGAGACGGTCTGGTCCGGTTTGAGCCGGTTTTAGCTCGCCTGGTCCGGTTTGAATCCGGTTTGAGCCGGTCAAATCCGGTTTGAGACGTTATGGTGCGTGTTGATCCGGTCAAAACTGGTTTGATCCGGTTTAAGCCGGGCTGGACCGGTTTGAGCCCGGTTTGAGCCGGTGAAAACCAGTTTGAGCCGGTCTTGTTCGGTTTAATCCGGTTTGAGCCGGTCTGGTCTGGTTTGAACCTGTTGAGCCGGTCTGTTCTGGTTTGAGCTGGTCAAAACGTGTTTTAGCTAGTCTGGTCCGGTATGAGTCTGGTTTGAGCGGGTCAACACTAGTTTGAGCCAGTCTGGTCTGCTTTGAAACGGTCAACACCGGTTTGAGCCGGTCTGGTCCAGTTTCAGCCGGTCGACACCGGTTTGAGCCGGTCTGGTGTGGTTTTAGCCGATCCGGTCGTGTTTGAGCCGGTCAAAACCGGTTTGAGTCAGTCTGGTCCGGTTTCAGCCGGACTGGTCGGGTTTGGGCTGGTCAAACTCGGTTTGAGCCGGTCTGGTCCGGTTTGAGTGCTGTTTGAGCCAGTCAAAACCCATTAGTGCCTGTCTGGTCTGATTTGAGGTGGTCAAAACCGGTTTGAGCCGGTCTGGTACGGATTAATACGGTTTAAGCAGGTCTGGTCCGGTTTGAAACGGTTTGAGCCGGTCTCGCCTGGTTTGAGCCTGTCAACACCGGTTTAAGCCGTTCTGGTCCGGTTTGATCCAGTTGAGCTGGTCTGGTCTGGTTTGAGCCGATCCTAACCGGTTTCAGCCTATCTGCTCCAGTTTGAGCCGGTCAAAACCGGTTGAGCTGGTCTGGTCTGGATTGAGCTGGTCAAATCCTGTTTGAGCCGGTCTGGTCCGGTTTGATCCCCTGAATGTGCACACCCCTGAGTGAGCACTCACCTGAGTGTGCACTCCGCTTTATGAGCGCCTCCCTGAGTGTGCACTCCCCTGAGTGTGCCGTAGTCTGAGGGAAGACTCCCCTGAGTGTGTACTCCCCTGAATGAGCACTCCCGTGAGTGTGCACTCCTCTGAGTTTGCACTCTCCTAAGTGAGGACATGGCTGAGTGTGAACTCCTCTGAGTGTGCACTCCCCAGTGTGTGCACTCCCCTGAATGAGCACTCCCCTTAGTGAGCGCTCCCCTGAGTGTGAACTCCCCTGAGTGTGCACTCGCCTGAGTGAGGACTACTGAGTGTGCACACCCCTGAGTGGGAACTCGCCTGAGTGAGGACTTCCTTGAGTGTGCACTCCCCTGAGTGCGCCCTCCCTTAGTGTGGACTCGCCTGGGTGAAGAGACCCCTGAGTGTGCACTCCCCTGAGTGTTCGCTCCTCAGGGTGTGCACTCCCCTGAGTGAGTGCTCCCCTGAGTGTGCGCTCCCCTGAGTGTGCTCTCCCCTGAGTGTGCACTCCCCTGAGTGAGGACTCCACTGAGTGCGCATTATCCTGAGTGTGCACTCCCATGAGTGAGCGCTCTCCTGAGTGTTCACCCGCTTGTGTGAGGACTCCCCTGAGTGTGCTCTCCCCTGTGTGTGCGCTCACTTTAGTGGAAACTCCCCTGTGTGAGCGATCCCCTGAGTGTGCCCTCCCCTGAGTGTGTGCTCCCCTGAGTGTGCACTCTCCTGAGTGTGTGCTCCCCTGAGTGTGCGCTCCCCTGAGTGAGCACTCCCCAGTGTGTGCTCTCCCCTGAGTGTGCACTCGCCTGAGTGAGGACTCCACTGAGTGCGCACTATCCTCAGTGTGCACTCCCCTGAGTGAGTGCTCCCCTGAGTGTGGAATACTTTGAGCCGGTCTGGTCCGGATTGATTCCTGTTTGAGCCGGTCAACAACGGTTTGAGCCGGTCTGCTCTGGTTCGAGTCCAGTTTGAGCCGGTCAAAACCAGTTTTTGCCGGTCTGGTCCGATTTGAGACAGTCAAATCTGGTTTGAGCCAGTCTAAGAGCCGGTCTGGTATGGTTTGATCCGGTTTGAGCGTGTCCGGTCCGGTTTGAGCTGGTGAAACCTGGTTTGAGCCAGTCTGGTCCGGTTTGAGTCCGGTTTGAGCCGGTCAAACACGGTTTGAGCCAGTCTGGTCCAGTTTAAGCCAGTCTGGTCGGGTTTGCGCCGGTCAACACCGGTTTGAGACAGTCTGTTCCGGTTTGATCTGGTTTAAGATGGTCTGGTCCGATTTGAGCCGGTCTGGTCCGTACTGAGCCAATCAAAACCGGTTTGAGAAGGTCTAAGAGCCAATCTGGTCCAGTTTGATCCGGTTTAAGCCGGTGTCGTACGGTTTGAGCCGGTCCAAACCGGTTTGAGCCAGTCCGTTCCCGTTTGATCCAGTTTGTGCCGGTCTGGTCGGGTTTGAGCCGGTCAAAACCCGTTTTAGCCGGTATAGTCTGGTTTGAGTCCGATTTGAGCTGGTCAAAACCAGTTTGAGGCGGTCTAGTATGGTTTGAGCCGATCAAAATCGGTTTGAGAAGTTCTGGTCAGGTTTGAGTCTGGTTTGAGCCGTACAAAACCGGTTTGACCCGGTCTGGTCTGGTTTTAGCCGATTTGTGCCGGTCTGGTCTGGTTTGAGCCGGTCAAAACCTGTTTGAGCCAGTGTGGTCCAGTATGAGACGGTCAACACCGGTTTGAGCCGTTCTGGTCCAGTTTGATCCGATTTCAGCCGGTCTGGTATGCACTGAGCCGGTCTGGTCCGGTTTGAGCCGGTCAAATCTGGTTTGAGCCGCTCTGGTCCTATTTGAGCTGGTCAAAACCGGTTTGAGCCGGTCTAAGAGCCGGTCTCATCCGGTTTGATCCGATTTGAGCTGGTCTGCTCCGGTTTGAGCCAGTCAAAACCTGTTTGAACCGGTCTGGTCCCGTTTGAGATGGTCTGGTCCAGTGTGAGTCGGGTTTGAGCCGGATAAACACGGTTTGAGCTGGTATAGTCCGCTTTGAGCCGGTTGAGCAGGTATGGTCTGGTTTGAGCCAGTGAAAATAGGATACAGCCGGTCTGGTCTGGTTTGATCCGGTTTGATCCGGTCTGGTCCGTTCTGAGCCGGTGTGGTCTGATTTCATCCGGTCAAACCGGTTTGAGCCGGTCTGGTGCGGTTTGAGCCGCTGTGGTCGGGTTTGAGGCGGTCAAAGCGGTTTGAGATGGTCTGGTCTGGTTTGAGTCCGTTTTGAGCCAGTCAAACCTGGTTTGAGCCAGTCTGGCCCGGTTTAAGCCTTTCTGTTCGGGTCTGAGCCGGTCAACACCATTTTGAGGCCGTCTGGTCCGGTTTGATCCCTTTTAAGCCTGTCTGGTCCGATTTGATACGGTTGAGATGGTCTGGTCCGGTTTGAGCTGGTCAATAATGGTTGGAGCCGGTCTGGCCTGGTTTGGGTCCGGTTTGAGCCGGTCTACACCCGTTTGAGCCGGTCTGGTCCCCTTTGAGTCTGGTTTGAGCCGGTCTGGTCCTGGTTCGTTTTGAGCTGGTGAAAACCGGTTTGAGCTGGTCTCGTCCGGTTTGAGCCAGTCAAAACCGATTTGAGCCGGACTGGTCCGATTTGAACCCAGTTTGAGCTGTTCAACACCGGTTTTAGCCGGTCTGGTCCGGGTTGAGACCGGTCTGAGCCGGTCAACACCGGTTTGAGAAAGTCTGGTCCGATATGATCCGGTTGAGCCGGTCTGGTCCAGTTTCAGCCGGTCAAAACCGGTTTGAGCCGGTCTGGTCTGATTTGAGCCAGTCGGGTCCGGTTTGAGTCCGGTTTGAGCCGGACAAACCCGGTTTGAGCCGGTCTGGTCCGTTTAAGCCTGTTGAGCTGGTCTGGTCTGATTTGAGCAGGTGAAAACCGCTTTCAGCCGTTCTGGTCCGGTTTGATCCGGTCTCGTTTGGTTTGAGCTGGTCAAAACTGGACTGAGCTGGTCTGGTCCGGTTTGAGCTGGTGTGGGCGGGTCTGAGGCGGTCAAAACCGGTTTGAGTCGGTCTGGTCCGGTATGAGTCCGGTTTGAGACAGTCAAACCCGGTTTGAGCCAGTCTGGTCCAGTTTAAGCCGGTCTGGTCGGATCTGAGTTGGTCATCACCAGTTTGAGCCTGTCTGGTCCGGTTTGATCCGGATTAAGCCTGTATGGTTTGATTTGATCCGCTTTAAGACTATGTGGTTCGGTTTGATCCGGTTGAGCCGGTCTGGTCCGGTTTGATTTGGTTGAGACGGTCTGGTCCAGTTTGAGCTGGTCAAAACCGGTTTGAGCCAGTCTTGTCCGATTTGATATGGTGAAAACATGTTTGAACTGGTCTAAGAGCCGGTCTGGTCCGTTTTGATCCTGTTTGAGCCGGTCTGCTTCGGTTTGAGCCAGTCAAATCCTGTTTAAGCCGGTCTGGTCCGGTTTGTGCCGGTTTGAGCCGGTCTGGTCCGGTTTGATCCGGTTGAGCCGGTCTGTTATGGTTTGAGCCAGTCAAAACCAGTTTGAGCCGGTCTGGGCCGGTTTGATCCAGTTCAAGCTGGTGTGGTCCAGTTTGATCCCATTGAGTTGGTCTGGTCTGGTTTGAGATGGTCAAAATGGTTTGAGACGGTCTGGTCCAGATTGAGTACGGTTTGAGACGGTCAACAACGGTTTTAGCCGGTCTGGTCCGGTTAGAGCCTGTTTGGTCCGTATTGAGCCGATCAAAACCAGTTTGAGACGGCCTAAGAGCCGGTCTGGTCCGGTGTGATCCGGTTTGAGCCGGTCCAAACTGGTTTGAGCCTGTCTGGTCCGGTTTGATCCGGTTTGTGCCGTTCTGGTCTAGTTTGAGCTGGTAAAAACGGGTTTGAGCCAGTCTGGTCCAGTTTGAGTCTGATTTGAGCCGGTCAAAACCGGTTTGAGCCGGTCTGGTCTGGTTTGATCCGGTTTGAGCAGGTCTTGTCCGGTTTGAGCCGGTCAAAACCAGTTTGGGCCGGTCTGGTCCGGATTGAGTCCAGTTGGAGCCGGTCAACACCAGTTTGAGCCGGTCTGGTCCAGTTTGAGTCCGGTTTGAGCCAGTCTGGTCCGGTTTGAGCCGGTTTTAGCTTTCCTGGTCTGGTTTGAGTCTGGTTTGAGTCTGGTTTGAGCCGGTCAAAACCGGTTTGATCCAGTTTAAGCCGGTCTGGTCCGGTTTGAGATGGTGAAAACCGGTTTGAGCCGGTCTGGTCCGGTTTAATCCGGTTTGAGCCGGTCTGGTCCGGTTTGAACCGGTTGAGCCGGTCTGTTCTGGTTCGAGCCGGTCAATACTGGTTTTAGCTAGTCTGGTCTGGATTGAGTCCGGTTTGAGCCGTTGAACACCGGTTTGAGAGGGTCTGGTCCGGTTTGAGTCCCGTTTGAACCGGTCAACACTGGTTTGAACCGGTCTGGTCCGGTTTGAGTCCGGTTTGAGCCGGTCAAAGCCGGTTTGAGCCAGTCTGGTCTGGTTTAAGCCAGTCTGGTCGGGTTTGAGCCGGTCAACACCGATTTGAGCCCGTCTGGTCTGATTTGATCCGGTTTAAGCCCTTTGGGTCCGGTTTGATCTGGTTGAGCCGGTCAGTACTGGTATGAGCCGGTCAAAATCGTTTTGAGCTGGTCTGGTCCAGTTTGAGTCCGGTTTGAGAGGGTGAAAACCAGTTTGAGCTGGTCTGGTCTGGTTTGATCCTGTTTGAACCTCTCTGGTCCAGTTTGAGTAGGTCAAAACCGGTTTCAGCCGGTCTTTTCCGGTTTGAGTCCGGGTTGAATCGGTCAAAACCAGTTTGAACCGGTCTGGTCCAGTTTGAGCCAGTCTGGTCGGGTTTGAGCCGGTGTGGTCAGGTTTGAGCTGGTCTGTTTGGGTTTGAGCCGATCTGGTCCAGTTTGAGCTAGTTTTAGCCGGTCGGGTCCGGTTTGATCCCGTTGAGCTGTTCTAGCCTGGTTTGAGCCGGACAAAACCGGTTTGAGCCGGTTGGTCCAGTTTGATCCGGTTTGAGACGGTCTGTTCTGGTTGGAGCCGGTGAAAACCGTTTTCAGCCGGTCTGGTCTGGTTTGAGACTGGTTTGAGCCGGTCTGGTCCAGTTTGAGACGGCTTGAGATGGTCTGGTCTGGTTTGCTCCAATTTGAGCCGGTCTGGACCGGTTTTGGCTGGTGGGGTCGGGTTTGAGCCGGTGAAAACCGGTTTGAGTGGGTCTGGTCCGGTTTGAGCCAGTGAAATCCTGTTCGAGCCGGTCTGGTCCGGTTTGACCCAGATTGAGCCGGTCTGGTCCAGTTGGAGGCGGTCCAAACCGGTTTGAGCCGGTATGGTGCAGTTTGAGCCCGGTTTGAGGCGGTATGCTCCTGGTCCGGTTTGAGCCGATCAAAAATGGTTTGAGCCGATCTAGTCCGGTTTGAGTCCGGTTTCAGCTGGTCTGGTCCGGTTTGAGTCCGGTTTGAGCCGGTCAAAACCAGTTTCAGGCGGTCTGGTTCGATTTTAGCCTGTCAAAACCTGTTTGAGCTTGTCTAAGAGCTGGTCTGGTCGGGTTTGATCAGATTTGAGCCGGTCAAGCCCGGTTTGAGCTGGTCTGGTCCGGTTTGAGCCGGTCAAAACCATTTTCAGCGGGTCTAGTCCGGTTTGAGTCTGGTTTGAGCCAGTCAAGCCCGGTTTGAGCTGTTCTGGTCCGGTTTGAGCCGGTTTGAGCCGGTCTGGTCCGGTTTGAGCCGGTCTGCTCCTGTTTGAGCCGGTGAAAACCGGTTTTAGCCGGTGTGGTCCAGTTTGAGCCGGTGTGGTTGTGTTGGAGCCGGTCAAAACCGTTTTGAGCCATTGTTCTGGTTTGAGTCCAGTTTGAGCTGGTCAAACCCGGTTTGAGCCAGTCTGGTCCGGTTTAAGCCTTTCTGTTTGGGTCTGAGCCGGTCAACACCAGTTTGAGAGGGTCTGGTCCGGTTTGAGTCCAGTTTGAACTGGTCAACACCTGTTTGAGCCGGTCTGGTCCGGTTTGAGTCTGGTTTGAGCCGGTCGAAACCGGTCTGAGCCGGTCTAAGAGCCGGTCTGGTCCGGTTTGATCCGGTATGAGAGGGTCTGGTCCAGTTTGAGCCAGTCAAACCCGGTTGGAGCCGGTCTGGTCTGCTTTGAGTCCGGTTGGAGCTAGTTAACTCCGGGTTGAGAGGCTCTGGTCTGGTTTGAGTCCGATTTGAACCGGTCAACACCGGTTTGAGCCAGTCTCGTCCGGTTTGGGTCCGGTTTGAGCCGGTCAAAACCAGTTTGAGCTGGTCTAAGAGCCGGTCTGGTCCGGTTTGATCCTGTTTGAGCGGGTCTCGTCCAGTTTCAGCCGGTCAAACATGGTTTGAGCCGGTCTGGTCCGCTTTGATTCCGGTTTGAGCCGGTCAAATCCGTTTTGAGTCAGTCTGGTCCAGGTTGAGCCAGTCTGGTCGGGTTTGAGCCGGTCATCACCGGTTTGAGTCGGTCAGGTCTGGTTAGATCCGGTTCAAGCCGGTGTGGTCCAGTTTGATCCCATTGAGTTGGTCGGGTCTGGTTTGAGCCGGTCAAAACCGGTTTGAGCTGGTATGGTCCATTTTGAGTACGATGTGAGATGGTCAACACCAGTTTTAGCCGGTCTGGTCCGGTTAGAGCCGGTCTGGTCTGTATTGAGCCGATCAAAACCGGTTTGAGACGGTCTAAGGGTCAGTCTGGTCTGGTTTGATCCGGTTTAAGCCGGGCTGGACCGGTTTGAGCTGGTCTGGTCCGGTTTGAGACGGTCCAAACCTATTTGAGCTGGTCTGATCCGGTTTGATCTGGTTTGAGCCGGTCTGGTCGTGTGTGAGCCGGTCAAAACAGGTATGAGCCGGTCTGGTCCGGTTTGAGTCCGGTTGGAGCCGGTCAACTCCGGGGTGAGAGGCTCTGGTCTGGTTTGAGTCCGGTTTGAACTGGTCAACACTGGTTTGAGCCAGTCTGGTCCAGTTTGGGTCCAGTTTGAGCCGGTCAAAACTGCTTTGAGCTGGTCTAAGAGCCGGTCTGGTCCGGTTTGATCCTGTTTGAGTGGGTCTCGTCCGGTTTCAGCCGGTCAAACATGGTTTGAGCTGGTCTGGTCCGCTTTGATTCCGGTTTGAGCCGGTCAAATCCGTTTTGAGTCAGTCTGGTCCGGGTTAAGCCAGTCTGGTCGGGTTTGAGCCGGTCATCACCGGTTTGAGCCGGTCTGGTCCGGTTTGAGTCCGGTTGGAGCCGGTCAACACCAGTTTGAGAAGGTCTGGTCCAGTTTGAGTCTGGTTTGAGCTGGTCATAACCGGTTTGAGCATGTCTGGTCTGGTTAGAGTCCAGTTTGAGCCTGTCTGGCCTGGTTTGAGCCATTTTAGCTTTCCTGGTCCCGTTTGAGTCCGGTTTGAGCTGGTCAAAACCGGTTTGATCCGATTTAAGCTGGTCTGGTTTGGTTTGAGACGTTGATACAGTTTTAGTCCATGTGGTCAATTTTGAGCCGGTTTGAGCCGGTCTGGTCCAGTTTGAGTCCGATTTGAGCTGGTCAAAACCAGTTTGAGCCGGTCTGCTTCAGTTTGAGATGGTCAAAACTGGTTTGAAATGGTCTGGTCTGGTTTGAGTCCGGTTTGTGCTGGTCAAAACCGGTGTGAGCCGGTCTGGTCCGGTTTGATCCGGTTTGTGCCGGTCTGGTCGGGTTTGAGCTGGTCAAAACCGGTTTGAACCCGTCTGCTCCGATTTGATCCAGTTTAAGCCGGTCAGGTCTGGTTTGTTCCGGTTGAGCCAGTCTGGATTGGTATGAGCCGGTCAAAATCGGTTTGAGCCGGTCTGGTCCAGTTTGAGTCCGGTTTGAGATGGTCTGGTCCGGTTTGAGCCGGTGAAAACCGGTTTCAGCCTGTCTGGTCTGGTTTGATCCGATTTGAGCCTCTGAGGTCTGGTTTGAGTAGGTCAAAACCGGTTTCAGCCGGTCTTTTCCGGTTTGAGTCCAGTTTGAATCGGTCAAAACCGGTTTGAGGCAGTCTGGTCCGGTTTGTGCCGGTCAAAACCGGTTTGAGTCCGGTTTGAACCGGTCAAAACCGGTTTGAGGAGGTCTGGTTCGATTTGAGCCTGTCAAAACCTGTTTGAGCTGGTCTAAGAGTCGGTCAGTTCGGGTTTGATCAGGTTTGAGCCGGTCAAGACCGGTTTGAGCTGGTCTGGTCTGGTTTGAGCCGGTCAAAACCGTTTTCAGCGGGTCTGGTCCGGTTTGAGTCCGGTTTGAGCCAGTCAAGCACGGTTTGTGCTGTTCTGGTCCGGTTTGAGCCGGTTTGAGCCGGTCTGGTCTGGTTTGAGCCAGTCAAAATCGGTTTGAGCCGGACTGGTCCAGTTTGAGCCGGTGTGGTCATGTTTGAGCCGGTCAAAACCGTTTTGAGCCGGTGTTCCGGTTTGAGTCCAGTTTGAGCTGGTGAAACCCGGTTTGAGCCAGTCTGGTCCGATTTAAGCCTTTCTGTTCGGGTCTGAGCCAGTCAACACCGGTTTGAGCCAGTTTGGCCTGGTTTGATCCGGTTTAAGCCTGTCTGCTCTGGTTTGATCCGGTTGAGCTGGTCTGGTCCGGTTTCAGCTGGTCAAAAACCGGTTGGAGCCGGTCTGGTCTGGTTTGGGTCTGGTTTGAGCCGGTCTACACCGGTTTGAGCCAGACTGGTCCGGTTGTAGTCTAGTTTGAGCCAGTCTGGTCCTGGTTCATTTTGAGCCGGTGAAAACCGGTTTGAGCCAGACTTGTCTGGTTTGAGCCAGTTGAAACTGGTTTGAGCCAGACTAGTCCGGTTTGAATCTGGTTTGAGCCGTTCAACACCAGTTTGAGCTGGTCTGGTCAGATTTGAGTCCGATCTGAGCTGGTCAACACCAGTTTGAGACGGTCTGGTCCGGTTTGATCCGGTTTAAGCCGTTCTGGTCCGGTTTGATGCGGTTGAGCTGGTCTGGTCCGGTTTGAGCTGGTCAAAACCGGTTTGAGCCGGTCTGGTCCGATTTGAGCCGGTCTGGACCAGTTTGAGTCAGGTTTGAGCCGGACAAAACCGGTTTGAGCCGGTCTCGTCCGATTTGATCCGGTTGAGCCGGTCTGGTCCGGTTTGAGTCTGGTTTGAGCCGGTCCACACCGGTTTGAGCCGGTCTACTCCGGTTTGAGTCTGGATTGAGTTGGTCATAACCGGTTTCAACCGGTCTGGTCCACTTTGAGCCGGTCAAAACCTGTTTGATCCGGTTTGTGCCGGTCTGGTCGAGTTTGAGCTGGTCAAAACCGGTTTGAACCCGTCTGCTCCGGTTTGATCCGGTTTAAGCCGGTCAGGTTCGGTTTGTTCCGGTTGAGCCAGTCTGGATTGGTATGAGCCGGTCAAAATCGGTTTGAGCCGGTCTGGTCCAGTTTGAGTCCGGTTTGAGATGGTCTGGTCCGGTTTGAGCAGGTGAAAACCGGATTCAGCCGGTCTGGTCTGGTTTGATCTGGTTTGAGCCTCTGAGGTCTGGTTTGAGTAGGTCAAAACCGGTTTCAGCCGGACTTTTCTGGTTTGAGTCCAGTTTGAATCGGTCAAAACCGGTTTGAGGCAGTCTGGTCCGGTTTGTGCCGGTCAAAACCGGTTTGAGTCCAGTTTGAACCGGTCAAAACCGGTTTGAGGAGGTCTTGTTCGATTTGAGCCTGTCAAAACCTGTTTGAGCTGGTCTAAGAGTCGGTCAGTTCGGGTTTGATCAGGTTTGAGCCGGTCAAGACCGGTTTGAGCTGGTCTGGTCTGGTTTGAGCCGGTCAAAACCATTTTCAGCGGGTCTGGTCCAGTTTGAGTCCGGTTTGAGCCGGTCAAGAACGGTTTGTGCTGTTCTGGTCCGGTTTGAGCCGGTTTGAGCCGGTCTGGTCTGGTTTGAGCCGGTCAAAATCGGTTTGAGCCGGACTGGTCCAGTTTGAGCCGGTGTGGTCATGTTTGAGCCGGTCAAAACCGTTTTGAGCCGGTGTTCCGGTTTGAGTCCAGTTTGAGCTGGTGAAACGCGGTTTGAGCCAGTCTGGTCCGATTTAAGCCTTTCTGTTCGGGTCTGAGCCAGTCAACACCGGTTTGAGCCAGTTTGGTCCGGTTTGATCTGGTTTAAGCCTGTCTGGTCCGGTTTGATCCCGTTGAGCCGGTCTGGTCCGGTTTCAGCTGGTCAAAACCGGTTGGAGCCGGTCTGGTCTGGTTTGGGTCTGGTTTGAGCCAGTCTACACCAGTTTGAGCCAGTCTGGTCTGGTTGTAGTCTGGTTTGAGCCAGTCTGGTCCTGGTTCATTTTGAGCCGGTGAAAACTGGTTTGAGCCAGACTTGTCTGGTTTCAGCCAGTCGAAACCGGTTTGAGCCAGACTAGTCCGGTTTGAATCTGGTTTGAGCCGTTCAACACCAGTTTGAGCTGGTCTGGTCTGATTTGAGTCCGACCTGAGCTGGTCAACACCAGTGTGAGACGGTCTGGTCCGGTTTGAACTGGTTTAAGCTGTTCTGGTCCGGTTTGATGCGGTTGAGCCGGTCTGGTCCGGTTTGAGCGGTCAAAACCGGTTTGAGCCGGTCTGGACCAGTTTGAGTCAGTTTGAGCCGGACAAAACCGGTTGAGCCGGGGTCTCGTCCGATTTGATCCGGTTTGAGCCGGTCTCGTCCAGTTTGAGTCTGGTTTGAGCCGGTCCACACCGGTTTGAGCCAGTCTACTCCGGTTTGAGTCCGGATAGAGTTGGTCATAACCAGTTTCAACCGGTCTGGTCCGCTTTGAGCCGGTCAAAACCTGTTTGAGCCGGTCTGGTCCGGTTTGATCTGGTTTGAGCGGGTGTGGTCAAGATTGAGCCGGTGAAACCTGGTTTGAGCCAGTCTGGTCCGGTTTGAGTCCGGTTTGAGCCGGTCAAACCCGGTTTGAGCCAGTCTGGTCCGGTTTAAGCCAGTCTGGTCGGGTTTGAGCCGGTCAAAACCATTTTCAGCCGGTCTGTTCCGGTTTGAGTCCGGTTTGAGCCGGTCTGGTCTGGTTTAGCTGGTTTGAGCTTGTCTGGTCCGGTTTGAGCCAGTTAAAACCGGTTTCAGCCAGTCTGTTGCGATTTGAGCCCCTAAAAACCAGTTTGAGCCAGTCTAATACCGTCAAAACAGGTATGAGCCGGTCTGCTCCAGTTTGATCGGTTTTGAACCGGTCTGGTCCGGTTTGTGATGGTCAAAACCGGTTTGATCCGGTTTAAGCCGGTCTGGTCCGGTTTGATCCGGTTGAGCCGGTCTCGTCTGGTTTGATACGGTCAAACCGTGTTTGAGCCGGTCTGTTCCTGTTTGAGTCCTGTTTGAGCCATTTAAAACCGGTTTGACCCGGTCTGGTCCTGTTTGAGTCAGGTTTGAGCCAGTCAAAATCGGTTTGAGGCTATCTGGACCGTTTCAGCTGGTCAAAAAGCGGTTTGCTACTGGTTTGAGATGGTCTGGTCCGGTTTGAGCCGGTCTGGTCAGGTTTGATCCGGATGAGCTGGTACAGTCTGGTGTGAGCCTGTTTAAAACCGGTTTGAGCCGATCTGGTCCGGTTTGATCCGGTTTGAGCTGTTCTGGTCCTGTTTGATCCGGTTTGAGCGGTCTGGTCCGTTTTGATCTGGTTGAGCCAGTATGGTCTGGTTTGAGCCGGTCCAAACTGGTTTGAGCCGGTCTCATGCGGTTTCAGCCAGTCTTGTCGGGTTTGAGCCGGTCAAAACGTGTCTGAGCCGGTTTGGTCCGGTTTGAGTCTGGTTTGAGCTGGACAACAGCAGTTTGAGACGGTCTTGTCCGGTTTTGAGTGTGGTTTGAGCCGGTCATAACCGGTTAGATTTGGTCTAGTCCGCTTTGAGCCGGTCAAAACCGGTTTGAGCCGGTCTGGTCCGGGTTTTAGCCGGTCCTGGACGTGTTTGAGTCGGTCAAAACCGGTTTGAGGCAGTCTCGTCCAGTTTCAGCCTGTCTGGTTGGGTTTGAGCCGGTCAAAAGCGGTTTGAGCTGGTCTATTCCTGTTTGAGGTCTGGTGTGAACGGGTCTGGTCTGGTTTTAGCTGGTCTGGTAGGGTTTGAGCCAGTCAAAACCGGTTAGAGCCTGTCTGGTTAGGTTTCAGACGGTCTGGTCGCGTTTGAGCCGGTCAAAACCGGTTTGAGCCGGTCTAGTCCCGTTTCAGCCGGTCTGGTCGGGTTTGAGTCTGTTTTGAGCCGGTCAAAACCTTTTGGAGCCGGTCTGGTCCGGTTTGAGCTGGTCTAAGAGCCGATCTGGTCTGGTTTGATTAGGTTTGAGCCGGTTTCGTCCGGTTTGAGTCAGTCTAACCCGGTTTGAGCCGTTCTGGTACGGTTTGAGTCCCGTTTGAGCCGGTCAAAGCCTGTTTGAGCCAGTCTGGCTCGGTTTAAGCCAGTCTGGTCGGGTTTGAGCCGGTCAACCCTGGTTTGAGCCAGTCTGTTTCCGGTTTGATCCAGTTAAAGACAGTCTGGTCCGGTTGGATCCGGTTTAGCCGGTCTGCTCAGGTTTGACCCGGTCAAAACCGGTTTGAGCTGGTCTGGTCCGGTTTTGAGTCCGGTTTGAGATGGTCTGGTCCGGTTTGAGCCGGTCAAAACCGGTTTAAGCCGTTCTGGTCCGTATTGAGCCGATTAAAACCAGTTTGGGACTGTCCTAAGGCCCGGTCTGGTCCAGTTTGATCCAGTTTGAGTCTGTCTGGTCCGGTTTTGAGCTGGTCCAAAACCGGTTTGAGCTGGCCTGTTCCGGTTTTGAGTCCAATTGAGCCGGTCAAAACCGGTTTGAGCTGGTCTGGTCCGGTGGTGAGCTGGTCAAATCCTGTTTGAGTCAGTCTGGTGCGGTTTGAGCCGGTTTGAGCCGGTCTGGTCCGGATTGATCCGGTAGAGCCGGTCTGGGCCTTTGTGAGCTGGTCTAAACCGGTTTGAGCCGGTCTGGTCCGATTTGAGCCGGTCAAAACAATTTTCAGCCGGTCTGGTCCGGTTTGAGTCCAGTTTGAGCTGGTCTGGTCTGGTTTCAGCTGATCAAAACCGGTTTGAGCACGTCTGGTCGATTTTGATCCGGTTTGAGCCATTCTGGTCCGGTTTGAGCTGTTCTGGTCCGGTTTGAGTCTGGTTCGAGCCGGTCAACACCGGTTTGAGCCGGTCTGGTCCTGTATGAGTCCAGTTTGAGCCTGGTCAACACCGGTTTGAGCCGGTCTGGTCCGGTTTGAGTCCCATTTGAGCCGGTCAAAACTGGTTTGAGCCAGTCTGCTCCGGTTTGAGTCCAATTTGAGCCGGTCAAACCCTGTTTGAGCCAGTCTGGTTCGGTTTAAGCCAGTCTGGTCGGGATTGAGATGGTCAAGCCTGGTTTTGAGCCAATCTGCTCCAGTTTGATCCGGTTTAGCTGGTCTGTTCTGGTTTGACCTGGTCAAAACCGGTTTGAGCGGTCTGGTCCGGTTTGAGTCCAGTTTGATGTGGTCTGGTCCAGTTTGAGATGGTCAAAGCCGGTATGATCCGGTCTGGTCCGTATTGAGCGAATCAAAACCGGTTTGAGACTGTCTAAGGGCCGATCTGGTCCAGTTTGATCCAGTTTGATTCTGTCTGCTCCGGTTTGAGCTGGTCAAAAGAGGTTTGAGCCGGTCTGTTCTGGCTTGAGTCCAATTTGAGCAGGTCAAAACCGGTTTGAGCCGCTCTGCTCCGGTGTCAGCTGGTCAAATCCTGTTTGAGCCGGTCTGGTGCGGTTTGAGCTGGTTTTTGGCCGGTCTGGTCTGGATTGATCCGGTAGAGCCGGTCTGGGCTTTTGTGAGCTGGTCAAAACCGGTTTGAGCCGGTCTGGTCCGGTTTGATCCGGTTTGATGCGGTCTGGTCTGATTTGAGCCGGTCAAAACCGTTTTCAGCCGGTCTGGTCCGGTTTGAGTCCCGATAGAGCTGGTCTGGTCCGGTTTGTGCCTGTTTGAGCCTGTTTGGTCCGGTTTGAACCGATTTGAGATGGTCTGGCCCAGTTTGAGCCGGTCTGGTCTGGTTTAAGCTGGTCAAAACCGGTTTGAGCCGGTCTGGTCCGTTTTGATCTGGTTTGAGCCTGTCTGGTCCTGTTTGAGCTGTTCTGGTCCGGTTTGAGTCTGGTTCGAGCCGGTCAACACTGGCGTGAGCCGGTCTGGTCAGGTTTCAATCAGGTTTGAGCCAATCAACATCGGTTTGAGCCGGTCTGGTCCGGTTTGATCCTATTTGAGCCGGTCTGGTCCGGTTTCTGTTGCTCAAAACCGGTTTGAGCCGATCTGGTCCGTTTTGATCCTGTTTGAGCCTGTCTGGTCCGGTTTGAGCCATTCTGGTCCGGTTTGAGTCTGGTTCGAGCCGTTCAACACCGGTTTGAGCCGGTCTGGTCTGGTTTCAGCTGGTGCAAACCGGTTTGAGCCGGTCTGGTCTTGTTTGAGTCTGGTTTGAGCCGGTCATTGGTTTGTGCTGCTCTGGTCCGATTTGAGCCGGTCAAAACCGTTTTGAGCCGGTCTATTCCAGTTTGAGTCCGGTTTGAACGGGTGTGGTCCGGTTTTAGCTGGTCTGCTAGGGTTTGAGCCGGTCCAAACCGGTTTGAGCCTGTCTGGTCCGGTTTCAGACGGTCTGCTCGGGTTTGAGCCAGTCAAAACCGGTTTGGGCTGGTCTGGTCCGATTTGACCCAGTCAAAACCGGTTTGAGGTGGTCTCGTCCCGTTTCAGACGGTCTGGTCGGGTTTGAGCCGGTTAAAACCGGCTTGAGCCGGTCGGGTCCAGTTTGAGTCTGGTTTGAGCCGGTCTGGTCCGGTTTGATCTGGTTTCAGTGGTTCTGATCTGGTTTGAACCGGTTTGAGCCGGTTTGGTCCGATTTGATCTGGTTGAGTCAGACTGGTCTGGTTTGAGCCAGTCCAAACCGGTTTGAGCCAGTCTCGCCGATTTCAGCTGGTCTGGTCGGGTTTGAGCCGGTCAAAACGGGTTTGAGACGGTCTGGTCTGGTTTGAGTCCGGTTTCAGACGGTCAAAAGCGGTTGGAGCTGGTCAGGTCATGTTTGAGCTGGTCAAAAACGATTGGAGCTGGTCTGTTCTGGTTTTGGTCCGGTTTGAGCCGGTCTACACCCGTTTGAGCCGGTCTGGTCCGGTGTGAGTCTGGTATGAGCCGGTCTGGTCCTGGTTCATTTTGAGCTGGTGAAAACCGCTTTGAGCTGGTCTCGTCCGGTTTCAGCCAGTCGAAACCGATTTGAACCGGACTGTTCCGGTTTGAATCCGGTCTGAGCCGGTCAACACCGGTTTGAGCCAGTCTGGTCCGGTTTGATCCGGTTTAAGCCGGTCTAGTCCGGTTAGATGTGGTCGAGACGGTCTTGTCCGTTTTGATCTGGTTTGAGCCTGTCTGGTCCGGTTTGAGCCGTTCTGGTCCGGTTTGAGTCTGGTTCAAGCCGGTCAACACCGGTTTGAGCCGGTCTGTTCTGGTTTGAGTCCAGGTTGAGATGGTCTGGTCCGGTTTGAGCTGCTCAAAATGGGTTTGAGCCTTTCTGGTCCATATTGAGCCGATCAAAACCGGTTTGAGACTGTCTGAGGGCCAGTCTCGTATGGTTTGATCCAGTTTGAGTCTGTCTGTGCCGGTTTGAGATGGTCAAAACCGGTTTGAGCCGGTCTGTTCCAGTTTGAGTCCAATTTGAGCTGGTAAAAACCGGTTTGAGCCGGTCTGGTAGAGTATGAGCTGGTCAAATCCTGTTTTAGCCGGTCTGGTGCGGTTCGAGCCAGTTTGAGCCGGTCTGGTTCGGTTTCAGCTGGTCACAACTGGTCTGAGCCAGTCTGGTCCGGTTTTAGCAGGTCTGGTCGGGGTTGACTCGGTCAAAACTGATTTCAGCCGGTCTTGTCTGGTTTCAGACTGTCTGCTCGGGTTTGAGCCGGTGAACCAGTTTGAGCCGGTCTGGTCCTGTTTGAGTCTGGTTTGAGTCGGTCAAAATCGCTTTGTGCTGCTCTGGTCCGATTTGAGCCGGTCAACACCGGTTTGAGCAGGTCTGTTCCGGTTTGAGTCCGGTTTGAACGGGTCTGGTCCAGTTTTAGCTTGTCTGCTAGTGTTTGAGCTGGTCAAAACCAGTTTGAGCATGTCTGGTCCAGTTTCAGACGGTCTGGTCGCATTTGAGCCGGTCAAAACTGGTTGGTGCCGGTCTAGTCCGATTTGACCTGGTCAAAACCAGTTTGAGGCGGCCTCGTCCCGTTTCAGCCGGTCTGGTCGGGTTTGAGCCAGTTAAAACCGGTTTGAGCCGGTCGGGTCCGGTTTGAGTCTGGTTTGAGCTGGTCAAAACCGGTTTGAGCCAGTCTGGTCTGGTTTGATGCGGTTTTCAGCGGTTCTGGTCCGGTTTGATCCGGTTTGAGCCGGTCTGGTCCGGTTTCATCTGGTTTAGCCAGTCTGGTCTGGTTTGAGCCGGTCCAAACCGGTTTGAGCCAGTCTTGTCCGGTTTCAGCCGGTCTGGTCGGGGTTGAGCCGGTCAAAACGGGTTTGAGACGGTCTGGTCCGGTTTGAGTCCGCTTTGAGCCGGTCAAAACCGGTTTGAGCCGGTCTGGTCCACTTTGAGTCCGGTTTGAGCTGGACAACACCGGTTTGGGAGGTTGTGGTCCGGTTTGAGTGCGGTTTGAGACGGTCATAACCGGTTAGAGCCGTTCTAGTCTGCTTTGAGCCGGTCAAAACTGGTTTGAGCCGATCTGGTTCGATTTTTGCCGGTCTGGACGGGTTAGAGTCGGTCAAAACCGGTTTGAGGCGGTCTCATCCAGTTTCAGCCAGTCTGTTCTTGTTTGACCCGGTCAAAACCGGTTTGAGCTTGTCTGGTCCGGATTGAGTCCGGGTTGAGATGGTCTGGTCCAGTTTGAGGCGATCAAAACCGGTTTGAGCCATTCTGGTCTGTATTGAGCCGATCAAAACCAGTTTGAGACTGTCTAAGGGCCGGTCTGGTCTGGGTTGATCCGGTTTGAGTCTGTCTGGTCCAGTTTGAGCTGGTCAAAACCAGTTTGAACCGGTCTGGTCCGGTTTGATTCAGTGAGCCGGTATGGTCTGGTTTGAGTCGTTCAAAACCGTTTTGAGCTGATCTGGTCCGGATTGAGTCAGGTTTGAGCTGGTCAACACCGGTTTTATCTGTTCTGCTCCGGTTTGAGTCCGGTTTGATCCGGTCTGGTCCCGATTGAGCCGTTCAAAACCGGTTTGAACCGTTCTGGTCTGTATTGAGCGGTTCAAAACCGGTTTGAGACGGTCTAAGAGCCGGTCCGGTCCCGTTTGATCCAGTTTAAACCGGTCTGGTCTGGTTTGATCCGGTTGAGCCAGTCTGGTTCGGTTTGAGCCGGTCAAAACTGGTCTGAGCCAGTCTGGTCCTGTTTTAGCCGTTCTGGTCGGGGTTGACCCGGTTAAAACCGGTTTCAGCCAGTATCGTCCGGTTTCAGCCAGTCTGGTCGGGTTTGAGCCGGTGAAAACCGGTTTGAGCCGGTCTGGTCTTGTTTGAGTCTGGTTTGAGCCGGCCAAAATTGGTTTGTGCTGCTCTGGTCCGATTTGAGCCGGTCAAAACCGTTTTGAGCCGGTCTATTCCAGTTTGAGTCCGGTTTGAACGGGTCTGGTCTGGTTTTAGCTGGTCTGCTAGGGTTTGAGCCGGTCCAAACCGGTTTGAGCCTGTCTGGTCCGGTTTCAGACAGTCTGGTCGGGTTTCAGCCGGTCAAAACCGGTTTGGGCCGGTCTGGTCCGATTTGACCCAGTCAAAACCGGTTTGAGGCGGTCTCATCCCGTTTCAGACGGTCTGGTCGGGTTTGAGCCGGTTAAAACCGGTTTGAGCCGGTCTGGTCTTGTTTGAGTCTGGTTTGAGCCGGCCAAAATTGGTTTGTGCTGCTCTGGTCCGATTTGAGCCGGTCAAAACCGTTTTGAGCCGGTCTATTCCAGTTTGAGTCCGGTTTGAACGGGTCTGGTCTGGTTTTAGCTGGTCTGCTAGGGTTTGAGCCGGTCCAAACCGGTTTGAGCCTGTCTGGTCCGGTTTCAGACAGTCTGGTCGGGTTTCAGCCGGTCAAAACCGGTTTGGGCCGGTCTGGTCCGATTTGACCCAGTCAAAACCGGTTTGAGGCGGTCTCATCCCATTTCAGACGGTCTGGTCGGGTTTGAGCCGGTTTAAAACCGGTTTGAGCCAGTCGGGTCCGGTTTGAGTCTGGTTTGAGCCGGTCAAAACCGGTTTGAGCCAGCCTGGTCCGGTTTGATCTGGTTTCAGTGGTTCTGATCCGGTTTGAACCGGTTTGAGCCGGTTTGGTCCGATTTGATCTGGTTGAGATAGACTGGTCTGGTTTGAGCCGGTCCAAACCGGTTTGAGCCGGTCACGTCCGATTTCAGCCGGTCTGGTCGGGTTTTAGCCGGTGAAAACGGGTTTGAGACGGTCTGGTCCGGTTTGAGTCCGGTTTCAGCCGGTCAAAAGCGGTTGGAGCCGGTCAGGTCATGTTTGAGCTGGTCAAAAACGATTGGAGCTGGTCTGTTCCGGTTTGGGTCCTGTTTGAGCCGGTCTACACCCGTTTGAGCCAGTCTGGTCCAGTTTGAGTCTGGTTTGAGCCAGTCTGGTCCTGGTTCGTTTTGAGCCGGTGAAAACCGCTTTGATCCGGTCTCGTCCGGTTTCAGCCAGTCGAAACTGATTTGAACCGGACTGTTCCGGTTTGAATCCGGTCTGAGCCGGTCAACACCGGTTTGAGCTGGTCTGGTCCGGTTTGATCTGGTTTAAGCCGGTCTGGTCCGGTTTGATCCGGATGAGCCGATCTGGTCCGGTTTGAGTCTGGTTTGAGCCGGACAACCCGTTTTGAGCCGGTCTGGTCCGCTTTGAGCCGGTTGAGCTGGTCTGGTCTGGTTCGAGCCGGTGAAAACCGCTTTCAGCCAATCTCGTCCAGTTTGATCCGGTTTAAGCCAGTCTGGTCCGGTTTGAGCCAGTCAAAACAGGTTTGAGCCGGTCTGGTCCGGTACGAGTCTGGTTTGAGACGGTCAAACCCGGTTTGAGCCCGCCTGGTCCAGTTTAAGCTGGTCTGGTCGGATCTGAGCCGGTGAACACCGGTTTGAGCCGGTCTGGTACGGTTTGAACCGGTTTAAGCCTGTCTGGTTCGGTTTGATCCGGTTGAGCCGGTCTGGTCCGGTTTGAGCCGGTCAAAACCAGTTTGAGCCAGTCTGGTCCGATTTGAGTCCGGTTTGGGCCGGTCAACACCGGTTTGAGCCGTTCTGGTCCGGTTTGAGTCCGGTTTGAGCCGATCTGGTCCTGGTGTGGTTTGAGTCAGGCAAAGCCGGTTGGAGCAGTTCTGGTCCGGTTAGAGTATGGTTTGAGACGGACAACAGCAATTTAAACCGGTCTGGTCCGGTTTGAGTCCAGTTTGAGGTGTTCTGGCCTTGGTCCGGTTTGAAACGGTGAAAACCGGTTTGAGCCGGACTCGTACGGTTTGAGCCGGTGAAAACCGGTTTGAACCGGACACGTCCGGTTTGAGCCGGTCGAAACCGGTTTGAGACGGTCTGCTCCTGTTTAATCTGGTTTAAGACGGTCTGGTCCAGTTTGATCCTGTTGAGCTGGTCTGGTCAGCTTTGAGCTGGTCAAAACCGGTTGGACTTGGTCTGGTCCGGTTTGAGTCCGGTTGGAGCCAGTCAACACCTTTTTGAGACGGTCTGGTCTGGTTTGAGTCTGGTTTGAGCTGGTCATAACCGGTTTGAACCGGTCTGGTCCTGCTTGAGCCGGTCTAAGAGCCGGTCTGGTCCTATTTGAGCCAGTCTAAGAGCCGGTCTGGTCCGGTTTGAGTCCGGTTTGAGCCGGACAAACCCGTTTTGAGCCAGTCTGGTCCACTTTGATCCGGTTGAGCCGGACTGGTCCGGTTTGAGCCGGTCAAAACCGGTTTGAGCCAGTCTGGTCCGATTTGAGCCGGTCAAAACATGTTTGAGCTGGTCTAAGAGCCGGTCTGGTCCGTTTTGATCCTGTTTGAGCTGGTCTGCTCTGGTTTGAGCCAGTCAAAACCGGTTTGAGCCGGTCTGGTCCGGTTTAATCTGGTTTGAGCCGGTCTGGTTCAGTTTTAGCCGGTCAAAACCGGTTTTAGCCGGTCTGGTACGGTTTGAGTCCGGTTGGAGCCGGTCAACACCATTTTGAGACGGTCTAGTCCTGTTTGAGTCTGGTTTGAGCTGGTCATAACCGGTTTGAGCCGGTCAGGTCAGGTTTGAGTGCGGTTTGAGCCGGTCTGGTCTGGTTTGAGACAGTTTTAGCTTGTCTGGTCCGGTTTGAGTCCGGTGAGCCGGTCAAAACCGGTTTGAGACGTTAAGGTCTGTATTGAGCGGGTCAAAACCGGTTTGATCCGGTTTAAGCTGTTCTGGTCCGGTTTGAGACAATCCAAACCGGTTTGGACCAGACTGGTCCAGTTTGATCCGGTTTGTGCCATTCTGGTCGGATTTGAGCCAGTCAAAAGCGGTTTGAGCCGATCTGGTCCGGTTTGAGTCCGATTTGAGCCATTCAAAACCGGATTGAGGTGGTCTGGTATGGTTTGAGTCCGGTTTGAGCCGGATAAAACTGGTTTGACCCGCTCTGGTCTGGTTTTAGCCGGTTTGAGCCAGTCTGGTTTGGTTTGAGCCCGTGAAAACCAGTTTGAGCCCGTCTGGACCAGTTTGAGCCCGTCGACACCGGTTTGAGCCGGTCTATTTCGGTTTTAGCTGATACGGTTGTGTTTGAGCTGGTCAAAACTGGTTTGTATCGGTGTGGTCTGGTTTGATCCCCCGAGTGTACACTCCCCTGAGTGAGCGCTCACCTGAGTGGGCACTCTGCTTTGTGAGCATCTCCCTGAGTGTGCACTACCCTCAGTGTGCACTCGTCTCAGTGAGGACTCCCCTGAGTGTGCACTCCCTTGAATGAGCACTCCCCTTCATGTACACTCCCATGAGTGAGCCAGTCAAACCCGATTTGAGTCAGTCTGGTCTGGTTTAAGCCGGTCTGGTCAGGTCTGAGCCGGTCAACGCCCGTTTGAGGCGGTCTGGTACAGTTTGATCCGGTTTAAGCCGGTGTGGTCCAGTGTGATCCGATTAAGCCGGTCTGGTCCGGTTTGAGCTGGTCAAAACCGGTTTGAGCTGGTCTGGTCTGGTTTGATCCGGTTTGAGCCGGTCTGGTCCGGTTTGACCTGGTTTGAGCCAGTCAATATCGGTTTGAGTCCGGTTTGAGCCGCCCAAAACCGGATTTAGCGGGTCTAGCCGGTCTGGTCCGGATTCATCTGTTTTGAGCCGGTCTCGTCCGGTTTGATGTGATTTTAGTCCGTGTGGTCCAGTTTGAGCTGGTTTGAGCCGGTCTGTTCCAGTTTGGGTCCGATTTCAGCCGGACAAAACCGCTTTGAGCCGGTCAGCTCTGGTTTGAGTTGGTCGAAACAATTTTGAGATGGTCTGGTCCGATTTGAGTCTGGTTTGAGTTGGTCAAAACTGGTTTGAGCCCGTCTGGTCCGCTTTGATGCGGTTTGAGCCCGTCTGGTCCGGTTTGAGCCGTTCAAAACCGGTTTGAGCTGGTCTAAGGGCAGGTCTGGTACAGTTTGAGTCCAGTTTGAGCCGGTCAACACTAGTTTGAACCTGTCTGGTCTGGTTTGAACCGGTCAACAACTCTTTGAGCCGGTCTGGTCCGGTTTGAGTCCGGTTTGAGCCGGTCAAAACCGGTTTGAGCCCGTCTAAGAGACAGTCTTTTCCGGTTTGATCTGGTTTGAGCACGTCTGGTCCGGTTTGAACCGGTCAAACCCGGTTGGAGGCGGTCTGGTCCAGTTTGAATCCGGTTTGAACCAGTCAAACACGTTTTGAGCCAGTCTGGTCCGATTTAAGCCAGTCTGGTCGGGTTTCAGACGGTCAACACCGGTTTTTGCCGGTCTGGTCCAGTTTGAGCCGGTCTGGACCTGTTGAGCCGATCAAAACCGGCTTGAGACGGTCTAAGAGCCAGTCTGGTCCAGTTTGATCCAGTTTAAGCCGGTCTGGTCCGGTTTGAGCCGGTCCAAACCGGTTTGAACCAGACTGGTCCGGTATGATCCAGTTTGTGCCGTTCTGGTCGGGTTTGAGCCGGTCAAAAGCAGTTTGAGCCGATCTGGTCCCGTGTGAGTCCGATTTTAGATGGTCAAAACCGGCCTGAGGCAGTCTGGTACGGTTTGAGTACTGTTTGTGCCGGACAAAACTGGTTCGACCCGGTCTGGTCTGGTTTTAGCCGGTTTGAGCCGGTCTGGTCTGGTTTGAGCCGGTGAAAACCGGTTTCAGCCAGTCTGGTCCAGTTTGAGCTGGTCGACAATGGTTTGAGCCGGTCTCGTGCGGTTTTAGCCGATCCGCTCGTGTTTGAGCCGGTCAAAACCGGTTTAAGTCGGTCTGGTCCGATTTCAGCCGTTCTGGTCGGGTTTGGGCCGGTCAAACCCAGTTTGAGTCGGTCTGGTCTGGTTTGATTCCGGTTTGAGCTGGTCAAAGCCGGTTTGAACCAGTCTGGTTTGGTTTCAGCCAGTCTGGTCGGGTTTGAGCCGGTCAACACCGATTTGAGCCCGTCTGGTCCTGTTTGATCCGGTTTACGCCGTCAGGTCCGGTTTGATACGGTTGAGCTGGTCTGTACTGGTATGAGCCGGTCAAAATTGGTTTGAGCCTGTCTGGTCCAGCTTGAGTTCAGTTTGAGACAGTCTGGTCCGGTTTGAGCCGGTGAAATCCGGTTTGAGCCGTTGTGGTCCGTATTGAGCCGATCAAAACCGGTTTGAGACCGTCTAAGAGCCGGTCTGGTCTGGATTGATCTGGTTTAAGCCAGTCTGGACCGGTTTGAGCCGGTCTGGTCCTGTTTGAGCCGGTCCAAACCGGTTTGAGCTGGTCTGGTTCGGTTTCATCCGGTTTTTGCCGGTCTGGTCGGGTTTGAGCCGGTCAAAACTGGTTTCAGCCGGTCTGGTCCGGTTTGAGTCCGATTTGAGCTGGTCCAAACCAGTTTGAGGTGGTCTGGTATGGTTTGAGCTGTTATGGTCCGGTTTCAGTCCGGTTTGAGCCAGACAAAACCGGTTTGAGCCGGTCTTGTCCGTATTGAGCCAGTTGATACCGGTTTTAGATAGTCTACTAACAGTTCTGACCTGTTATGATCCGGATTGAGCCGGACCGGACCGGTTTGAGCCGGTCAAAACCGGTTTGAGCTGGTCAGGTCCGGTTTGAGTCCGATTTGAGCTGGTCAAAACCGGTTTGAGCCGGTCTGCTCTGGTTTCAGCTGGCCAAAACCGGTTTGAGACGGTGTGGTCTGGTTTGAGTCCGATTTGAGCTGGACAAAAGCGGGTTGAGATGGTCTGGATTGGTTTGGTCCGGTTTGAGCAGGTCTGGTCTGGTTTGAGCTGGTCAAAACCGGTTTGAGCCGGTCTGGTCCGGTTTGAATGCGGTTGGAGCTGGTCAACACCAGTTTGAGACGGTCTGGTCCAGTTTGAGACCGTTTTGAGCTGGTCATAACCGGTTTGAGCCGGTCTGGTCCGCTTTGACCCAGTGAAAACCGGTTTCAGCTGGTCTGGTACGTTTTCACCCGGTTTGAGCCTGTCTGGTCCTGTTTGAGCCGGACAAAACCAGTTTGAGTCGGTCTGGTCCTGTTTGAGCCGGTCAAAACCGTTTTCAGCCGTTCTGTTCCAGTTTGAGTTCGGTTTGAGCCGGTCTGGTCTGGTTTGAGTCCTGTTTGAGCCGGTCAAAACCGGTTTGAGACGTTATGGTCCGTATTGAGCTGGTCAAAACTGATTTGATTCGGTATAAGGCGTTCTGGTCCGGTTTGAGTCCGGTTTGAGCCGGTGAAAACCGGTTTGAGCCGGTCTTGTTTGGTTTAATCCGGTTTGAGACGGTCTGGTCCGGTTTGAACCGGTTGAGCCGGTGTGTTCTGGTTTGAGCCGGTCAAAACGTGTTTTAGCTAGTCTGGTCCGGTGTGAGTCCGGTTTGAGCCAGTCAACACCGGTTGGAGCCAGTTTGGTCTGGTTTGAACCGGTCAACACCGGTTTGAGCCAGTCTGGTCGGGTTTGAGTCCGGTTTGAGTCAGTCAAAACCGGTTTGAGCCGGTCTAAGGGCCGGTCTGGTCCGGTTTGATCCGTTTTGAGCGGGTGTGCTCTGGTTTGAGCTGGTCAAACCCGGTTGGAGAAGGTCTGGTATGGTTTGAATCCGGTTTGACCTGGTCAAACCTGTTTTGAGCCAGTCTGGTCCGGTTTAAGGTAGTATGGTCTGGTTTCAGACGGTCAACACCGGTTTCAGCTGGTCTGGTCCAGTTTGAGGTGGTCTAGTCCGTATTGAGCCGATCAAAACCGGTTTGAGATGGTCTAAGAGCCCGTCTGGTTCGGTTTTATCTGGTTTTAGCGGGTCTGGACCGGATTTTGCCGGTCTGGTCCGGTTTGAGCTGGTCCAAACCGGATGAACACGACTGGTCCGGTTTGATCCGGTTTGTGCCATTCTGGTTGGTTTTGAGCCGGTCAAAACCGGTTTGAGCCGATCTGATCCGGTATGAGTCCGAATTCAGCTGGTCAAACCTGGTATGAGGAGGTCTGGTAGGGTTTGAGCCCAGTTTGAGTCAGACAAACCTGGTTCAACCCGGTCTGGTCCGGTTTTAGGCGGTTTGAGCTGGTCTGGTCTGGTTTGAGCCGGTGAAAACCGGTTTGAGCCGGTCTGGTCCTGTTTGAGCCGGTCGACACCAGTTTGAGCCGGTCTGGTGTGGTTTTAGCCGATCCGGTCGTGTTTGAGCCGTTCAAAACCGGTTTGAGTCGGTCTGGTCCATTTTCAGCCGGTCTGGTCGGGTTTCGGCCGGTCAAAACCGGTTTGAGCCAGTCTGGTCCGGTTTGAGTGTGGTTTGAGCCAGTCAAAACCTGTTAGTGCCTGTCTGGTCCGATTTGAGGTGGTCAAAACCGGTTTGAGCCGGTCTGGTACAGATTAATCCGGTTTAAGCCGGTCTGGTCCTCTTTGAACCGGTTTGAGCCAGTCTGATCCGGTTTGAGCCGATCTGGCCCGGTTTGAGACTGTCAACACCGGTTTAAGCCGGTATGGTCCAGTTTGATCCGGTTCAGCTGGTCTGGTCTGGTTTGAGCTGATCCTAACCTGTTTCAGCCGGTCTGCTCCAGTTTCAGCAAGTCAAAACTGTTTGAGCCGGTCTGGTCCGGATTGAGCTGTTCAAATCCTGTTTGAACCGGTCAGGTCCGGTTTGATCCCCTGAGTGTGCACTCCCCTGAGTGAGCGCTCACCTGAGTGGGCACTCTGCTCTGTGAGCGCCTCCCTGAGTGTACAGTCCCTGAGTGTGCCGTCATGTGAGTGAGGACTCCCCTGAGTGTGTACTCCCATGAATGAGCACTCCCCTGAGTGTGCACTCCTCTGAGTTCGCACTATCCTAAGTGAGAACCTGGCTGAGTGTGAACTCGCCTGAGTGTGCACTCCCCAGAGTGTGCACTCCCCTGTGTGTGCACTCCCCTGACTGAGCGCTCCCCTGAGTGGGCACTCCACTGAGTGTGCACTAGCCTGAGTGAGGACTACTGAGTGTGCAAACCCATGAGTGTGAACTCACCTGAGTGAGGACTCCCCTGAGTGTGCACTCGCCTGAGTGAGGACACCCCTGAGTGTGCACTCCCCTGAGTTAGCACTCTGCTGAATGTGCACTCCTCTGAGTTCGCACTCTCCTGAGTGAGGACTCTCTTGGTGTGCACTCCCCTGAGTGTGCGCTCCCCTGAGTGTGCACTCCCCTGAGTGAGAGCTCCTATGAGTGTGCACTCCCCAGAGTGTACACTCACCTGAGTGAGGACACCCCTGAGTGTGCACTCACCTGAGTGAGCAGTCCCCTGAGTGTGCACTCCTGTTAGTTCTCACTCTCCTGAGTGAGGTCGCCACTGAGAGTGCACTCCCCTGAGTGTGCGCTCCCCTGAGTTTGCACTCCCCTGAGTGAGCGCTCCCCTGAGTGTGCTCTCACCTGAGAGTGCACTCACCTGAGTGAGGACTCCCCAGAGTGTGCTCTCCCCTGAGTGTGTGCTCCCCTGAGTGAGGATTTCCCTGAATGCGAACTCCCCTGAGTGTGGACTTCCCTGGGTGAGGACACCCCTGAGTGTGCACTCCCCTGAGTGTGAACTCGCCTGAGTGAGGACTCCCCTGAGTGTGCACTCCACTGAAGGAGCACTCCGCTGAGTGTACACTCCCGAGTGTGCTCTCACCTGAGTGCGCACTCCCCTGAGTGTGCGCTCGCCTGGGTGAAGACACCCCTGAGTGTGCACTCCCCTGAGTGTGAACTCGCCTGAGTGAGGCTCCCCTGAGTGTGAACTCCCCTGAGTGAGCACTCTCCTGAGGGGGCACTCGCTTGAGTGATGACTCCTTCGGATGAGCACTCCCCTGTGTGTGCACCCCTCTGAGTTCGCACTCTCCTGAGTGAGGATTCCCTGAGTGTGCACTCCCCTGACGGTGCACTCCCCTGAGTGAAGACACCCCAGAGTGTGCACTCCCCTGATTGTGCATTCCCCTGAGTGTTCCTTCACCAGGGTGTGCACTCCCCTGAGTGTGCGCTCCCCTGAGTGTGCACTCCCCTGAGTGAGCACTCCCCTGAGTGTGCACTCCCCTGAGGGTGCACTCGCCTGAGTGAGGACTACTGACTGTGCACACCCCTGAGTGTTCCTTCCTCAGGGTGTGCACTTCCCTGAGTGTGCGGTCCCCTGAGTGTGCACTCCCCTGAGTAAGCGCTCCTCTGAGTGTGCACTCCCCTGAGTGTGCACTCGCCTGAGTGAGGACACCCCTGAGTGTGCACTCCCCTGGCTTAGCACTCCACTGAGTGTGCACTTCGCTGAGTTCACACTCTCCTGAGTGAGGACTCCCCTGGTGTACACTCCCCTGACTGTGCGCTCCCCTGAGTGTGCGCTCCCTTGAGTGTGCACTCCTCTTAATTCACACTCTCCTGAGTGAGGACTCCACTGAGTGTCCACTCAGCTGAGTGAGCACTCCCCTGAGTGTGCACTCCTCTTCGTTCACACTCTCCTGAGTGAGGACGCCACTGAGAGTGCACTGCCCTGAGTGTGCTCTCCCCTGTGTGTGCACTCCCCTGAGTGAGCCCTCCCCTAAGTACGCGCTCCCGTTAATGTGAACACGCCTGGGTGAAGACACCCCTGAGTGTGCACTCCCCTGAGTGTGAACTCGCCTGATTGAGGCTCCCCTGAGTGTGCACTCCCCTGAGTGAGCACTCTCCTGAGGGGGCACTCGCTTGAGTGATGACTCCTTTGAGTGTGCCCTCCCCTGAGTGTGCACACTTCTGAGTTCATACTCTCCTGAGTGAGGACTTCCCTGAGTGTGGACTCCTCTGAGTGCGCACTCCCCTGAGTGAGCACTCCTCTGAGTGCGCACTCCTCTGAGTGCACACTCCCCTGACTCTGCGCTCACCTGGGAGAAGACAATCCTCAGTGTGCACTCCCCTGAGAGTGCACTCCCCTGAGTGTTCACTCCCCAGGGTGTGCACTCACCTGAGTGTGCGCACCCCTGAGTGTGCACTCTGCTGAGTGAGCGCACCCCTGAGTGCACACTCCCCTGAGTGTGGACTCGCCTGGGTGAAGAGATCCCTGAGTGTGCACTCCCCTGAGTGTGCCCTACCCTGAGTGTTCGCTCCCCAGCGTGTGCACTCCCCTGAGTGAGTGCTCCCCTGAGTGCACACTCCCCTGAGTGTGCACACGCCTGGGTGAAAACACGCCTGAGTGTGCACTCCCCGGAGTGTGCATTCCCCTGGGTGTTCACTCCCCAGGGTGTGCACTCCCCTGAGTGTGCACTCCCCTGAGTGTGCACTCCCCTGAGTGTTCAATCCCCTGGGTGTCCACTCCCCTGAGTGAGCGCTCCCCTGACTGTGCACTCCTCTGAGTTTGCACTCTTCTGAGTGAGGACTCCCCTAGTGTGCCCTCCCCTGAGTGTGGGCTCCCCTGAGTGTGCACTTCCCTGAGTGTGTACTCACCTGAGTGAGGACTCCACTGAGTGCGCACTATCCTGAGTGTGCACTCCCATGAGTGAGCACTCTCCTGAGTGTGCACTCGCCTGTGTGAGGACTCCCCTGATTGTTCACTCCCCTGAGTGTGCACTCACTTTAGTGGAAACTCCTCCGTGTTAGCACACCCCTGAGTGTGCACTCCCCTGAATGTGCACTCACCTGAGTGAAGACTTCCCTTAGTGTGCATTCCCCGAATGAGCACTCCGCTGAGTGTGCACTCCCCTGAGTTCGCACTCTCCTGAGTGAGGACTCCCCTGAGTGTGCACTCCCCTGAGTGTGCGCTCCCCTGAGTGTGCGCTACCCTGAGTGAGTGCTCCCCTGAGGGAGGACTCTCCTGAATGTGCACTCTCCTGAGTGAGGACTCCCCTGAGTGTGCACTCCCCGGAGTGTGCGCTCCCCTGAGTGTGTGCCTGGGTGAGTGAGCGCTCCCCTGAGTGTGCACTACCCTGAGTGAGTGCTCCCCTGAGGGAGGACTCTCCTGAATGTGCACTCGCCTGAGTGAGGACTCCCCTGAGTGTGCACTCCCATGAGTGAGCACTCCCCTGAGTGTGCACTCCCCTGAGTTCGCACTTTCCTGAGAGAGGACTACCCTGTGTGTGCACTCCTCTGAGTTCGCACTCTCCTGAGTGAGAACTCTCCTGAGTGTGCACTCTCCTGAGTGTGCATGCCCCTGGATTGCGCTCCCCTGAGTGTGCGCTCCCCTGAGTGAGCACTTCCCTGAATGCGAACCCCGTGTGTGTGCACTCCCCTGGGTGAGGACAACCCTGAGTGTGCACTCTCCTGAGTGTGAACTCGCCTGAGTGAGGAATCCCCTGAGTGTGCACTCCACTGAATGAGCACTTCCCTGAGTGTACACTCCCCTGAGTGTGCTCTCCCCTGAGTGTGCACTCCCCTGAGTGAGCGCTCCCCTGAGTGCGTGCTCCCCTGTGTGTGAACTCGCCTGGGTGAAGACACCCCTGAGTGTGCACTCCCCTGGGTGTGAACTCGCCTGAGTGAGGCTCCCCTGAGTGTGACCCTGAGTGTGCACTCTCCTGAGTGTGTGCTCCCCTGAGTGTGCACTCCACTGAGTGAGCGCTCCCCATAGTGTGCACTCCCCTGATTGTGCACTCACCTGAGTGAGGACTCCACTGAGTGCGCACTATCTTGAGTGTGCACTCCCCTGAGTGAGCGCTCCCCTGAGTGTGCACTCCCCTGCTTGTGCACTCGCCTGAGGGAGGACTCCCCTGAGTGTGCATTCGCCTTGGTGAGGACACCCCTGAGTGTGCACTCCTCTCATGGCACACTCTCCTGAGTGAGGACTCCCCTGAGTGTGGATTCCCCTGGATGTGTGCTCACCTGAGTGTGCACTCCCATGTGTGAATGCTCCCCTAAGAGTGCACTCCTCTGTGTGTGCACTCGCCTGAGTGAGGACACTCCTGTGTCTGCACTCCCCTGAATGTGCACTCCCCTGAGTGTGCACTCCCCTGAGTTCACACTATCCTGAGTGAGGACTCCCCTGAGTGTGCACTCCCCTGACTGAGGGCTCCCTGAGTGTGCACTCCCCTGAGTGTGCACACACCTGAGTGAGGACTACTCTGAGTATGCACACCCCTGACTGTGCACTCGCCTGAATGAGTACCCCCTTAGTGTGCACTCCCATGTGTGAGTGCTCACATGGGTGGGCACTCTCCTGCGTGAGCGTTCCCCTGAGTGTGCACTCCCCTGTGTGTGCACTCCCCTGCGTGAGGACTCCCCTGAGTGTGCACTCCCGTGAATGAGCACTCCCCTGAGTGTGCACTCCCCTGAGTGTGCACTCCCCTCAGATTGCACTCTCTTGAGTGTGCACTCCCCTGAGTGTATGTTCACCTGAGTGTGCACACCCCTGAGTGCGCACTCTCCTGAGTGTGCACTCGCTTGGGTGAGGACACCCCTGAGCGTGCACTCTCCTGTGTGAGCTCTTCCCTGAGCATGCACTCCTCTGAGTTCGCACTCTCCTGAGTGAGAACACCCCTGGGTGTGCACTCTCCTGAGTGTGCACTCCGCTGAATGTGCGCTCCCCTGAGTGTGCACTCCCGTGTGCGAGCTCTCCCCTGTTTGTGCACTCCCCTGAGGGTGCACTCGCTTGAGTGAGGACACTACTGAGTGTGCACTCCCCTGAGTGAGCGCTCACCTCAGTGGGCACTCCCCTTTGTGAGCGCTTCCCTGAGTGGTCAATCCCATCATTGTGGACTCGCCTGAGTGAGGACTCCCCTGGGTGTGCACTCCCCTGAATGACCACTCCCCTGAGTGTGCACTCCTCTGAGTTCGCACTCTCGTGAGTGAAGACTCGGCTGAGTGAGCACTCCCCTGAGTGTTCGCTCCCCTGAGTGTGCTCTCCACTGAGTGTGCACTCCCCTGAGTGTGCACACCCCTGAGTGTTCACTACCCTGAGTGTGCTCTCCCCTGAGTGTGCACACCCCTGAGTGTGCACTCCCTGAGTGTGCACTCGACTGTGTGAGGACTCCCCTGAGTGTGCGCTCCCCTGAGTTCACACTCTCCTGAGTGAGGACTCCCCTGAGCGTGCCCTCCCCTGAGTGCGTGCTCACCAGAATGTGCGCTCCAATGTGTGAGCACAACACTGAGTGCGCACTCCCCTGAGTGTGCACACCCCTGAGTGTTCACTACCCTGAGTGTGCACTCCTCTGAGTGTGCACACCCCTGAGTGTTCACTACCCTGAGTGTGCTCTCCCCTGAGTGTGCACACCCCTGAGTGTGCACTCCCTGAGTGTGCACTCGCCTGAGTGAGGACTCCCCTGAGTGTGCGCTCCCCTGAGTTCACACTCTCCTGAGTGAGGACTCCCCTGAGCGTGCCCTCCCCTGAGTGCGTGCTCACCAGAATGTGCGCTCCAATGTGTGAGCACAACACTGAGTGCGCACTCCCCTGAGTGTGCACTCTCTGGGGAGAGGACACCCCTGAGTGTGCACTCCCCTGAGTGAGCACTCCCCTGAGTGTGCACTCCTCTGAGTTTGAGCCGGTCAAAACTGGTTTGAGCCGGTCTGTTCCGGTTTGAGTCCGGTTTGAACTGCTCAAAACCAGTTTCAGCTGGTCTGGTCCGGTTTGATCCGGTTTGAGCCTGTCCTGTCTGGTTTGAGCCAGTCAAAACCGGTTTGAGCCGGTGTGGTTTGGTTTGATCTGGGTGAGCCTGTGTGGTCTGGTTTGAGCCGATCAAAACTGGTTTGAGCTGGTTGGACCGGTTTGATCCCGTTAAGACGGTCTGGTCCGGTTTGCACCGGTCAAGCCCGTTTTCAGCCGGTCTGGTCCGGTTTGAGTCCGGTCTGAGCCGGTCTGGTCCTGTTAGAGATTGTATGAGCCGGTCGCGTCTGGTTTGATCTGATTAGAGCCGGTCTGGCCAGGTTTGATCTGGTCTGGTCTGGTTTCAGCTGGTCAAAACGGGTTTGAGCTGGTCTGGTTTGGTTTTAGCCGGTCTGGTTTGGTTTTAGCCTGTTTGGTCGAGTTTGAGCTGGTCAAAACCGGTTTGAGCCGGTCTGGTCCGATTTAAGCCGGTTTGAGCTGGTCCCAACACTTTTCAGACAGTGTGGTCCGGTTTGAATCCGGTTTTAGCCGCTCAAAACTGGTTTGATCCGGTCTAGTCCAGTTTGATTCAGTTTGATCCGGTCTGGTCCGGTTTGATCCGGTTTGAGCCGGTCTGGTCTGGTTTGATCCGGTTGAGCCATTCTGGTCTGGTTTGAGCCGGTCTAAACTGGTTTGAGCCGTTCTGGTCCAGTCTGATTTCGGTTTGAGCCGTTCAACAACGCTTTTAGCCGGTCTGGTCCGGTTTGAGTCCTGTTTGAGCTCGTCAACAATGGTTTGAGCCGGTCTTGACCGGTTTGAGTCCGGTTTGAGCCAGTCAAACCCGTTTGAGCCGGTCTGCTCCGTATTTAGCCAATCAAAACGGTTTTGAGCCGGTCTAAGATCCGATCTGCTCCGGTTTGATCTGGTCAAGCCTGTCTGGTCTGGTTTGAGCTGGTCAAAACCTGTGTGAGACGGTCTGGTCTGCTTTGAGCCCATCTGGTCGGGTTTCAACTGGTCTAAGAGCCGGTCTGGTCCGGTTTGATCCGGTTGAGCCGGTCTGGTCTGGTTTGAGCCGGTCCAAACCGCTTTGAGACGGTCTGATCGGGTAGTGGTCGGTCAAAACCGGTTTGTGCCGGTCTGGTGAGATTTGAGACTGTGAAAACTGGTTTGAGCCGGTATGGTCCAGTTTGAGCCGGTGAAAACCAGTTTGAGAACGGTTTGGGCCATTCCAAAGCGGTTTGAGCTGGTCTAGTTCGATTTGAGCCAGTTAAAACCGGTTTGAGCCGGTGTAATATGTTCAAAACAGGTTGGAGCTGGACTGCTCCGGTTTGATCCGGTTTGAGCCGGTCTGGTCTGGTGTGATCCGGTTGAACCGGTCTGGTGTAGTTTGAGCCGATCAAAATTGGTTTGAGCCGTTCTGGTCCAGTGTGAGTCCGATTTGAGCTGGTCATAACCGGTTTCAGTCAGTCTGGTCCGTATTGAGACAGTCAAAACCGGTTTGAGACGGTGTAAGAGCCGGTCTTGTCGGGTTTGATCCGGTTTGTGCCGGTCTGGTCGAGTTTGAGCTGGTCAAAACCGATTTGAGCCGGTCGTGTCTGGTTTGAGTCTGGTTTGAGCCAGTCTGGTCCGGTTTGAGTCCAGTTTGAGCTGGTCAAAACCGGCGTGATGCAGTCTGGTCCGGATTGAGTCGATGAAAACCGGTTTGAGTCCAGTTAGATCCGATTTGAGCCGGTATGGCCGGGTTTGAGCCTGTCTGGACCAGTTTGAGCCGGTCAAAACTGGTTTGAGCCGGTCTGGCAGGGTTTGAGCCGGTGAAAACCGATTTGAGCCGTCTGGCCGGGTTTGAGCCAGTCAAAACTGGTTGGAGCCGGTCTGGTCCGGTTTGATCTGGTTTAAGCCGGTCTGGTCCGGTTTGATCCGGTTGAGCCGGTCTGATCCGGTTTGAGCTGGTCAAAACAGGTTGGAGCTGGTCTGGTCCGGTTTGGGTCCAGTTTGAGCCGGTCTACACACGTTTGAGCCGGTCTGGTACGGTTTGAGTCCGGTTTGAGCCGGTCTGATCCTGGTCCGGTTTGAGCCGTTCAAAAACGGTTTGAGCCGGTCTGGTCCGGTCAGTCCGTTTTGAGCTGGTCAACACTGGTTTGAGCCGGTCTGTTCCGGATTGTGTCCGGTTTGAGCCAATCAAACCCGGTTTGAGCCGGTCTGGTCCGGTTTTAGCCAATCTGGTGGGTTTTCAGCCGCTCAAAACTGGTATGAGCCGGTTTGAGTCTGGTTTGATACGGTCAAAACTGGTTTGTGCCGGTCTGGTACGACTTTAGCTGGTCAAATCCGGTTTGAGCCGTTCTGGTCACGTTTGAGAAGGTCAAAACTGGTTTCAGCCTGTGTGCTCTGGTTTGAGTCCGGTTTGAGCCAGTCAACATCGGTTTGATCCGGTCTGGACCGGTTTGAGTCCGGATTGAGACGGTCTGGTCCTGGTCCGGTTTGAGCCGGTCTGGTCTGGTTTGATCCGGTTTGATCCGGTCTAGTCCACTTTCATCTGGTTGAGCCTGTATGGTCTGGTATGAGACGGTCCAAACTGGGTTGAGCCGGTCTTGTCTGGTTTGAGTCCGGTTTGATCCGGTTAAAGCCGGTCTGGTCCGGTTTGATTTGGTTTAGCCGGACTTGTCTGGTTTGACCTGGTCAAAACCGGTTTGAGCCGGTATGGTCCGGTTTGAGTCTCGTTTGAGACGGTCTGGTCTGGTATGAGCCCGTCAAAACCGGTTTGAGCCTCTCTGGTCTGTATTGAGACGATGAAAACCTGTTTGCGATGGTCTAAGAGCCGGTCTGGTCCAGTTTGATCTGGTTTAAGCGGGTCTGGTCCGGTTTGATCCGGTTGAGCTGGTCTGGTTCGGTTTGAGCTGGTCAAAACTGGTGTGAGCTGGTGTGGTCCGGTTTGAGTCCAGTTTGAGCCGGTTAACGCCGGTTTGAGCCGGTCTGGTCCGGTTTCAGTTTCGTATGAGCCCGTCAAAACCGGTTTGAGCCGGTCTGCTCCGATTTGAGGCCGGTTTGACCCGGTCAAAAACGGGTTGTGCCTGTCTGCTCCGATTTGAGCCGATCAAAACCGGTTAGAGCCGGTCTAAGAGCCGGTCTGGTCTGGTTTGATCCGATTTGTGTCTGTCTGGTCTGGTATGAGCCGGTCAAATCCGGTTTGAGCCAGTCTGTTCAGGTTTCAGTCCAATTTGAGCTGGTCGAAATCGGTCTCAGCCGGTCTAGTCCAGTGTGAGCTGGTCAAAACCTATTTGAGCCGTTCTGGTCTGGTTTGAGGCAATTTGAGCTGGTCTGTTCCGGTTTGATCCGGTTGAGCTGGTCTGGTCTTTTTTGAGCTGGTCAAAACTGGTTTGAGCCAGTCTGGTCCGGTTTGATCCAGTTTGATACAGACGGGTCAGATTTGAGCCAGTGAAAACCGTTTTCAGCCGGTCTGGTCCGGTTTGAGTCCGGTTTGAGCCGGTCTGGTCTGGTTTGAGCCTGTTTGATCCTGTCTGGTCCGGTTTGATCCGATTTGAGCCGTTCTGTCCCGCTTTGAGCAGGTCTGCTCCGGTTTGAGCTGGTCAAAACCGGATTGAGCCGGTCTGGTCCGGTTTGATCAGGTTTGAGCCTCTCTGGTGCGGTTTGACCCATTCTGGTCTGGTTTGAGTCTGGTTTGAGCCGGTCAAAACAGTTTTGAGCCGGTCTGGTCCAGTTTGTTCCGCTTGAGCCGGTCTGGTCTGGTTTGAGCCGGTCAAAACCGGTTTGAGCCTGTGTGATCTGGTTTGAGTCTGGTTAGAGCCGGTCTAAGAGCTGGTCTGTTCCGGTTTGAGTACGGTTTGAGCGGGCCTGATCCTGGTGGTTTGAGCCGGTGAAAAGAGGTTTGAGACAGTCTGGTCCAGTTTGGTTCCGGTTGTAGAAGGTCAAAACCGGTTTGAGGTGGTCTGGTCTGGTTTGAGCCGGTCAAAACCGGTTTGAGTCCGGTTTTAGCTGATCTGGTCCGGTTTGAGCGGTTTGAGCCGGTCTGCTCAGATTTCATCCGGATGAGCTGGTCTGGTCCGGTTCGATCCAGCATGAGCCAGTCAGGTCTGGTTTCATCCGGTTGAGCCGTTCTGGTCCGTTTTCAGCTGGTCAAAACCGGTTTCAGATGGTCTGGGCCAGTTTGAGTCCGGTTTGAGCTGGTCAATATCGGTTTGATCCGGTCTGGTCCGGTTTGAGTCCAGAATGAGACGGTCTGCTTCTGGTCTGGTTTGAGCCGGTCAAAACCAGCTCGAGCCGGTCTGGTCCGGTTTGATCCGGTTTGAGCGATTCTGGTCCAGTTTCATCCGGTTTGAGCCGGTCTGGTCCACTTTGATCTGGTTGAGCCAGTCTGGTCTGGTATGAGCCGGTCCAAACCGGTTTGAGCCGGTCTGGTCCGGTTTGAGTCCTGTTTGAGACGGTTTAGTACTGGTCCAGTTTGAGCCGGGGTTAGGGTTAGGGTTAGTGTTACGGTTAGGGTTAGGGTTAATCTTCAAAGGGATCTGAAATATCAGTTTTCAGATTCCACAGAAATAAGGCTAGCAAACATCTCCACGAAATACAGCTGTAACTAAGTGAGTGGAAGTCACACATCACAAAGCTTTTTCTCAGAAAGCTTCTTTCTAGTTTTTATCTGAGGATATTTTCTTTATCATCATAGGCCTCTAAGGGCTTCCAAATATCTTTTGCAAATTCCACAAGAACAGTCTTAGAGAACGGTTTCTGGAGGTGAAAGGTGTAACTCTGGGAGATGAATTCACAGAACACAAAGAAGTTTCTCAGAAAGCTTCTTTACAGTTTTTATCTGAGGATATTTCCCTTTTCACCATTGACCTCCATGGGCTTCCAAATATCACTTTGCAAATTCCACAAGAACAGTCTTCGCGAAAGGCTTCTTGAGAGGAAAGCTGTAACTCTGTGAGATGAATTCACATATCACAAAGAAGTTTCTCAGAAAGCTTCCTTCTCATTTTCTTCGGAAGATATTTCCTTTGGCCTATAGTCTTCAAAGGGATCCGAAATATCAGTTCTCAGATTCCACAGAAATAAGGCTAGCACACAGCTCCACAAAATACAGCTGTAAGTCAGTGAGTGGAAGTCACACATCACAAAGCAGATTCTCAAAAACTATTTTCCAGTTTTCATGTGAGGATATTTTCTTTTTCACCATAGGCCACTATGGGCTTCCAAATATCCCTTTGCAAACTCCACAAAAACAGTCTTAGCAAATGGCTTCTGGAGGGAAATGCTGTAACACTGGGAGATGAATTCACAGAACACAAAGCCGTTTTTCATAAAATTTCTTTCCAGTTTTTATCTGAGGATATTTCCCTTTTCACCATAGCCCTCCATGGCTTTCAAATATCACTTTGCAAATTCCACAAGAACAGTCTTAGCGAAAGGCTTCTTGAGGGGAAAGCTGTAACTCTGTGAGATGAATTCATAGATCACAAAGTAGTTTCTCAGAAAGCTTCTTTCTCATTTTGATCAGAGGATATTTCTTTTGGCCCAAGAGTCTTTAAAGGGATCCGAAATATCAGTTCTCAGATTCCACAGAAATAAGGCTAGTAAACAGCTACACGAAATACAGCTGTAACTCAGTCAGTGGAAGTCACACATCACAAAGCAGTTTCTCAGAAAGTTTCTTTCCAGATTTTATCTGAGGATATTTTCTTTTCATCATTAACCTATATGGGCTTCCAAATATCCCTTTGCAAATTCCACAGGAACAGCCTTAGTGAACGGCTTCTGGAGGGGAATACTCTAACTCTGGGATATGAATTCACAGAACACAAAGCAGCTTCTCAGAAAGCTTCTTTCCAGTTTTTATCTGAGGAAATTTCCCTTTTCAGCATACCTCTCCATGGGCTTCCAAATATCACTTTGTAAATTCCACAAGAACAGTCTTCACGAAAGGCTTCTTGAGAAGAAAGCTGTAACTCTATGAGGTGAATTCACAGATCACAAAGAAGTTTGTCAGAAAGATTCTTTCTCATTTTCATCGGAGAATATTTCCTTTGGCCTGTAGTTTTCAAAGGGATCTGAAATATCAGTTCTCAGATTCCTCAGAAATAAGGCTAGCACACAGATCCATGAAATACAGCTGTAACTCAGTGAGTGGAAGTCACACATCACAAAGCAGTTTCTCAGAAAGCTTCTTTCCAGTTTTCATGTGAGGATATTTTCTTTTTCACCATAGGGCTCTAGGACTTCCAAATATCCCTTCTCAAATTCCACAAGAACCGTCTTAGTGAACGGCTTCTGCAGGGGAAATCTGTAATTCTGTGAGATGAATTCACAGTACACAAAGCGGTTTCTCAGAAAGCTTCTTTCCAGTTTCTATCTGAGGAAATTTCCCTTTTCACCATAGCCCTCAATGGGCTTCCAAATATCGCTTTGCAAATTCCAGAAGAGCAGTCTTAGCAAAGGCTACTTGAGGGGAAAGCTGTAATTCTGTGAGATGAATTCACTTATCACAGAGAAGTTTCTCAGAAAGCTTCTTTCTCATTTTGATCGGAGGATATTTCCTTTAGCCCTATAGTCTTCAAAGGGATCTGAAATATCAGTTCTCAGATTCCACAGAAATAAGGCTGGCCAACGGCTCCACGAAATAAAGCTGTAACTCAGTGAGTGAAATTCTCATATCACAAAGCAGTTTCTGAGAAAGCTTCTTTCCAGTTTTCATCTGAGGACATTTTCTTTTTCACCATAGGCCTCTATGGGCTTCGAAATATCCCTTTGTAATTTTCACAAGAACAGTCTTAGCGAACGGCTTCTGGAGGGGAAAGCTGTAACTCTCGGCAATGAATTCACAGAACTCAAAGCAGTTTCTCAGAAAGCTTCTTTCCAGTTTTTATCTGAGGATATTTCCCATTTCACTATAGCCCTCCATGTGCTTCCAAATATCACTTTCAAATTCCACAAGAACAGTCTTAGTGAACGGCTTCTTCAGGGGAAAGCTGTAACACTGTGAGATGAATTCGCAGATTACAAAGAAGTTTCTCAGAAAGCTTCTTTCTCATTTTGACCGGAGGATGTTTCCTTTGGCCCTATAATCTTAAAGGGGATCTGAAATATCAGTTCTCAGATTCCACAGAAATAAGGCTAGCAAACAACTCCACAAAACATAGCTATACTGAGTGTGTGGAAGTCACATATCACATAGCAGTTTCTCAGAAAGCTTCTTTCCAGTTTTCATCTGAGGATATTTTCTTTTTCACCGTAGGCCTTTATGGGCTTCCAAATATCCCTTTGCAAATTCCACAAGAAAAGTCTTAGCGAACGGCTTCTCGAGGGGAAAGCTGTAACTCTGTGAGATGAAATCACAGAACACAAAGCAATTTCTCAGAAAGCTTCTTTCCAGTTTTTATCTGACGATATTTCCCTTTTCACCATAGCCCTCCATGGGCTCCCAAATATCACTTTGCAAATTCCACAAGAACAGTCTTAACGAAAGGCTTCTTCAGGGTAAGTTGTAACTCTGTGAGATGAATTCAGAGATCACAAAGAAGTTTCTCAGAAAGCTTCTTTCTCATTTTGATCGGAGGATATTTCCTTTGGCCCTATAGTCTTCCAAGGGACCAGAAATATCAGTTCTCAGATTCGAGAGAAATAAGGCTAGCAAACAGCTCCACGAAATACCGCTGTAACTCAGTGAGTGGAAGTCACACATCACAAAGCAGTTTCTCAGAAAGCTTCTTTCCAGTTTTCATCTGAGGATATTTTCGTTTTCACCATAGAAATCTATGGGCTTCCAAATATAGCTATGCAAATTCCACAACAACAGTCTTAGCGAACGGCTTCTGGAGGGGAATGCTGTAAATCTGTGAGATGAATTCACAGAACACAAAGTAGTTTCTCAGAAAGCTTCTTTCCTGTTTTTATCTGAGGATATTTCCCTTTTCACCATAGCACACCATGGGCTTCCAAATATCACTTTGCAAATTCCACAAGAGCACTCACAGCGAAAGGCTTGTTGAGGGGAAATCTGTAACTCTGTGAGATGAATTCACAGATAACACAGAAGTTTCTCAGAGAGTTTCATTCTCATTTTGATCGGAGGATATTTCTTTGGCAATATAGTCTTCAAAGGGTTCCGAAATATCAGTTTTCAGATTCCACAGAAATAATGCTAGAAGTGGAAGTCACACATCACAAAGCAGTTTCTCAGAAAGTTTCTTTCCAGTTTTCATCTCAGGATATTTTCTTTTTCACCATAGGCCTCTATGGGATTCCAAATATCCCGTTGCAAATTCCATAAGAAGAGTCATAGCGAACGGCTTCTGCAGGGGAAAGTTGTAACTCTGGGAGATGTATTCACAGAACACAAAACAGTTTCTCAGAAAGCTTCTTTCCAGTTTTTATCTGAGGATATTTCCCTTTTAACCATAGCCATCCGTGGGCTTCGAAATATCACTTTGCAAATTCCACAAGAACTGTCTTAGCCAAAGTCTTCTTGAGGGGAAAGCTGTAACTCTGTGAGATGAAATCACAGAACACAAAGCAATTTCTCAGAAAGCTTCTTTCCAGTTTTTATGGGAGGATATTTCCCTTTTCACCATAGCCCTCCATGGGCTTCCAAATATCACTTTTAAATTCCACAAGAACAGTCTTAGCGAAAAGCTTCTTGAGGGGAAATCTGTAACTCTGTGAGATGAATTCACAGATCACAAAGAAGTTTCTCGGAAATCTTATTTCTCATTTTGATCGGAGGATATTTCCTTTCGCCCTATTGTCCTCCAAGGGATCCGAAATATCAGTTCTCAGATTCCACAGAAATAAGTCTAGCAAACAGCTCCATGAAACACAGCTGTAACTCAGTGAGTGGAAGTCACACATCACAAAGCAGTTTCTCAGAAAGCTTCTTTCCAGTTTTCATCTCAGGATATTTTCATTTTCACCATAGCCCTCCATGGGCTTCCAAATATTACTTTGCAAATTCCACAAGAACAGTCTTAGCGAAAAGCTTCTTGAGGGGAAATCTGTAACTCTGTGAGATGAATTCACAGATCACAAAGAAATTTCTCAGAAAGCTTCTTTCTCATTTTGATCGGAGGATATTTCCTTTGGCCCTGTAGTCTTCCAAGGGATCCAAAATATCAGTTCTCAGATGCCACAGAAATAAGGTTAGCAAACAGCTCCACGAAATACAGCTGTAACAAAGTGAGTGGAAGTCACACATCACAAAGCAGTATTTCAGAAAGCTTTTTTCCAGTTTTCATCTGAGGATTTTTTTTTTTCACTTTAGGCCTCTATGGCCTTCCGAATATCCCCTTGCAAATTCCACAAGAACAGTGTGAGCGGATCGATTCTGGAGGGGAAAGCTGTAACTCTCTGAGATGAATTCACAGAACATGAAGCAGTTTTTCAGAAAGCTTCTTTCCTGGTTTATCTGAGGATATTTCCATTTTAACCATAGCTCTCCATGGGCTTCCAAATATCACTTTGCAAATTCCACAAGAACAGTCTTAGTGAAAGGCTTCTTGAGGGGAAAGCTGTAACTCTGTGAGATGAATTCACAGAAAACAAAGCAGTGTCTCAGAAAGCTTCTTTCCAGTTTTTATTGGAGGATATTTTCTTTTTCACCATAGGCCTCTATGGGCTTCCAAATATCCCTTTGCAAATTCCACAAGAACAGTCTTAGCGAGCGGCTTCTGGAGGGGAAAGCTCTAACTCTGGGAGGTGAATTCACAGAACCCAAAGCAGTTTCTCAGAAAGCTTCTTTCCTGTTTTTATCTGAGGATGTTTCCCTTTTCACAATAGCCCTTCATGGGCTTCCAAATATCACTTTGCAAATTCCACAAGAACAGTCTTAGTGAAAGGCTTCTTGAGGGGAAAGCTGTAACTCTGTGAGATGAATTCACAGATCACAAAGAAGTTTCTCAGAAAGCTTCTTTCTCATTTTGATCGGAGGATATTTCCTTTAGCCCTATAGTCTTCAAAGGGATCCGAAATATCAGTTCTCATATTCCACAGAAATAAGGGTAGAAAACAGCTCCATGATATACAGATGTAACTCAGTGAGTGGAAGTCTCACATCACAAAGCAGTATTTCAGAAAGCTTCTTTCCAATTTTCATCTGAGGATATTTTCGTTTTCACAAGAGGCCTCTATTGGCTTCCAAATATCCCTTTGCAAATTCCACAAGAACGGTCTTAGCGAACGGCCTCTGGAGGGGAAAGCTGTAATTCGGTGACATGATTTCACAGAACACAAACAGGTTCTCAGAAAGCTCCTTTCCAGTTTTTATCTGTGGATATTTTCCTTTTCACAATAGCCCTCCATGGGCTTCCAAATATCACTTTGCATATACCACAAAAACAGTCTTAGCGAATGGTTTCTTGAGGGGAAAGCTGTAACTCTGTGAGATGAGTTCACAGATCACAGAGAAGTTTCTCAGAAAGCTTCTTTCTCCTTTTTATCAGAGGGTATTTCCTTTGGCCCTATAGTCTTCAAAGGGATCCGAAATATCAGTTCTCAGATTCCACAGAAATAAGGCTAGCACACAGCTCCACGAAATACTGCTGTAACTCAGTGAGGGGAAGTCACACATCACAAAGCAGTTTCTCAGAAAGCTTCTTTCCAGTTTTCATCTGAGGATATTTTCTTTTTCACCGTAGGTCTCTATGCGCTTCCAAATATCCCTTTGCAAATTCCACAAAAACAGTCTTAGCGAACGGCTTCTGAAGGGGAAAGCTGTAACTCTGGGAGATATATTCAGAGAACACAAAGCAGTTTCTCAGAAAGCTTCTTTCCAGTTTTTATCAGAGGATAGTTCCCTTTTCACCATAGCCCTCCATGGGCTTCCGAATATCACTTTGCAAATTTCACAAGAACAGTCACAGAGAAAATCTTCTTGAGCGGAAAGCTGTAACTCTGTGAGATGAATTCACAGGTCACAAAGAAGTTTCTCAGAAAGCTTCTTTCTCATTTTGATTGGAGGATATTTCATTTAGCATTATAGTCTTCAAAGGGATCCGAAATATCAGTTCTCAGATTCCACAGAAATAAGGTTAGCAAACAGCTCTACGACATACAGCTGTAACTAAGTGAGTGGAAGTCACACATCACAAAGCCGTTTCTCAGAAGGCTTCTTCCCAGTTTTTATCTGAGGATATTTCCCTTATCACCGTAGCCCTCCATGGGCTTCTAAATATCACTTTGCAAATTCCTCAAGAACAGTCTTAGCGAAAGGCTTCTGGCGGGAAAAGCTGTAAGTCTGTGAGATGAATTCACAGATCACCACGAAGTTTCTCAGATAGATTCTTGCTCATTTTGATCAGAGGATATTTTCTTGGCCTTATAGTCTTCAAAGGGATCCGAAATATCAGTTCTCAGATTCCACAGAAATAAGGCTAGCAAACAGCTCCACAAAATACAGCTGTAACTCAGTGAGTGGAAGTCATTCGTCACAAAGCAGTTTCTCAGAAAGGTTCTTTCCAGTTTTCATCTGAGGATATTTTCTTTTTCACCATAGGCCTCTATGGGCTTCCAAATATCTCTTTGCAAATTCCACAAGAACAGTCTTAGTGAACGGCTTCTGGAGGGGAAAGCTGTAACTCTCTGAGATGAATTCCCGGAACACAAAGCAGTTTCTCAGAAAGCTTCTTTCCAGTTTTTATCTGAAGATATTTCCCTTTTCACCATAGCCCTCCATGGGCTTCCAAATATCACTTTGCAAATTCCACAAGAACAGTCTTAGTGAAAGGCTTCTTGAGGGGAAAGCTGTAACTCTCTGAGATGAATTCACAGATCACAAAGAAGTTTCTCAAGAAGCTTCTTTCTCATTTTGATCGGAGGATATTTCCTTTGGCCCTATAGTCTTCAAAGGGATCCAAGATATCAGTTAAAAACCGGTTTGAGCCGGTCTGGTCCGGTTTGAGTCTGGTTTGAGCCGCTCAACACAGGTTTGAGCCGGTCTTGTCCAGTTTGGGTCCAGTTTCAGCCGGTCGAAACCGGTTTGAGTTGTTCTGGTCCAGTTTCAGCCAGTCTGTTCGGATTTCAGCCGGTCAAAACCGGTTTGAGTTGGTCTGGTCTGGTTTGAGTTCTGTTTAATCTGGTCAAAACCTGTTTGTGCTGGTCAGGTCCGATTTGAGCCAGCCAAAACCGGTTTGCGCCGGTGTGGTCTGGTTTCAGCCGGTCGAAACTGGTTTGAGCCAGTCTGGTCCGGTTTGATCCGATTTAAGCTGGTCGGGTCCGGTTTCATCCGGTTGAGCCGATCTGCTCTGGTTTGAGGCGGTCTGGTCCAGTTTGAGTCCAGTTTGAGCCGGTCAACACCGCGTTGAGCCGGTCTGGTCCTGTTTGAGTCCGTTTTGGGCCAGTCAAAACCGGTTTGAGGCTGTCTGGACAGTATGAGCTGCTCAAAAGCGGTTTGCGACCGGTTTGAGCCGATCTGGTCCGGTTTGAGCCGGTCTGGTCTGGTTTGATCCGGTGTAAGCCGGTCTGGTCCGGTTTGATTCGTTTGAGCCGGTATGGTCTGGTTTGAGCCATTCAAAACAAGTTTGAGCCTTTCTGGTCCGGTTTGCGTCCGGTTTGAGCTGGTCAACACCGGTTAGAGTCGGTCTGGTCCGGTTTTAGCCGTTCTGGACGGGTTTGATTCGGTCAAAACCGGGTTGAGGCGGTCTCGTCCTGTTTCAGCTGGTCTGGTCGGGTTTGAGCCGGTTAAAACCGGTTGGAGCCAGTCTGATCCGGATTGATCCGGTTTCAGCAGTTCTGGTCCGGTTTGATACGGTTTGAGCCAGTCTGGTCCGCTTTGATCTGGTTGAGCCAGTCTGGTCTGGTTTGAGCCGGTCCAAAGCATTTTGAGGCGGTCTCATCCAGTTTCAGCCGGTCTGGTCGGGTTTGAGCCGGTGAAAACCGGTTTGAGCCGGTCTGGTCCGGTTTGAGTGGGGTTTGAGCTGGTCATAACCGGTTAGAGCCGGTGTAGTCCGCTTTGAGCTGGTGAAAACCGGTTTGAGCCAGTCTGGTCTGGTTTTAGCTGGTCTGGACGGGTTTGAGTCGGTCAAAATCGGTTTGAGGTGGTCTCGTCCAGTTTTAACCGGTCTGGTCTTGTTTGAGTTGGTCAAAACCGGTTTGAGCCAGTGTGGTCCTGTTTGAGTCTGGTTTGAGCTGGTCAAATTCGGTTTGTGCTGCTCTCCTCCGATTTGAGCCGGTCTGGTCCGGTTTGAGCCGGTCTGGTCCGGTTTGATCCGGTGTAAGACGGTCTGGTCCGGTTTGATTCGTTTGAGCTGGTATGATCTGGTTTGAGCCATTCAAAACCGGTTTGAGCCATTCTGGTCTGGTTTGCGTCCGGTTGGAGCTGGTCAACACCGGTTCGAGTCGGACTGGTCCGGTTTTAGCCAGTCTGGACGGGTTTGATTCCGTCAAAAGCGGTTTGAGGCGGTCTCGTCCCGTATCAGCTGGTCTGGTCGGGTTTGAGCCGGTTAAAACCGGTTGGAGCCAGTCTGATCCGGATTGATCCGGTTTCAGCAGTTCTGGTCCGGTTTGATCCGGTATGAGCCAGTCTGGTCCGCTTTGATATGGTTGAGCCAGTCTGGTCTGGTTTGAGCCGGTCCAAAGCAGTTTGAGGCGGTCTCATCCAGTTTCAGCCGGTCTGGTCGGGTTTGAGCCGGTGAAAACCGGTTTGAGCCTGTCTATTCCAGTTTGAGTCCGGTTTGAATGGATCTGGTCTGGTTTTAGCCGGACTTGTAGGGTTTGAGCCGGTCAAAACCGGTTTGAGCCTGTCTGGTCCAGTTTCAGACGGTCTGGTCGGGTTTGTGCCGGTGAAAACCGGTTTGAGCCGGTTTGGTCCGGTTTGAGTGTGGTTTGAGCTGGTCAAAATCGGTTTGTGCTGCTCTGGTCCGATTTGAGCCGGTCAAAACCGGTCTGAGCCGTTCTGGTCTGCTTTGAGTGTGGTTTGAGCCCGACAACACCAGTTTGAGACGGTCTGGTCCAGTTTGAATGCGGTTTGAGCCGGTCATAAACGGTTAGAGCCCGTCTAGTCCGCCTTGAGCCGGTCTGGTCCGGTTTGAGCCGGTCTGGTCCGGTTTGCTCTGGTTTAAGCCGGTCTGGTCCGGTTTGATTCCTTTGAGCCGGTATGGTCTGCTTTGAGCCGTTCAAAACCGGTTTGAGCCGGTCTGGTACGGTATGAGTCCGGTTTGAGCTGGTCAACACCGGTTTGAGCTGGTCTGGTCCAGTGTGAGTCAGGTTTGAGCTAGTCAACACCGGTTTAATACATTCTGGTCCGGTTTGAGTCTGGTTTGAGCCGGTCTGGTCCGATTTGAGCCGGTCAAAACCGGTTTGAGCCATTCTGATCCGTATTGAGCAGATGAAAACCGGTTTGAGACGCTCTAAGAGCCAGTCTGGTCCAGTTTGATCCAGTTTAAGCCATTCTGGTCCGGTTTGATCCGATTTAAGCCGGTTTGATCTGGTTTGATCCGGTTGAGCCGGTCTGGTTCGGTTTGAGCCGGTCAAAACTGGTCTGAGCCAGTATGGTCCGTTTTTAGCCGGTCTGGTCGGGGTTGACCCGGTCAAAACTGTTTTCAGCCGGTCTCGTCCGGTTTCAGTCAGTCTGGTCGGGTTTGAGCCGGTGAAAACCGGTTTGAATCCGTCTGGTTCTGTCTGAGTCTGCTTTGAGCCGGTCAAAATCCGTTTGTGCTTCTATGGTCCGATTTGAGCCAGTCAAAACCAGTTTGAGCCGGTCTGGTCCCGTTTGAGTCCGGTTTGAGCCGGACAACACCAGTTTGAGATGGTCTGGTCCGAGTTGAGTGCGGTTTGAGCCGTTCATATCCGGTTAGAGCCGGTCTAGTCTGCTTTGAGCCAGTCAAAACCGGTTTGAGCCGGTCTGGTCCGGTTTTAGCTGGTCTGGAATGGTTTGAGTCGGTCAAAACCGGTTTGAGGCGGTCTCATCCAGGTTCAGCCGGTCTGGTCGGGTTTGAGCCGGTCAAAACTGGTTTGAGCCGGTGTGGTCCTGTTTGAGTCTATTTTGAGCTGGTCAAATTCTGTTTGTACTGCTCTCGTCCGATTTGAGCCGGTCAAAACCAGTTTGAGCTGGTCTGGTGCAGTTTGATCTGGTTAAAGCCGGTCTGGTGCTGTTTGAGTCCGGTTTGAGCCGGTCAAACCCTGTTTGTGCCAGTCTGGTTCGGTTTAAGCCAGTCTGGTTGGGTTTGAGCCGGTCAAACCTGGCTTGAGCCGGTCTGGTCCGGTTTGATCCGGTTAAAGCCGGTGTGGTCCAGTTTGATCCGGTTAAAGCCGGTCTGGTCCAGTTTGATCTGGTTGAGCCGGTCTGTTCTGGTTAGACCCGGTCAAAACCGGTGTGAGCTGGTCTGGTCTGGTTTGAGTCCGGTTTGAGATGGTCTGGTCAGGTTTGAGCCGGTCAAAACCGGTTTGAGCCGTTCTGGTCCGTATTGAGCCGATCAAAACCGGTTTGAGACTGTCTACGGGCCGATCTGGTCCGTTTTGATCCGGTTTGAGCCTGTCTGGTCCGGTTTGAACCCTTCTGGTCCGGTTTGAGTCTGGTTCCAGCCGGTCACCACCGGTGTGAGCCGGCCTGGTCCGGTTTGAATCAGTTTTGAGCCGGTCAACACCAGTTTGAGCCGGTCTGGTCCGGTTTGAGTCCGATTTGTGCTGGTCAAAACCAGTTTGAGCCGGTCTGTTCCGGTTTGACCCACTCAAAACCGGTTTGAGCTGATCTGGTCCGGTTTGAGTCCGGTTTGAGATGGTCTGGTCCGGTTTGAGCCGGTCAAAACCGGTTTGAGCCGTTCTGGACCGTATTGAGCTGATCAAAACTGGTTTGAGACGGTCTAAGAGCCAGTCTGGTCTGGTTTGATCCGGTTTAAGCTGGTCTGGTCCAGTTTGATCTGGTTGAGCCGGTCTGGTTCGGTTTTATCTGATTTGAGCCGGTCTGGTCCGTTTTGATCCGTTTTGAGCCTGTCTGGTCCGGTTTGAGCCCTTCTGGTCGGGTTTGAGTCTGGTTCCAGCCATTCAACACCGAGGTGAGCTGGTCTGGTCCGGTTTGAATCAGGTTTGAGCCAGTCAACACCAGTTTGAGCCGGTCTGGTCCGGTTTGAGTCCAACTTGAGCTGGTCAAAACCAGTTTGAGCCGGTCTGGTCCAATTTGAGTCCGGTTTGAGCCAGTCTAACCCGGTTTTAGCCGTTCTGGTCTGGTTTGACTCAGGTTTGTTCCGGTCAAACCCTGTTTGAGCCAGTCTGGTTCGGATTAAGCCAGTCTGGTCGGGTTTGAGCCTGTCAACCCTGGTTTGATCCGGTCTGGTCTGGTTTGATCCAGTTAAAGCCGGTGTGGTCCGGTTTGATCCAGTTGAGCCGGTCTGTTCTGGTTTGACCCTGTCAAAACCAGTTTGAGCTGGTCTGGTCCGGTTTGAGTCCAGTTTGAGATGGTCTGGTCCGGTTTGAGCTGGTCAAAACCGGTTTGAGCCGTTCTTGTCCGTATTGAGCCGATCAAAACCGGTTTGAGACTGTCTAAGGGCCGGTCTGGTCCGGTTTGATCCGGTTTGAGTCTGTCTGGTCCGGTTTGAGCTGGTCAAAACCGGTTTGAGGCAGTCTGTTCCGGTTGGAGTCCAATTTGAGCTGGTCAAACCCGGTTTGAGCCGGTCTGGTCCGGTGTGAGCTGGTCAAATCCTGTTTGAGCCGGTCTGGTGCGGTTTGAGCCGGTTTGAGCCGGTCTGGTCCTGTTTGATCCGGTAGAGCCGGTCTGGGCTTTTGTGAGCTGGTCATAACCGGTATGAGCCGGTCTGGTCCGATTTGAGCCGGTCAAAACTGTTTTCAGCCGGTCTGGTCCGGTTTGAGTCCGGTTTGAGCTGGTCTGGTCCGGTTTCAGCTGGTCAAAACCGGTTTGAGCCGGTCTGGTCAGTTTTGATCCGGTTTGAGCCTGTCTGGTCCGGTTTGAGCTGTTCTGGTCCAGTTTGAGTCTGGTTCGAGTGAATCAACACCGGTTTGAGCCGGTATGGTCCAGTTTGAGTCAGGTTTGAGCCGGTCAACACCAGTTTGAGCCGGTCTGGTCTGGTTTCAGTCCGATTTGAGCCGGTCAAAACTGGATTGAGCCGGTCTGGTCCGGTTTGTGCTGGTCTAAGAGACGGTCTGGTACGGTTTGATTAGGTTTGAGCCTGTCTGGTCTGTTTTGAGCCAGTCTAACCCGGTTGAGCTGTTCTGGTCCCCTTTGAGTCCAGTTTGAGCCGGTGAAACCCTGCTTGAGTCAGTCTGGTCCGGTTTCCTCCTGTCTGGTCGGGTTTGAGCCGGTCAACCCTGGTTTGAGCCGGTCTGGTCCGGTTACATCCGGTTAAAGCCGTTCTGGTCCGGATTGAGTCCAATTTGAGCCGGTCTGCTCCGGTTTGAGCCGGTCTGCTCCGGTTTGAGCCGTTCTAAGAGCCAGTCTGGCCCGGTTTGATTTGGTTTGAGCCGGTCTTGTGCGGTTTGAGTCCAATTTGAGCAGGTCAAATCCGGTTTGAGCCGGTCTGGACCGGTTTGAGGTCTTCTAAGAGCTGGTCTGGTCCAGTTTGATTCGGTTTGAGCCGGTCTGGTCCGGTTTGAGCCAGTCTAACCCGGTTTGAGCCGTTCTGGTCCGGTTTGAGTCCGGTTTGAGCCGGTCAAACACTGTTTGAGCCAGTCTGGTTCGGTTAAGCCAGTCTGGTCGGGTTTGAGCCTGTCAACCCTGGTTTGAGCCGGTGTGGTCCGGTTTGATCCGGTTAAAGCCGGTCTGGTCCGGTTTGATCCGGTTCAGCCGGTCTGTTGTGGTTTGACCCGGTCAAAAGCGGTTTGAGCATGTCTGGTCCGGTTTGAGTCCGGTTTGAGATGGTCTGGTCGGGTTTGAGCCGGTCAAAAGTGGTTTGAGTCATTCTGGTCCGTATTGAGCCGATCAAAACCGGTTTGACACTGTCTAAGGGCCATTCTGCTCTGGTTTATAAGGGCCAGTCTGGTCCGGTTTGATCCGATTTGAGTCTGTCTGGTCCGGTTTGAGCTGGTCAAAACCAGTTTGAGCCGGTCTGTTCCGGTTTGAGTCCAATTTGAGCGGGTCAAAACCGGTTTGAGCCGCTCTGGTCCGGTGTGAGCTGGTCAAATCCTGTTTGAGCTGGTCTGGTGCAGTTTGAGCCAGTTTGAGCCGGTCTCGTCCGGTTTGATCCGGTAGAGCCGGTCTGGGCTTTTGTGAGCTGGTCAAAACCAGTTTGAGCCATTCTGGATGGTTTGATCCGGTTTGATGTGGTCTGGTCCGATTTGAGCCGCTCAAAACCGTTTTCAGCCGGTCTGGTCCGGTTTGAGTCCGGTTTGAGCTGGTCTGGTCCGCTTTCATTTGGTTGAGCCAGTCTGGTCTGGTTTGAGCCAGTCCAAACAGGTTTGAGCCAGTCTCGTCCGGTTTCAGCCGGTCTGGTCGGGTTTGAGCCAGTCAAAATGGGTATGAGACGGTCTGGTCCGGTTTGAGTCCGGTTTGAGCCGGTCAAAACCGGTTTGAGCCGGTCTGGTCCATTTTGAGTCCGGTTTGAGCTGGACAACACCAGTTTGAGATGTTCTGGTCCAGTTTGAGTGTGGTTTGAGCCGGGCATAACTGGTTAGAGCCGGTCTAGTCTGCTTTGAGCCGGTCAAAACCAGTTTGAGCCGGTCTGGTCCGGTTTTAGCAGGTCTGGATGGATTTGAGTCGGTCAAAACCGGTTTGAGGTGGTCTCGTCCAGTTTTAGCCGGTCTGGTCGGGTTTGAGTCGGTCAAATCCGGTTTGAGCCGGTGTGTCCAGTTTGAATCTGATTTGAGCCGTTTAAAACCAGTTTGACCCAGTCTGGTCCTGTTTGAGTCCGGTTTGAGCCAGTCAAAACCGGTTTGAGGCTGTCTGGACTGGTTTTAGCTGGTCAAAAGCAGTTTGCAACTGGGTTGAGCCGGTCTGTTGCGGTTTGAGCCGGACTGCTCCGGTTTCATGCGGTTGAGCCGGTATGGTCTGGTTTGATCCAGTTAAAACCGGTTTGAGCCGGTAGGGTCCGGTTTGAGTCCAGTTTGAGGCAGTCAAAACCGGTTTGAGCCGGTCTGATCCGGTTGGATCCGGTTTGAGCGGTTCTGGTCCTGTTTGATCCGGTTTGAGCCTGTCTGGTTCGCTTTGATCTGATTGAGCCAGTATGGTCTGGTTTGAGCCGGTCCAAACCGGTTTGAGCCGGTCTCGTCCGGTTTCAGCCGGTCTGGTTGGGTTTGAGCCAGTCAAAACGGGTTTGAGACAGTCTGGTCCGGTTTGAGTCTGGTTAGACCCGGACAACACCAGTCTGAGACGGTCTGGTGGGGTTTGAGTGCGGTTTGAGCCGGTCATAACTGGTTAGACACGGTCTAGTCCGTTTTGTGCTGGTCAAAACTGGTTTGAGCCTGTCTGGTTCGGTTTTAGCCGGTCTGGACGGGTTTGAGTCGGTCACAAGCGGTTTGAGGCGTCCCGTCCAGTTTCATCCGGTCTGTTCGGGTTTGAGCCAGTCAAAACCGGTTTGTGCCAGTCTGGTCTGATTTGACCCGGACAAAACCGGTTTGAGGCAGTCTCGTCCCATTTCAGCTGGTCTGGTCGGGTTTGAGCCAGTTAAAACCGGTTTGATCCGGTTTGGTCCGGTTTGATCTGGTTTCAGTGGTTCTGGTCCGGTTTGATCTGGTTTGAGCTGATCTGGTCTGCTTTGATCTGGTTGAGCCAGTCTGGTCTTGTTTGAGCCGGTCCAAACCTGTTTGAGCCGGTCTCATCCGGTTTCAGCCGGTCTGGTCGGGTTTGAGCCAGTCAAAACGGGTATGAGACGGTCTGGTCCGGTTTGAGTCCGGTTTGAGCCGGTCAACACCGGTGTGAGCCGGTCTGGTCCGGTTTGAGTCCGGTTTGAGCCGGTCATAACCGGTTAGAGCCAGTCTAGTCCGCTGTGAGCCGGTCAAAATTGGTTTGAGCTGGTCTGGTCCAATTTTAGCCGGTCTGGTCAGGGTTGACCCGGTCAAAACCAGTTTCAGCCGGTCTCGTCCAGTTTCAGCCGGTCTGGTCGGGTTTGAGCCGGTGAAAACCAGTTTGAGCCGGTCTGGTCCTGTTTGAGTGTGGTTTGAGCCGGGCAAAAGCAGTTTGTGCTTCTCTGGTCCAATTTGAGCCGGTCAAAACTGGTTTGAGCCGGTGTATTCCTATTCCGGTTTGAGTCCTGTTTGAACGGAACTGGTCCGGTTTTAGCCGGTCTGGTAGGGTTTGAGCCGGTCAAAACCGGTTTGAGCCTGTTGGTCCGGTTTAGGACGGTCTGGTTGGGTTTGAGCCGGTAAAAACCAGTTTGAGCCAGTCTGGTCCGATTTGAGCTGGTGAAAACCGGTTTGAGGCGGTCTCGTCCCGTTTCAGGAGGTCTGATCGTGTTTGAGCCGGTTAAAACCGGTTTGAGCCGGTCTGGTCCGGTTTGATCCGGTTTCAGCGGTTCTGGTCCGGTTTGATTCGGTTTGAGCCAGTGTGGTCCGCTTTGATCTGGTTGAGCCAGTCTGGTCTGGTTTGAGCCAGTCCAAACCGGTTTGAGCCAGTCTCGTCCGGTTTCAGCCAGTCTGGTCCGGTTTGAGCCGGTCAAAACGGGTTTGAGACGGTCTGGTCCGATTTGAGTCCGGATTGAGCCGGTCAAAACCGGTTTGAGCTGGTCTGGTCCGGTTTGAGTGCGGTTTGAGCTGGTCATAACCGGTTAGACCCGGTCTAGTCCGCTTTGAGCTGGTGAAAACCGGTTTGAACCGGTCTGGTCCGGTTTTATCCGGTCTGGTCGGGTTTGAGCCGGTCAAAACCGGTTTGAGGCCGTCTCGTCCAGTTTCAGCCGATCTGGTCGGGATTGAGCCGGTCAAAACCGGTTTGATCTGGTGTGGTACTGTTTGAGTCTGGTTTGAGCTTGTCAAAATCGGTTTGTGCTGCTCTCGTCCTATTTGAGCCGTTCAAAACTGGTTTGAGCCAATCTGGTCCGGTTTGATCTGGTTTAAGCGGGTCTGGTCCGGTTTGAGGAAGTCAAACCCGGTTGGAGCCGTTATGGTCCGTTTTGAGTGGATCAAAACCGGTTTGAGACGGTCTAAGAGCTGGTCTGGTCTGGTTTGATCCAGTATAAGCCGGTGTGGTTCGGTTTGGTCCGGATGAGCCGGTCTGGTTCCGTTTGAGCTGGTCAAAAGTGGTCTGAGCCAGTCTGGTCCGGTTTTAGTTGGTCTGGTCGGTGTTGACCCGTTCAAAACTGGTTTCAGCCGGTCTCGTCCGGTTTCAGCTGGTCTTGTCGGGTTTGAGCCGGTGAAAACCGGTTTGAGCCGGTTTGGTCCGGTTTGAGTGTGGTTTGAGCTGGTCAAAATCGGTTTGTGCTGCTCTGGTCCGATTTGAGCCGGTCAAAACCGGTCTGAGCCGTTCTGGTCTGCTTTGAGTGTGGTTTGAGCCGGACAACACCAGTTTGAGACGGTCTGGTCCAGTTTGAATGCGGTTTGAGCCGGTCATAACCGGTTAGAGCCGGTCTAGTCCGCCTTGAGCCGGTCTGGTCCGGTTTGAGCCGGTCTGGTCCGGTTTGCTCCGGTTTAAGCCGGTCTGGTCCGGTTTGATTCCTTTGAGCCGGTATGGTCTGGTTTGAGCCGTTCAAAACCGGTTTGAGCCGGTCTGGTACGGTATGAGTCCGGTTTGAGCTGGTCAACACCGGTTTGAGCTGGTCTGGTCCAGTTTGAGTCAGGTTTGAGCCAGTCAACACCGGTTTAATCCGTTCTGGTCCGGTTTGAGTCTGGTTTGAGCCGGTCTGGTCCGATTTGAGCCGGTCAAAACCGGTTTGAACCGTTCTGATCCGTATTGAGCGGATGAAAACCGGTTTGAGACGCTCTAAGAGCTGGTCTGGTCCAGTTTGATCCGGTTTAAGCCGTTCTGGTCTGGTTTGATCCGATTTAAGCCGGTCTGATCTGGTTTGATCCGGTTGAGCCGGTCTGGTTCGGTTTGAGCTGGTCAAAACTGGTCTGAGCCAGTATGGTCCGTTTTTAGCCGATCTGGTCGGGGTTGACCCGGTCAAAACCGGTTTGAGCCGGTCTGGTCCCGTTTGAGTCCGGTTTGAGCCGGACAACACCAGTTTGAGATGGTCTGGTGCGGGTTGAGTGCGGTTTGAGCCGGTCATAACCGGTTAGAGCCGGTCTAGACTGCTTTAAGCCGGTCAAAACCGGTTTGAGGCGGTCTTGTCTGGTGTTAGCCGGTCTGGTCGGGTTTGAGCCGGTTAAAACCGGTTTGAGCCGGTGTGGTCCTGTTTGAGTCTATATTGAGCTGGTCAAATTCTGTTTGTGCTGCTCTCGCCCGATTTGAGCCAGTCAAAACCAGTTTGAGCTGGTCTGGTGCGGTTTGATCCGGTTAAAGCCGGTCTGGTGCTGTTTGAGTCTGGTTTGAGCCGGTCAAACCCTGTTTGTGCCAGTCTGGTTCGGTTTAAGCCAGTCTGGTCGGGTTTGAGCCGGTCAAACCTGGTGTGAGCCGGTCTGGTCCGGTTTGATCCGGTTAAAGCCAGTGTCGTCCAGTTTGATCCGGTTAAAGCCGGTCTGGTCCGGTTTGATCCGGTTGAGCTGGTCTGTTCTGGTTAGACCCGGTCAAAACTGGTGTGAGCTGGTCTGGTCCGGTTTGTGTCCGGTTTGAGATGGTCTGGTCAGGTTTGAGCCGGTCAAAACCGGTTTGAGCCGTTCTGGTCCATATTGAGCCGATCAAAACCGGTTTGAGACTGTCTACGGGCCGGTCTGGTCCGGTTTGATCCGGTTTGTGTCTGTCTGATCTGGTGTGAGCTTGTCAAAAGCGGTTTGAGCCGGTCTGTTCCAGTTTGAGTCCAATTTAAGCCCGTCAAATCCGGTTTGAGCCAGTCTGGTCCAGTATTAGCTGGTCAAATCCTGTTTGAGCCGGTCTGGTGCGGTTTGAGCTGGTTTGAGCCGGTCTGGTCCGGTTGGACCCAGTAGAGCCGGTGTGGGCTTTTTAGAGCTGGTCAAAACTGGCTTGAGCAGGTCTGGTCCTGTTTGTTCCAGTTTGACGTGGTCTGGTCCGATATGAGCCGGTCAAAACCGTTTTCAGCCGGTCTGGTCCGGTTTGAGTCCGGTTTGAGCTGGTCTGGTCCTGTTTGAGCCTGTTTGAGGCTGTCTGGTCCGGTTTGATCCGATTTGAGCCAGTCTGGTCCGGTTTCAGCTGGTCAAAACCGGTTTGAGCTGGTCTGGTCCGTTTTGATCGGGTTTGAGCCAGTCTGGTCCGGTTTGAGTCTGGTTTGAGCTGGTCAACACCAGTTTGAGCCGGTCTGGTCCAGTTTGAGTCCGATTTGAGCCGGTCAAAACCGTTTTGAGCCAGTCTGGACCGGTTTGAGCCGGTCTAAGAGCCAGTCTGTTCCGGTTTGATTCAGTTTGAGCCGCTCTGCTCCGGTTTGAACCAATCTAACCCGGCTTGAGCCGTTCTGTTCCTGTTTGAGTCCACTTTGAGCCAGTCAAACCCTGTTTGAGCCAGTCTGGTTCGGTTTAAGCCAGACTGGTCCGGTTTGATCCAGTTTGATTCTGTCTGGTCCGGTTTGAGCTGGTCAAAACAGGTTTGAGCCGGTCTGTTCCTGTTTGAGTCCAATTTGAGACGGACAAAACCGGTTTGAGCCGTTCTGGTCCGTATTGAGCAGATCAAAACCGGTTTGAGACGGTCTAAGAGCCGGTCTGGTCTGGTTTGATCTGGTTTAAGCCGGTCTGGTCCGGTTTGATCTGGTTGAGCCGGTCTGGTTCGATTTGATCCTATTTGAGCCGGTCTGGTCCGGTTTCAGCTGGTCAAAACCGGTTTGAGCCGGTCTGGTCCGTTTTGATCCGGTTTGAGCCTGTCTGGTCCGGTTTGAGCCCTTCTGGTCGGGTTTGTGTCTGGTTCCAGATGGTCACCACTGGTGTGAGCTGGCCTGCTCCGGTTTGAATCAATTTTGAGCCTGTCAACACCAGTTTGACCCGGTCTGGTCCGGTTTGAGTCCGATTTGAGCTGGCAAAAACCGGTTTGAGCTGATCTGGTGTGGTTTGAGTCCGGTTTGAGATGGTCTGGTCCGGTTTGAGCCGGTCAAAACCGGTTTGAGCCGTTCTGGTCCGTATTGAGCTGATCAAAACCGGTTTGAGACGGTCTAAGAGCTGGTCTGGTCTGGTTTCATACGGTTTAAGCCAGTCTGGTCCGGTTTGATCTGGTTGAGATGGTCTGGTTCGGTTTGATCCGATTTGAGCCGGTCTGGTCCGGTTTCAGCTGGTCAAAACCCGTTTGAGCCGGTCTGGTCCGTTTTGATCCGGTTTGATCCTGTCTGGTCCAGTTTGAGCCGTTCTGTTCAGGTTTGAGTCTGGTTCGAGCCAGTCAACACAGGTGTGAACCGGTCTGTTGCGGTTTGAATCAGGTTTGAGCCGGTTAACACCAGTTTGAGCCGGTCTGGTCTGGTTTGAGTCCGACTTGAGGTGGTCAAAACCGGTTTGAGCCTTTCTGGTCTGGATTGAACCAGTCAAAACTGGTTTGAGCTGGTCTGGTCCGGTTTGAGTCCGGTTTGAGCTGGTCTGGTCCGGTTTGAGCCAGTCTAACCCGGTTTGACCCGTTCTGGTCCGCTTTGACTCAGGTTTGATCTGGTCAAACCCTGTTTGAGCCAGTCTGGTTCAGATTAAGCCTGTCTGGTCGGGTTTGAGCCTGTCAACCCTGGTTTGATACGGTCTGGTCTGGTTTGATCCGGTTAAAGCCGGTGTGGTCCGGTTTGATCCAGTTGAGCCGGTCTGTTCTGGTTTGACCCTGTCAAAACCAGTTTGAGATGGTCTGGTCCGGTTTGAGTCCGGTTTGAGATGGTCTGGTCCGGTTTGAGCCATTCAAAACCGGTTTGAGCCGTTCTTGTCCGTATTGAGCCGATCAAAACCGGTTTGAGACTGTCTAAGGGCCGGTCTGGTCCGGTTTGATCCGGTTTGAGTCTGTCTGGTCCGGTTTGAGCTGGTCAAAACCAGTTTGAGGCAGTCTGTTCCGGTTTGAGTCCAATTTGAGCCAGTCAAAACCGGTTTGAGCCTGTCTGGTCCAGTGTGAGCTGGTCAAATCCTGTTTGAGCCGGTCTGGTGCGGTTTGAGCCGGTTTGAGCTGGTCTGGTCCTGTTTGATCTGGTAGAGCCGGTCTGGGCTTTTGTGAGCTGGTCAAAACTGGTATGAGCCGGTCTGGTTCGATTTGAGCCGGTCAAAACCGCTTTCAGCTGGTATGGTCCGGTTTGAGTCCGGTTTGAGCTGGTCTGGTCCAGTTTCAGCTGGTCAAAATTGGTTTGAGACGGTCTGGTACGTTTTGATCGGATTTGAGCCTGTCTGGTCTGGTTTGAGCCGTTCTGGTCCGGTTTGAGTCTGGTTCGAGTGAATCAGCACCGGTTTGAGCCAGTCTGGTCCGGTTTGAGTCAGGTTTGAGCCGGTCAACACCAATTTGAGCCGGTCTGGTCCGGTTTGAGTCCGATTTGAGGCGGTCTGGTCCGGTTTTAGCCGGTCTAAGAGACGGTCTGGTACGGTTTGATTAGTTTTGAGCCGGTCTGGTCCGGTTTGAGCCAGTCTAACCCAGTTTGAGCCGTTCTGGTCCCCTTTGAGTCCAGTTTGAGCCGGTCAAACACTGTTTGAGCCAGTCTGGTCCGGTTTCGGCCAGTCTGGTTGGGTTTGAGCTGGTCAACCCTGGTTTGAGCCGGTCTGGTCCGGTTAGATCCGGTTAAAGCCTGTCTGGTCCGGATTGAGTCCGATTTGAGCCGCTCTGCTCCAGTTTGAGCCGGTCTAATAGCCGGTCTGGTATGGTTTGATTCGGTTTGAGCCGGTCTTGTCCGGTTTGAGTCCGATTTGAGCAAGTCAAATCCGGTTTGAGCCGGTCTGGTCCGGTTTGAGATTGTCTAAGAGCCGGTCTGGTCCAGTTTGATTCGGTTTGAGCCGGTCTGGTCTGGTGTGAGCCGGTGAAAACCGGTTTGAGCCGGTATGGTCCAGTTTGAGCCGGTCGAAACCAGTTTGAGCCAGTCTGGTGCGGTTTTGGCCAATCCGGTCGTGTTTGAGCCATTCAAAACCGGTTTGAGTCGGTCTGGTCCAGTTTCAGCTGGTCTGGTCTGGTTTGGGCCGGTCAAAACCGGTTTGAGCCAGTCTGGTCTGGTTTGAGTGCGGTTTGAGCCAGTAAAAACCGGTTAGTGCCTGTCTGGTCCGATTTGAGGCGGTCAAAACCGGTTTGAGCCGGTCTGCTACGGATTAACCCAGTTTAAGCCGGTCTGGTTCCTGTTTGAACCGGTTTGAGCCGGTGTGATCCGGTTTGAGCTGGTCTGGCCCGGTTTGAGCCTGTCAACATCGGTTTAAGCCGGTCTGGTCCTGTTTGATCTGATTCAGCTGGTCTGGTCTGGTTTGAGCAGATCCTAACCAGTTTCAGCCGGTCTGCCCCAGTTTGAGCCGGTCAAAAACGGTTGAGCCGGTCTGGTCCGGATTGAGCTGGTCAAATCCTGTTTGAGCCGGTCTGGTCCGGTTTGATCCCCTGAGTGTGCACTCCGCTGAGTAAGTGTTCACCTGAGGGGAACTCCGCTTCGTGAGCGGCTCCCTGAGTGTGCACTCCCCTGAGTGTGCCGCTGACTGAGTGAGGACTCCCCTGAGTGTGTACCCCCTGAATGAGCACTCCCCTGAGTGTGCACTCCTCTGAGTTCGCACTCTCCTAAGTGAGGACCTGGCTAAGTGTGAACTCACCTGAGTGTGCGCTCCCCAGATTGTGCACTCCCCTGAGTGTGCACTGCCCTGAGTGAGCCCTCCCCTGAGTGGGACCTCCCCTGACTGTGCACTCGCCTGAGTGAGGACTACTGAGTGTGCACACCCATGAGTGTGAACTCGCCTGAGTGAGGATGCCCTTGAGTGTGCACTCCCCTGAGTGTATGCTCACTTGAGTGGGCACGCCCCTGAGTGCACACTCCCCTGAGTGTGCACTCGCCTGAGTGAGGACACACCAGAGTGTGCACTCCCCTGAGTTAGCACTCTGCTGAATGTGCACTCCTCTGAGTTCACACTCTCCTGAGTGAGGACTCTCCTGTTGTGCACTCCCCTGAGTGTGCACTCCCCTGAGTGTGTGCTCCCCTGAGTGTGCACTCCCCTGAGTGAGCGCTCCCCTGAGTGTGCTATTAGCTGAGTGTGCACTTGCCTGAGTGAGGACACCCCTGAGTGTGCTCTCCCCTGAGTGTGCTCTCCCCGGAGATTGCGCTCGCCTGAGTGTGCGCTCCCCTGAGTGAGCACTTCCCTGAGTGCGAACTCCCCTGCGTGTGCACTCCCCTGGGTGAGGACACCCCTGAGTGTGCACTACCCTGAGTGTGAACTCGCCTGAGTGAGGACTCCCATGAGTGTGCACTCCACTGAATGAGCACTCCCCTGAGTGTACAATCCCCTGAGTGTGCTTTCCTGTGAGTGCACACTCCCCTGAGTGTGCACTCGCCTGAGTGAGGACACCCCTGAGTGTACACTGCCCTGAGTGTGAACTTGCGTGAGTGAGGGCTCCCCTGAGGCTTCACTCCACTGAATGAGCACTCCCTTGAGTGAACACTCCCCTGAGTGTGCTCTCCATTGAGTGTGCTCCCCCTGAGTGAACACTCCCCTGAGTGTTCACTCTTCAGAGTGTGCACTCCCCTGAGTGTGCGCTCCCCTGAGTGCGCACTCCCCTGAGTGTGCACTCGCCTGGGTGAAGACACCCCTGAGTGTGCATTCACCTGAGTGTGCACTCCCCTGAGTGTTCACCCTTCAGGATGTGCACTCCCCTGAGTGTGCGCTCCCCTGGGTGTGCACTCCGCTGAGTGAGCGCCCCCAAAGTGCACACTCCCCTGAGTGTGGACTCGCCTGGGTGAAGAGACCCCTGAGTGTGCACTCCCCTGAGTGAGCACTCTCCTGAGGGGGCATTCACTTGAGTGATGACTCCTATGGGTGAGACCTCCCCTCTGTGTGCACCCCTCTGAGTTCGCACTCTCCAGAGTGAGGACTTCCCTGAGTGTGCACTCCCCTGAGTGTGCACTCCCCTGAGTGAGCACTTCCCTGAGTGTGCAATCCCCTGAGTGTGCACTCCCCTGGGTGAAGACACCCTTGACTGTGCACGCCCCTGAGTGTGCACCCCCTGTGTGTTCCCTCCCCAGGGTGTGCACTCTCCTGAGTGTGCGCTCCCCTGAGTGTGAACTCCCCTGAGTGAGCACTCTCCTGAGGGGGCACTCGCTTGAGTGATGACTCCTATGGGTGAGCCCTCCCCTGTGTGTGCACCCCTCTGAGTTTGCACTCTCAAGAGTGAGGACTTCCCTGAATGTGCACTCCCCTGAGTGTGCACTCCCCTGAGTATGCACTCCCCTGGGTGAAGACACCCCTGATTGTGCACCACCCTGAGTGTGCACTCCCCTGAGTGTTCACTCTTCAGGATGTGCACACCCCTGAGTGAGTGCTCACTCCCCTGAGTGTTCACTCGCCTGGGTGAAGGCACCCCTGAGTGTGCACTCCCCTGAGTGTGCACCCCCATGAGTGTTCCCTCCCCAGGGTGTGCACTCCCCTGAGTGTGCGCTCCCCTGAGTGTGAACTCCCCTGAGTGAGCGCTCTCCTGTGGGGGCACTCGCTTGAGTGATGACTCCTTTGGGTGAGCCCTCTCCTGTGTGTGCACCCCTCTGAGTTTGCACTCTGAAGAGTGAGGAGTTCCCTGAATGTGCACTCCCCTGAGTGTGCACTCCCCTGGGTGAAGACACCCCTGAGTGTGCACTCCCCTGAGTGTGCACTCCCCTGGGTGTTCCTTCCCCAGGGTGTGCACTCCATTGAGTGTGCGCTCCCCTGAGTGTGCACTTCCCTGAATGAGCGCTCCCCTGATTGTGCACTCCCCTGAGTGTGCACTCCCCTGAGTGTTCACTCTTCAGGATGTGCACACCCCTGAGTGTGCACTCCCCTGAGTATGCACGCCCCTGGGTGAAGACAATCCTGAGTGTGCACTCCCCTGAGTGTGCACTCCCCTGAGTGTTCCTTCCCCAGTGTGTGCACTCCACTGAGTGTGCGCTCCGCTGAGTGTGCACTTCCCTGAGTGAGCGCTCCCCTGAGTGTGCACTCCCCTGAGTGTGCACTCCCCTGAGTGAGAACTCCCCTGAGTGTGCACTCGCCTGAGTGAGGACACCCCTGGGTGTGCACTCCCCTGAGTGCGAACTTGCGTGAGTGAGGGCTCCCCTGAGTGTGCACTCCACTGAATGAGCCCTCCCTTGAGTGTACACTCCCCTGAGTGTGCTCTCCCCTGAGTGTGCACTCCTCTGAGTGAGCACTCCCCTGAGTGTTCCCTCTTCAGAGTGTGCACTCCCCTGAGTGTGCACTCGCCTGGATGTAGACACCCCTGAGTGTGCACTCAGCTGAGTGTGCATTCCCCTGAGTGTTCACACTTCAGGATGTGAACTATCCTGAGTGTGCGCTCCCCTGAGTGCGCACTCCACTGGGTGTGCACTCGCCTGGGTGAAGGCACCCCTGAGTGTGCACTCCCCTGAGTGTGCACTCCCCTGAGTGTTCCCTCCCCAGGTTGTGCACTCCCCTGAGTGTGCACTCCCCTGAGTGTGCACTCCGCTGAGTGAGTGCTCCCCAGAGTGCACACTCCCCTGCGTGTGGACTCACCTGGGAGAATAGACCCCTGAGTGTGCACTCCCCTGAGTGAGCGCTCTCCTGAGGGGGCACTCGCTTGAGTAATGACTCCTATGGGTGAGCCCTCCCCTGTGTGTGCACCCCTCTGAGTTCGCACTCTCCAGAGTGAGGACTTCCATGAGTGTGCACTCCCCTGAGTGCGCACTCCCCTGAGCGTTCACTCTTCAGGATGTGCACTCTCCTGAGTGTGTGCTCCACTGAGTGTGCACTCGCCTGAGTGAGGACTACTGAGTGTGAACTCACCTGAGTGAGGACACCCCTGAGTGTTCACTCCCCTGAGTGCATGCTCACCTGAGTGTGCACTCCCCTGAGTGAGCACTCCCCTGAGCATTCACTATTCAGTGTGTGCACTCCCCTGAGTGTGAGCTCCCCTGAGTGTGCACTCCCCTGAATGTGCACTCGCCTGGGTTAAGATACCCCTGAGTGTGCACTCCCCTGAGTGTGCACTCGCCTGGGTGAAGGCACCACTGAGTGTGCACTCCCCTGAGTGTGCACTCACCCAAGTGAGGACTACTGAGTGTGAATTCCCCTGAGTGTGCACTCCCCTGAGCGTTCACACTTCAGGATGTGCACTCTCCTGAGTGCGCACTCCCCTGAGTGTGCACTCGCCTGGGTGAAGGCACCACTGAGTGTGCACTCCCCTGAGTGTGCACTCCCCTGAGTGTGCACTTCCCTGAGTGAACACTCCCCTGAGTGTGCACTCCCTTGAGTGTGCACTCGCCTGAGTAAGGACTTCCCTGAGCGTGCACTTCCCTGAGTGCATGCTCACCTGACTGAGCACTCCCCTGAGTGCGCACTCCCCTGAGTGTTCACTCTTCAGGATGTGCACTCCCCTGTGTGTGCGCTCCCCTGAGTGTGCACTCCCCTGAGTGTGCACTCGCCTGAGTGAGGACTACTGAGTGTGAAGTCGCCTGAGTGAGGACGCCCCTAAGTGTGCACTCACCTGAGTGCACGCTCACCTGAGTGTTCACTCGCCTGAGTGAGGACACCCCGGAGTGTGCACTCCCCTGAGTATGAACTTGCCTGAGTGAGTACTCCCCTGAGTGGGCACGCCACTGAATGAGCACTCCCCTGAGTGTACACTCCCCTGAGTGTGCTCTCCCCTGAGTGTGCACTCGCCTGAGTGAGGACTACTGAGTGAGAACTCGCCTGAGTGAGGACTCCCCTGAGTGTGCACTCCCCTGTGTGCATGCTCACCTGAGTGTGCACTCCCCTGAGTGTGCACACCCATGAGTGTGCACTTGACTGAGTGAGGACTCCCCTGAGTGTGCAACTCACTGAATGTGCACTCCCGGGAGTGTACACTCCCCTGAGTGTGCTCTCCCCTGAGTGTGCACTCCCCTGAGTGTGCACTCGCCTGAGTGAGGACTACTGAGTGTGAAGTCACCTGAATGAGAACTCCCCTGAGTGTACACTACCCTGAGTGCAGGCTCACCTGAGTGTGCACTCCTCTGAGTGCGCGCTCCCCTGAGTGTGCACTCACCTGAGTGAGGACACCCCTGAGTGTGCACTCCCCTGAGTGTGAACTCGCCTGAGTGAGGACTCCCCTGAGTGTGCACTCCAATGAATGTGCACTCACCGGACTGTACACTCCCCTGAGTGTGCTCTCCCCTGAGTGAGCACTCCCCTGAGTGCACTCACACCTGAGTGTGCACTCGCCTGTGTGTAGACACCCCTGAGTGTGCACTCCCCTGAGTGTGCACTCCCCTGAGTGTTCGCTCCCCAGGGTGTGCACTCCCCTGTGAGAGCGCTCCCCTGAGTGTGCCCTCCTCTGAGTTTGCACTCTCCTGAGTGAGGAATCCCCTGAGTGTGCCCTGCCCAGTGTGTGCGCTCCCCTGTGTGTGCACTCCCGTGAGTGTGCACTCCCCTGAGCCCGCACTCCCCTGAGTGAGGACTGCACTGAGTGCACACTATCCTGAGTGTGCACTCCCATGAGTGAGCACTCTCCTGAGTGTGCACTCGCCTGTGTGAGGAATCCTCTGAGTGTACACTTCCCTGAGTGTGTGCTCACTTTACTGAAATCTCCCCTGAATGTGCGCTCCCCAGAGTATGCACTCCCTTGAGTGTGCGCTCCCCTGAGTGTTCACTTCCATAAGTTAGCGCTCCCCTGAGCGTGCACTACCCTGAGTGTGCACTCGCCTGAGTGAGAACACCCCTGAGTGTGCAGTCCCCTGAGTGAGCACTCCCCTGAGTGTTCACTCTTCAGGGTGTGCACTCCCCTGGGTGTGCGCTCCCCTGAGTGTGCAGTCCCCTGGGTGTGCACTCGCCTGCGTGTAGACACCCCTGAGTGTGCACTCCCCTGAGTGTGCACTCCCCTGAGCATTCACTCTTCAGGATGTTCACTCCCCTGAGTGTGCGCTCCAGTGAGTGTACACTCGCCTGACTGAGGACTACTGAGTGTGAACTCACCTGAGTGAGGACTCCCCTGAGTGTGCACTCCCCTGAGTGCATGCTCACCTGAGTGTGCACTCCCCTGAGTGAGCACTCTCCTGAGCATTCACTTTTCAGTGTGTGCACTCCCCTGAGTTTGGGCTCCCCTGAGTGCGCACTCCCCTGAGTGTGCACTCGCCTGGGTTTAGATACCCCTGAGTGTGCACTCCCCTGAGTGTGCACTCGCCTGGGTGAAGGCACCACTGAGTGTGCACTCCCCTGAGTGTGCACTCCCCTGAGTGAGCACTCCCCTGAGTGTGGACTCCCCTGAGTGTGCACTCGCCTGAGTGAGGACTACTGAGTGTGAACTCGTCTGAGTAAGGACTCCCCTGAGCGTTCACTCCCCTTCGTGCATGCTCACCTGAGTGTGCACTCCCCTGCGTGCGCACTCCCCTGAGTGTTCACTCTTCAGGATGTGCACTCCCCTGAGTGTGCGCTCCACTGAGTGCGCACACCCTTGGGTGTGCACTCGCCTGGGTGAAGACACCCCTGAGTGTGCACTCCCCTGAGTGTTTGCTCCCCAGGGTGTGCACTCCCCTGAGAGAGCGCTCCCCTGAGTGTGCACTCCTCTGAGTTTGCACTCTCCTGAGTGAGGAATCCCCTTAGTGTGCCTTGCCCTGTGTGTGCGCTCCCCTGTGTGTGCGCTCCCTTGAGTGTGCACTCCCCTGAGTGTGCACTCCCCTGAGTGAGGACTCCACTGTGTGCACACTATCCTGAGTGTGCACTCCCATGAGTGAGCGCTCTCCTGAGTGTGCACTCGCCTGTGTGAAGAATCCCCAGAGTGTGCACTCCCCTGAGTGTGTGCTCACTTTACTGAAAACTCCCCTGAGTGAGCGCTCGCCTGAGTATGCACTCCCCTGAGTGTGCGCTCCCCTGAGTTTGCACTTCCCTGAGTGAGTGCTCCCCTGAGTGTGCACTCGCCTGAGTGAGGACACCCCTGTGTGTGCAGTCCCCTGAGTGTGAACTCGCCTGAGTGAGGACTCCCCTGAGTGTACACTACACTGAATGTGCACTCCCCTGAGTGTGCTCTACACTGAATGTGCACTCCCCTGAGTGTACACTCCCATGAGTGTGCTCTCCCCTGAGTGAGCTCTCCCCTGAGTGAGCAGTCCCTGGAGTGCACACACCCGTGAGTGTACACTTGTCGGGGTGTAGACACCCCTGAGTGTGCACTCCCCTGAGTGTGCCCTCCCCTGAGTGTTAACTCTTCAGGGTGTGCACTCCCCTGAGTGTGCACTCCCCTGAGTGTGCACTTCACTGAGTGAGCGCTACCCTGAGTGTGCACTCCCCTGTGTGTGCACTCGCCTGAGTGTGAACTCGCCTGAGTGAGGACTACTGAGTGAGAACTCACCTGAGTGAGGACTATCCTGAGTGTGCACTCACCTGAGTGCATGCTCACCTGAGTGTGCACTCCACTGAATGTGCACTCCCCTGAGTGTACACTCCCCTGAGTGTGCTCTCCCCTGAGTGTGCACTCCCCTGAGTGAGCACTCCCCTGAGTGCACACACACCTGTGTGTGCACTCGCCTGGGTGTAGACACCCCTGGGTGTGCAATCCCCTGAGTGTTCGCTCGCCAGGGTGTGCACTCCCCTGAGTGATCGCTCCCCTAAGTGTGCACTCCTCTGAATTTGCACTCTCCTGTCTGAGGACTCCTCTGAGTGTGCCCTCCCCTGAGTGTGCCCTCCCCTGAGTGTGTGCTCCCCTGAATGTGCGCTCCCCTGAGTGTGCACTCCCCTGAGTGTGCACTCCCCGGAGTGAGGACTCCACTGAGTCCACAATATCCTGTGTGTGCAATCCCATGGGTGAGCGCTCTCCTGAGTGTGCACTCGCCTGTGTGCGGAATCCCCTGAGTGTGCACTCCCCTGAGTGTGCACTCACTTTACTGAAAATCCCCTGAGTGAGCGCTCCCCTGAGTGTGTGCTCCCCTGAGTGTGCACTTCCCTGAGTGAGCGCTCCCCTGAGTGTGCACTCACCTGAGTGAGGACACCCCTGAGTTTGCACTCCCCTGAGTGAGAACTCTCCTGAGTGAGGACTCCCCTAAGTGTGCACTCCCCTGAATGTGCACTCCCCAGAGTGCACACACCCCTGAGTGTGCCCTCCCCTGAGTGTACGCTCCCCTGTGTGTGCACTCCCCTGAGTGTGCTCTCCCCTGAGTGAGGACCCCACTGAGTGCACACTATCCTGAGTGAGCACTCCCATGAGTGAGCGCTCTCCTGAGTGTGCAATCACCTTTGTGAGGACCCCCCTGTGTCTGCACTCCCCTGAATGTGCGCTCACTTTACTGAAAACTCCCCTGAGTGAGCGCTCCCCTGAGTGTGCACTTCCATGAGTGAGCACTCCCCTGAGTGTATACTTCCCTGAATGTGCACTTGCCTGAGTGAGGACACCCCTGAGTGTGCACTCGCCTGAGTGAGGACGCCCCTAAGTGTGCATTCACCTGAGTGTACGCTTACCTGAGTGTGCACTCGCCTGAGTGAGGACACCCCTGAGTGTACACTCCCGAGTGAGCGGTCTCCTGAGGGGTCACTCGCTTGAGTGATGACTCCTTTGTGTGAGCCCTCCCCTGAGTGCGCACTCTTCTGAGTTCGCACTCTAACGAGTGAGGACTTCCCTGAGTGAGGTTCCCCTGAGTGTGCACTCCACGGAGTGTTCACTCTTCAGGGTGTGCACTCCCCTGAGTGTGCACTCAACTGAGTGCGCACTCCCCTGAGTGTGCAATTGCCTGGGTGAAGGCTACCCTGAGTGTGCCCTCCCCTGAGTGTGCACTCCCCAGTGTGTGCACTCCCCTGAGTGTGCACTCCCCTGAGTGAGGACTCCACAGAGTGCACACTATCCTGTGTGTGCCCTCCTATGTGTGAGCGCTCTCCTGAGTGTACACTCGCCTGTGTGAGGACTCCCCTGATTGTGCACTCCCCTGAGTGTGCGCTCACTTTAATGAAAACTTCCCTGAGTGAGCGCTCCCCTGCGTGCACTCCCCTGAGTGTGCACTCGCCTGAGTGAGGACACCCCTGAGAGTGCCCTCCCCTGAGTGTGAACTCACCTGAGTGAGGACTCCACTGAGTGTGCACTCCCCTGAATGAGCACTCCCTTAAGTGTACACTCCCCTGAGTGTGCTCTCCCCTGAGTGTGCACTCACCTGAGTGAGGACTACTGAGTGAGAACTCGCCTGAGTGAGGACTCCCCTGAGTGTGCACTCCCCTGAAAGAGCACTCCCCTAAGTGTACACTCCCCTGAGTGTGCTCTCCCCTGAGTGAGCACTCGCCTGAGTGAGGACTACTGAGTTAGAACTCGCCTGAGTGAGGACTCCTCTGAGTGTGCACTCCCCTGAGTGCGCACCCCCCTGAGTGTGCACTCGCCAGAGTGAGGACACAACTGAGTGTGCACTCCCCTGAGTGTGAACTTGCCTGAGTGAGGACTCCCCTGAGTTTGCACTCCACTGAATGAGCACTCCTTTGAGTGTACACTCCCCTGAGTGTGCTCTCCCCAGAGTGTGCACTCCCCTGAGTGAGCACTCCCCTGAGTGTTCACTCTTCAGGGTGTGCGCTCCCCTGAGTGCGCACTCCCCTGAGTGTGCACTCGCCTGCCTGTAGACACCCCTGAGTGTGCACTCCCCTGAGTGTGCACTCCCCTGAGCGTTCACTCTTCAGGATGTGCACTACCCTGAGTGTGCGCTCCCCTGAGTGTGCACTCGCCTGTGTGAGGACTGCTGAGTGTGAACTCACCTGAGTGAGAACTCCCCTGAGTGTGCACTCCCCTGAGTGCATGCTCACCTGCGTGTTCACTCCCCTGAGTGAGCACTCCCCTGAGCATTCACTATTCAGTGTGTGCACTCCCCTGAGTGTGGGCTCCCCTGAGTGTGCACTTCCCTGAGTGTGCACTCGCCTGGGTTTAGATACCCCTGAGTGTGCACTCCCCTGAGTGCATGCTCACCTGAGTATGCACTCCCATGCGTGTGCACTCCCCTGAGTGTTCACTCTTCAGGATGTGCACTGCCCTGAGTGTGCGCTCCCCTGAGTGTGCACAACCCTGAGTATGCACTCGGCTGCGTGAAGGCACCCCAAAGTGTGCACTCCCCTGAGTGTGCGCTCCCCTGAGTGTCCATTTCCCTGAGTGAGTGATCCCCTGAGTGTGCACTCCCCTGAGTGTGCACTCGCCTGAGTGAGGACTACTGAGTGTGAACTTGCCTGAGTGAGGACTCCCCTGAGTGTGCACTCCCCTGAGTGCATGCTCTCCTGAGTGTGCACTCCCCTGTGTGCTCACTCTCCTGAGTGTGCACTCGCCTGAGTGGGGACACCCCTGAGTGTGCACTCCCGTGAGTGTGAACTTGCCTGAGTGAGGACTCCCCTGAGTGTGCACTCTTCTGAATGAGTACTCCTTTGAGTGTACACTCCCTTGAGTGTGCTCTCACCTGAGTGTGCACTCCCTTGAGTGAACATTCCCCTGAGTGTTCACTCTTCAGGGTGTGCACTCCCCTGAGTGTTCGCTCCCCTGAGTGTGCACTCCCCTGAGTGTGCACTCGCCTGGGTGTAGACACTTCTGAGTGTGCACTCCCCTGAGTGTGCACTCCCCTGAGCATTCACTCTTCAGGATGTGCACTCTCATGGGTGTGCGTTCCCCTGAGTGTGCACACCCCTGAGAGTGCACTCGCCGGAGTGAGGACTACTGAGTGTGAACTCCCCTGAGTGTGCACTCCCCTGAGCGTTCACTCTTCAGGATGTGCACTCCCCTGAGTGCACACTCCCCTGAGAGTGCACTTGCCTGTGTGTAGACACCCCTGTGTGTGCACTCCCCTGAGTGTGCACTCCCCTGTGTGTTCGCTCCCCAGGGTGTGCACTCCCCTGTGAGAGCGCTCCCCTGAGTGTGCCTCCTCTGAGTTTGCACTCTCCTGAGTGAGGAATCCCCTGAGTGTGCCCTGCCCTGTGTGTGAGCTCCCCTGTTTGTGTGCTCCCGTGAGTGTGCACTCCCCTGAGCCTGCACTCCCCTGAGTGAGAACTGCACTGAGTGCAAACTATCCTGAGTGTGCACTCCCATGAGTGAGCGCTCTCCTGAGTGTGCACTCGCCTGTGTGAGGAATCCTCTGAGTGTGCACTCCCCTGAGTGTGCGCTCACCTTACTGAAATCTCCCCTGAGTGAGCGCTCCCCTGAGTATGCCCTCCCCTGAGTGTGCGCTCCCCTGAGTGTTCACTTCCCTGAGTGAACACTCCCCTGAGCGTGCACTACCCTGAGTGTGCACTCGCCTGAGTGAGGACACCCCTGAGTGTGCACTCCCCTGAGTGTGAACTCGCCTGTGTGAGGACTCCTCTGAGTGTGCACTCCACAGAATGTGCACTCCTCTGAGTGTACACTCCCCTGAGTGTGCTCTCCCCTGAGTGTGCACTCCCCTGAGTGACCACTCCCTGGAGTGCACACACCCCTGAGTGTCCACTCGCCGGTGTGTAGACACCCCTGAGTGTGCACTCCCCTGAGTGTGCCCTCTTCAGGGTGTGCACTCCCCTGTGTGTGGTCTCCCCTGAGTGTGCACTTCACTGAGTGAGTGCTCCCCTGAGTGTGCACTCCCCTGAGTGTGCACTCGCTTGAGTGTGAACTCGCCTGAGTGAGGACTCCCCTGGGATTGCACTCCACTGAATGTGCACTCCCCTGAGTGTGCTCTCCCCTGAGTGTGCACTCCCCTGAGTGAGCACTCCATTGAGTGAGCGCTCTCCTGAGTGTGCACTCGCCTGTTTGAAGACTCCCCTGAGTGTGCATTCCCCTGAGTGTGCGCTCACAATACTGAAAACTCCCCTGAGTGAGCGCTCCCCTGAGTGTGCACTCCCCTGAGTGTGCACTACCCTGAGTGTGCACTTCTCTGAGTGAGCGCTCCCCTGAGTGTGCACTCCCCTGAGTGTGCCCTCGCCTGAGTGAGGACTACTGAGTGTGAAGTTGCCTGAGTGAGGACTCCCCTGAGTGTGCCCTCCACTGAATGAGCACTCCCCTGAGTGTACACTCCCCTGAGTGTGCTCTCCCCTGAGTGTGCACTCGCCTGAGTGAGGACTACTGAGTGAAAACTCGCCTGAGTGAGGACTCCCCTGAGTGTCCACTCTCCTGAGTGCATGCTCACCTGAGTGTGCACTCCACTGAATGTGCACTCCCCTGAGTGTACACTCCCGTGAGTGTGCTCTCCTGAGTGTGCACTCCCCTGAGTGCACACACACCTGTGTGTGCACTCGCCTGTGTGTAGACTCCCCTGGGTGTGCACTCCCCTGAGTGTTCGCTCCCCATGGTGTGCACTCCCCTGAGTGAGTGCTCCCCTAAGTGTGCCCTCCTCTGAGTTTGCACTCTCCTGACTGAGGACTCCCCTGAATGTGCCCGCCCCTGAGTGTGCACTCCCCTGAGTGAGGACTCCACTGAGTGCACACTATCCTAAGTGTGCACTCCCATGGGTGAGCGCTCTCCTGAGTGTGCACTCGCCTGTGTGAGGAATCTCCTGAGTGTGCACTCCCCTGAGTGTGCACTCACTTTACTGAAAACTCCCCTGTGTGAGCGCTCCCCTGAGTGTGCACTTCCCTGAGTGAGCGCTCCCCTGAGTGTGCACTCGCCTGAGTGAGGATAACCCTGAGTGTGCACTCCCCTGAGTGAGAACTCTCCTGAATGAGGACCCACCTGAGTGTGCACTCCACTGAATGTGCACTCCCCTGAGTGTACACTACCCTGTGTGTGCTCTTCCCTGAGTGTGCACTCCCCTGAGTGAGCACTCCCCAGAGTGCACACACCCCTGAGTGTGCCCTCCCCTGAGTGTATGCTCCCCTGAGTGTGCACTCCCCTGAGTGTGCACTCCCCTGAGTGAGGACTCCACTGAGTGCTCACTATCCTGAGTGAGCACTCCCATGAGTGAGCGCTCTCCTGAGTGTGCAATCGCCTGTGTGAGGACCCCCCTGTGTCTGCACGCCCCTGAGCGTGCGCTCACTTTACTGAAAACTCCCCTGAGTTAGCGCACCCGTGAGTGTGCACTTCCCTGAGTGAGCGCTCCCCTGAGTGTACACTTCCCTGAATGTGCACTTGCCTGAGTGAGGACACCCCTGAGTGTGCACTCGCCTGAGTGAGGACGCCCCTAAGTGTGCCTTCACCTGAATGTACGCTCACCTGAGTGTGCACTTGCCTGAGTGAGGACACCCCTGAGTGTACACTCCCCTGAGTGTGCTCTCCCCTGAGTGAGCGGTCTCCTGAGGGGGCACTCGCTTGAGTGATGACTCCTTTGTGTGAGCCCTCCCCTGAGTGTGCACTCTTCTGAGTTCGCACTCTAACGAGTGAGGACTTCCCTGAGTGAGGTTCCCCTGAGTGTGCACTCCCCAGAGTGTTCACTCTTCAGGGTGTGCACTCCCCTGAGTGTGCACTCAACTGAGTGCGCACTCACCTGAGTGTGCAATTGCCTGGGTGAAGGCTACCCTGAGTGTGCCCTCCCCGGAGTGTGCGCTCCCCAGTGTGTGCACTCCCCTGAGTGTACACTCCCGTGAGTGAGGGTTACACTGAGTGCACACTATCCTGTGTGTGCCCTCCTATGTGTCAGCGCTCTCCTGAGTGTGCACTCGCCTGTGTGAGGACTCCCCTGAGTGTGCACTCCCCTGAGTGTGCTCTCACTTTAATAAAACTCCCCTGAGTGAGCGCTCCCCTGAGTGTGCGCTCACTTTAATGAAAACTTCCCTGAGTGAGCGTTCCACTGCGTGCACTCCTCTGAGTGTGCAATCGCCTGAGTGAGGACTACTGAGTGTGAAGTCACCTGAGTGAGGATGCCTCTAAGTGTGCACTCCCCTGAGTACACGCTCACCTGAATGTGCACTCCCCTGAGTGAGGACACCTGAATGTGCACTCCCCTGAGTGAGGACACCCCTGAGAGTGCCCTCCCCTGAGTATGAACTCGCCTGAGTGAGGACTCCCCTGAGTGTGCACTCCCCTGGATGAGCACTCCCCAAGTGTACACTCCCCTGAGTGTGCACTCCCCTGAGTGTGCACTCGCCTGAGTGAGGACTCCTCTGAGTATGCACTCCCCTGAGTGCATGCTTACTTGAGTGTGAACTCCCCTGAGTGCGCACTCCCCAGAGTGTGCACTTGCCAGAGTGAGGACACGGCTGAGTGTGTCCTCCCCTGTGTGTGAACTCTCCTGAGAGAGGACTCCCCTGAGTGTGCACTCCACTGAATGTGCACTCCCCTGAGTGTACACTCCCCTGAGTGTGCTCTCCCCTGAGGGAGCACTCCAATGAGTGAGCGCTCTCTTGAGTGTGCACTCGCCTGTGTGAGGACTCCGCTGAGAGTGCATCCCCTGAGTGTGTGCTCACTTTACTGAAAACTCCCCTGAGTGAGTGCTCCCCTGAGTATGCACTCCCCTGAGTGTTCACTCCCCTGAGTGTGCACTCGCCTGTGTGAGGACTACTGAGTGTGAAGTCACCTGAGTGAGGACGCCGCTAAGTGTGCACTCACATGAGTGCACACTCACATGAGTGTGCACTCTCCTGAGTTAGGACACCCCTGAGTGTGCACTGCCCTGAGTGTGAACTCGCCTGAGTGAGTACTCCTCTGAGTGTGCACTCCACTGAGTGAGCACTCCCCTGAGTGTACACTCCCCTGAGTGTGCTCTCCCCTGAGTGTGCAGTCGCCTGAGTGAGGACTACTGAGTGAGAACTCGCCTGAGTGAGGACTCCCCTGAGTGTGCACTCACCTGAGTGCATGCTCACCTGAGTGTGCACTCCCCTGAGTGCGCACTCCCCTGAGTGTGCACTCCCCTGAGTGCGCACTCCTCTGAGTGTGCACTCACCTGAGTGAGGACACCCCGGAGTGTGCACTCCCCTGAGTGTGAACTCGCCTGAGTGAGGACTCCCCTGAGTGTGCACCTCACTGAACGTGCACTCCCTGGAGTGTACACTCCCCTGAGTGTGCTCTCCCCTGAGTGTGCACTCCCCTGAGTGTGCACTCCCCTGAGTGCACTCACACCTGGGTGTGCACACGCCTGGGTGTAGACACCCCTGATTGTGCACTCCTCTGAGTGTGCACTCCCCTGAGTGTTCGCTCCCCAGGGTGTGCACTCCCCTGAGAGAGCGCTCCCCTGAGTGTGCACTCCTTTGAGTTTGCACTCTCGTGAGTGAGGACTTCCCTGAGTGTGCCCTCCCCTGAGTGTGCTCTCCCCTGAGTGTGCGCTCCCCTGAGTGTGCTCTCCCTTGGGTGTGCACTCCCCTGGGTGAGGACTCCACTGAGTGCACACAATCCTGAGTGTGCACTCCCATGAGTGAGCCCTCCTCTGAGTGTGCATTGCCTGTGTGAGGAATCCCCTGAGTGTGAACTCCCCTGAGTGTGCGCTCACTTTACTGAAAACTCCCCTGAGTGAGGGCTCCCCTGAGTATGCACTCCCCTGTGTGTGCGCTCCCCTGAGTGTGCACTTCCCTGAGTGAGCGCTCCCCTGCGTGTGCCCTCCCCTGGGCGTGCGCTCCCCTGAGTGTGCGCTCACTTTACTGAAAACTCACCTGAGTGCATGCTCACCTGAGTGTGCACTCTCCTGAGTGAGGACACCCCTGAGTGTGCACTCCCCTGAGTGTGAACTCGCCTGAGTGAGTACTCCACTGAGTGTGCACTCCACTGAATGTGCACTCACCGGAGTGTACACTCCCCTGAGTGTGCTCTCCCCTGAGTGAACACTCCCCTGAGTGCACTCACACCTGAGTGTGCACTCACCTGGGTGTAGACACCCCTGAGTGTGCACTCCCCTGAGTGTTCGCTCCCCAGGGTGTGCACTCCCCTGTGAGAGTGCTCCTCTGAGTGTGCCCTCCTCTATGTTTGCACTCTCCTGAGTGAGGAATCCCCTGAGTGTGCCGTGCCCTGTGTGTGTGCTCCCCTGTGTGTGCGCTCCCGTGAGTGTGCACTCCCCTGAGCCTGCAATCCCCTGAGTGAGGACTGCACTGAGTGCACACTATCCTGAGTGTGCACTCCCATGAGTGAGCGCTCTCCTGAGTCTGCACTCCCCTGTGTGAGGAATCCTCTGAGTGTGCACTCCCCTGAGTGTGTGCTCACTTTACTGAAATCTCCCCTGAGTGAGCGCTCCCCAGAGTATGCACTCCCCTGAGTGTGCGCTCCCCTGAGTGTTCACTTCCCTGAGTTAGCGCTCCCCTGAGCGTGCACTACCCTGAGTGTGCACTCGCCTGAGTGAGGACACTCCTGAGTGTGCACTCCCCTGAGTGTGAACTCGCCAGTGTGAGGAATCCCCTGGGTGTGCACTCCACTGAATGTGCACTCCCCTGAGTGTACACTCCCCTGAGTGTGCTCTCCCCTGAGTGTGAACTCCCCTGAGTGAGCACTCCCTGTAGTGCACACACCCCTGAGTCTCCACTTGCCGGGGTGTAGACACCCCTTAGTGTGCACTCCCCTGAGTGTGTACTCTTCAGGGTGTGCACTCCCCTGAGTGTGTGCTCCCCTGAGTGTGCACTTCACTGAGTGAGTGGTCCCCTGAGTGTGCACTCCCCTAGTGTGCACTCGCTTGAGTGTGAACTCACCTGAGTGAGGACTCCCCTGAGTGTACCCTCCACTGAATGAGCACTCCCCTGAGTGTACACTCCCCTGAGTGTGCTCTCCCCTGAGTGTGCACTCGCCTGAGTGAGGACTACTGAGTGAGAACTCGCCTGAGTGAGGACTCCCCTGAGTGTGCACTCACCTAAGTGCATGCTCACCTGAGTGTGCACTCCACTGAATGTGCACTCCCCTGAGTGTACACTCCCCTGAGTGTGCTCTCCCCTGAGTGTGCACTCCCCTGAGTGAGCACTCCCCTGAGTGCACACACACCTGTGTGTGCACTCGCCTGGGTGTAGACACCCCTGGGTGTGCACTCCTCTGAGTGTTCGCTCCCCATGGTGTGCACTCCCCTGAGTGAGCGCTCCCCTAACTGTGCACTCCTCTGAGTTTGCATTCTCCTGACTGAGGTCTCCCCTGCGTGTGCCCTCCCCTGAGTGTGTGCTCCCCTGAGTGTGCTGTCCCCTGAGTGTGCACCCCCCTATGTGTGCCCTCCCCTGAGTGAGGACTCCACTGAGTGCACACTATCCTGAGTGTGCACTCCCATGGGTGAGCACTCTCCTGAGTGTGCACTCACCTGTGTGAGGAATCCCCTGATTGTGCACTCCCCTGAGTGTGCACTCACTTTACTGAAATCTCCCCTGAGTGAGCGCTCCCCTGAGTGTGCGCTCCCCTGAGTGTCCACTTCCCTCAGTGAGCGCTCCCCTGAGTGTGCACTCGCCTGAGTGAGGACACCCCTGAGTGTGCACTCCCCTGAGTGAGAACTCTCCTGAGTGAGGAATCCCCTGAGTGTGCACTCCACTGAAAGTGCACTCCCCTGAGGGTACACTCCCCTGTGTGTGCTCTCCCCTGAGTGTGCACTCCCCTGAGTGAGCACTCCCCGGAGTGCACACACCCCTGAGTGTGCCCTCCCCTGAGTGTACGCTCCCCTGTGTGTGCACTCCCCTGAGTGTGCTCTCCCCTGAGTGAGGACTCCACTGAGTGCACACTATCCTGAGTGAGCACTCCCATGAGTGAGCGCTCTCCTGAGTGTGCAATCGCCTGTGTGAGGACCCCCGTGTGTCTGCACTCCCCTGAGCGTGCGCTCACTTTACTGAAAACTCCCCTGAGTGAGCACTCCCCTGAGTGTGCACTTCCCTGAGTGAGTGCTCCCCTGAGTATGCACTCCCTTGAATGTGAACTTGCCTGAGTGAGGACTCCCCTGAGTGTGCACTCCCCTGAGTGCATGCTCTCCTGAGTGTGCACTGCCCTGAGTGCTCACTCCCCTGATTGTGCACTCGCCTCTGTCAGGACACCCCTGGGTGTGCACTCCCATGAGTGTGAACTTGCCTGAGTGAGGACTCCCCTGAGTGTGCACTCTACTGAATGAGCACTCCTTTGGATGTACACTCCCCTGAGTGTGCACTCGCCTGAGTGAGGACACCCCTGAGTGTGCACTCCCGTGAGTGTGAACTTGCGGGAGTTAGGACTCCCCTGAGTGTGCACTCCACTGAATGAGCACTCCTTTGAGTGTACACTCCCCTGAGTGTGCTCTCCCCTGAGTGTGCACTCCCCTGAGTGAGCACTCCTCTGAGTGTTCACTCTTCAGGGTGTGCCCTCCCCTGAGTGTGCGCTTCCCTGAGTGCGCACTCCCCTGAGTGTGCACTCGCCTGCGTGTAGACACCCCTGAGTGTGCACTCCCCTGAGTGTGCACTCCCCTGAGGGTTCACCCTTCAGGATATGCACTCCCATGAGTGTGTGCTCCTCTGAGTGTGAACTCACCTGAGTGAGGACTACTGAGTATGAACTCACCTGAGTGAGGACTCCCCTGAGTGTGCACTCCCCTGAGTGCATGCTCACCTGAGTGTGCACTCCCCTGAGTGTGCACTCGCCTGGGTTTAGATACCCCTGAGTGTGCACCCCCTGAGTGTGCACTCGCCTGGGTGTAGGCACCACTGAGTGTGCACTCCCCTGAGTGTGCACTCCCCTGAGTGTTCACTTTCCTGAGTGAGCACTCCCCTGAGTGTGCACTCCCTTCAGTGTTCACTCGCCTGAGTGAGGACTACTGAGTGTAAACTTGCCTGAGTGAGGACTCCCCTGAGTGTGCAGTCCCCTGAGTGCATGCTCTCCTGAGTGTGCACTCCCCTGAGTGCCCACTCCCCTGAGTGTGCACTCGCCTGAGTGAGGACACCCCTGAGTGTGCACTCCCGTGAGTGTGAACGTGCCTGAGTGAGGACACCCCTGAGTGTGCACTCCACTGAATGAGCACTCCTTTGAGTGTACACTCCCCTGAGTGTGCTCTCCCCTGATTGTGCACTCCCCTAAGTGAGCACTACCCTGAGTGTTCACTCTTCAGGGTGTGCACTCCCCTGAGTGTGCACTCTTCAGGGTGTGCACTCCCCTGAGTGCGCACTCCCCTGAGTGTGCACTCGCCTGCGTGTAGACACCCCTGAGTGTGCACTCCCGTGAGTGTGCACTCCCCTGAGCGTTCACTCTTCAGGATGTGCACTCCCCTGAGTGTGTGCTCCTCTGAGTGTGCACTCGCCTGAGTGAGGACTACTGAGTATGAACTCACCTGAGTGAGGACTCCCCTTAGTGTGCACTCCGCTGAGAGCATGCTCACCTGAGTGTGCACTCCCCTGAGTGAGCACTCCCCTGAGCATTCACTATTCAGTGTGTGCACTCCCCTGAGTGTGCACTCGCCTGGGTTTAAATACCCCTGAGTGTGCACTCCCCCGAGTGTGCACTCGCCTGGGTGAAGGCACCAATGAGTGTGCACTCCCCTGAGTGTGCACTCCCCTGAGTGTGCACTTCCCTGAGTGAGCACTCCCCTGAGTGTGCACTCCCATGGGTGTGCACTCACCTAAGTGAGGACTACTGAGTGAGAACTCGCCCGAGTAAGGACGCCCTTGAGAGTGCACTCCCCTGAGTGCATGCTCACCTGAGTGTGCACTCCCCTGCGTGCGCACTCCCCTGAGTGTTCACTCTTCAGGATGTGCACTCCCCTGAGTGTGCGCTCCCCTGAGTGCGCACTCCCCTGAGTGTGCACTCGGCTGTGTGAAGGCACCCCTAAGTGTGCACTCCCCTGAGTGTGCGCTCCCCTGAGTGTCCACTTCCCTGAGTGAGCGCTCCCCTGAGTGTGCACTCCCCTGAGTGTGAACTCACCTGAGTGAGGACTACTGAGTGGGAACTTGCCTGAGTGAGGACTCCCCTGAGTGTGCACTCCCCTGAGTGCATGCTCTCCTGAGTGTGCACTCCTCTGAGTGCTCATTCCCCTGAGTGTGCACTCGCTTGAGTGAGGACACCCCTGAGTGTGCACTCCCGTGAGTGTGAACTTGCCTGAATGAGGACTCCCCTGAGTGTGCACTCTACTGAATGAGCACTCCTTTGAGTGTACACTCCCCTGATTGTGCTCTCCCCTGAGTGTGCACTCCCTTGATTGAACACTCCCCTGAGTGTTCACTCTTCAGGATGTGCACTCCCCTGAGTGTTCGCTCCCCTGAGTGCGCACTCCCCTGAGTGTGCACTCGCCTGGGTGAAGACACCCCTGAGTGTGCACTCCCTTGAGTGTTCGCTCCCCAGGGTGGGCACTCCTCTGAGAGAGCGCTCCCCTGAGTGTGCACTCCTCTGAGTTTACACTCTCCTGAGTGAGGAATCCCCTGAGTGTGCCCTGCACTGTGTGTGCGCTCCCCTGTGTGTGCACTCCCTTGAGTGTGCACTCCCCTGAGTGAGGACTCCACTGAGTGCACACTATCCTGAGTGTGCACTCCCATGAGTGAGCGCTCTCCTGAGTGTGCACTCGCCTGTGTGAGGAATCCCCTGAGTGTGCACTCCCCTGAGTGTGCACTCACTTTACTGAAATCTCCCCAGAGTGAGCGCTCCCCTAAGTATGCACTCCCCTGAGTGTGCGCTCCCCTGAGTGTGCACTTCCCTGAGTGAGTGCTCCCCTGAGTGTGCACTCCCCTGAGTGTGCACTCGCCTGAATGTGTGCTCCCCTGAGTGAGCACTTCCCTGAGTGTGCACTCGCCTGAGTGAGGACTACTCAGTGTGAAATCGCCTGAATGAAGAGGCCCCTAAGTGTGCACTCACCTGAGTGCACGCTCACGTGAGTGTGCTCTCGCTTGAGTGAGGACACCCCTGAGTGTGCACTCCCCTGAGTGTGAAATCGCCTGAGTGAGGACTCCCCTGAGTGTGCACTCCACTGAACGAGCACTCCCCTGAGTGTACACTCCCCTGAGTGTGCTCTACCCTGAGTTTGCACTCGCCTGAGTGAGGACTACTGAGTGAGAACTCGCCTGAGTGAGGACTCCCCTGAGTGTGCTCTCCCCTGAGTGTGCACACCCCTGAGTGTGCACTCGCCTGAGTGAGGGCACCCCTGAGAGTGCACTCCCCTGAATGAGCACTCCCCTAAGTGTACACTCCCCTGAGTGTGCTCTCCCCTGTGTGTGCACTCGCCTGAGTGAGGACTACTGAGTGAGAACTCACCTGAGTGAGGACTCCTCTGAGTGTGCACTCCCCTGAGTGTGCACTCGCCAGAGTGAGGACACCGCTGAGTGTGCCCTCCTCTGTGTGTCAACTCGCCTGAGTGAGGACTCCCTTGAGTGTGCACTCCACTGAATGTGCACTCCCCTGAGTGTACACTCCCCTGAGTGTGCTCTTCCCTGAGTGAGCACTCCAATGAGTGAGCGCTCTCCTGATTGTGCACTCACCTGTGTGAGGACTCCACTGAGTGTGCATTGCCCTGAGTGTGAGCTCACTTTACTGAAAACTCCCCTGAGTGAGCACTCCCCTGAGTGTGCACTCCCGTGAGTGTGCGCTCCCCTGAGTGTGCACTTCCCTGAGTGAGCGCTCCCCTGAATGTGCACTCCCCTGAGTGTGCACTCGCCTGAGTGAGGACTACTGAGTGTGAAGTCGCCTGAGTGAGGACGGCCCTAAGTGTGCACTCACCTGAGTGCATGCTCACCTGAGTGTTCACTCGCCTGAGTGAGGACACCCCGGAGTGTGCACTCCCCTGAGTATGAACTCGCCTGAGTGAGTACTCCCCTGAGCGGGCACTCCACTGAATGAGCACTCCATTGAGTTTATACTCCCCTGAGTGTGCTCTCCCCTGAGTGTGCACTCGCCTGAGTGAGGACTACTGAGTGAGAACTCGCCTGAGTGAGGACTCCCCTGAGTGTGCACTCCCCTGTGTGCATGCTCACCTGAGTGTGCACTCCCCTGAGTGCGCACTCCCATGAGTGTGCACTTGCCTGAGTGAGAACTCCCCTGAGTGTGCAACTCACTGAATGTGGACTCCCGGGAGTGTACACTCCCCTGAGTGTGCTCTCCCCTGAGTGTGCACTCCCCTGAGTGTGCACTTGCCTGAGTGAGGACTACTGAGTGTGAATTCACCTGAGTGAGGACGCCACTAAGTGTGCACTCACCTGAGTGCACGCTCACCTGAGTGTGCACTCTCCTGAGTGAGGACACCCCTGAGTGTGCACTCCCCTGAGTGTGAACTCGCCTGAGTGAGGACTCCCCTGAGTGTGCACACCACTGAATGTGCACTCACCGGAGTGTACACTCCCCTGAGTGTGCTCTCCCCTGAGTGAGCACTCCCCTGAGTGCACTCACACCTGAGTGTGCACTCGCCTGGGTGTAGACACCCCTGAGAGTGCACTCCCCTGAGTGCGCACTTCCCTGAATGTTCACTCGCCTGGGTGAAGGCAGAACTGAGTGTGCACTCCCCTGAGTGTGCACTTCCCTGAGTGAGCACTCCCCTGAGTATGCACTCCCTTGAGTGTGAACTCGCCTGAGTGTGGACTCCTGAGTGTGAACTTGCCTGAGTGAGGACTCCCCTGAGTGCATGCTCTCCTGAGTGTGCACTCCCCTGAGTGCTCACTCCCCTGAGTGTGCACTCGCCTGAGAGAGGACACCCCTGAGTGTGCACTCCCATGAGTGTGAACTTGCGGGAGTTAGGACTCCCCTGAGTGTGCACTCCACTGAATGAGCACTACTTTGAGTGTACACTCCCCTGAGGGTGCACTCCCCTGAGTGAGCACTCCTCTGAGTGTTCACTCTTCAGGGTGTGCACTCCCCTGAGTGTGCGCTCCCATGAGTGCGCACTCCCCTGAGTGTGCACTCGCCTGCGTGTAGACACCCCTGAGTGTGCACTCCCCTGAGTGTGCACTCCCCTGAGCGTTCACTCTTCAGGATAAGCACTCCCCTGAGTGTGTGCTCCTCTGAGTGTGAACTCACCTGAGTGAGGACTACTGAGTATGAACTCACCTGAGTGAGGTCTCCCCTTAGTGTGCACTCCGCTGAGTGCATGCTCACCTGAGTGTGCACTCCCCTGAGTGAGCACTCCCCTGAGCATTCACTATTCACTGTGTGCACTGTCCTGAGTGTGGGCTCGCCTGGGTGAAGGCACCACTGAGTGTGCACTCCCCTGAGTGTGCACTCCCCTGAGTGTTCACTTTCCTGAGTGAGCACTCCCCTGAGTGTGCACTCCCTTCAGTGTTCACTCGCCTGAGTGAGGACTACTGAGTGTGAACTTGCCTGAGTGAGGACTCCCCTGAGTGTGCAGTCCCCTGAGTGCATGCTCTCCTGAGTGTGCACTCCCCTGAGGGCCCACTCCCCTGAGTGTTCACTCGCCTGAGTGAGGACACCCCTGAGTGTGCACTCCCGTGAGTGTGAACCTGCCTGAGTGAGGACTCCCCTGAGTGTGCACTCCACTGAATGAGCACTCCTTTGAGTGTACACTCCCCTGAGTGTGCTCTCCCCTGATTGCGCACTCCCCTGAGTGAGCACTCCCCTGTGTGTTCACTCTTCAGGGTGTGCACTCCCCTGAGTGTGCACTCCCCTGAGTGCGCACTCCCCTGAGTGTGCACTCGCCTGCATGTAGACACCCCTGAGTGTGCACTCCCGTGAGTGTGCACTCCCCTGAGCGTTCACTCTTCAGGATGTGCACTCCCCTGAGGGTGTGCTCCTCTGAGTGTGCACTCGCCTGAGTGAGGACTACTGAGTGTGAAATCACCTGAGTGAGGACTCCCCTTAGTGTGCACTCCGCTGAGTGCATGCTCACCTGAGTGTGCACTCCCCTGAGTGAGCACTCCCCTGAGCATTCACTATTCAGTGTGTGCACTCCCCTGAGTGTGGGCTCCCCTGAGTGCGCACTCCCCTGTGTGTGCACTCGCCTGGGTGAAGGCACCACTGAGTGTGCACTCCCCTGAGTGTGCACTCCCCTGAGTGTGCACTTCCCTGAGTGAGCACTCCCCTGAGTGTGCATTCCCCTGAGTGTGCACTCACCTAAGTGAGGACTACTGTGTGAGAACTCGCCCGAGTAAGGACGCCCTTGAGAGTGCACTCGCCTGAGTGCATGCTCACCTGAGTGTGCACTCCCCTGCGTGCGCACTCCCCTGAGTGTTCACTCTTCAGGATGTGCACTCCCCTGAGTGTGCGCTCCCCTGAGTGTCCACTTCCCTGAGTGAGCGCTCCCCTGAGTGTGCACTCCCCTGAGTGTGAACTCGCCTGAGTGAGGACTACTGAGTGTGAACTTGCCTGCGTGAGGACTCCCCTGAGTGTTCACTCCCCTGAGTGCATGCTCTCCTGAGTGTGCACTCCTCTGAGTGCTCATTCCTCTGAGTGTGCACTCGCTTGAGTGAGGACACCCCTGAGTGTGCACTCCCGTGAGTGTGAACTTGCCTGAATGAGGACTCCCCTGAGTGTGCACTCTACTGAATGAGCACTCCTTTGAGTGTACACTCCCCTGAGTGTGGTCTCCCCTGAGTGTGCACTCCCTTGATTGAACACTCCCCTGAGTGTTCACTCTTCAGTGTGTGCACTCCCCTGAGTGTTCGCTCCCCTGAGTGTGCACTCCCCTGAGTGTGCACTCGCCTGGGTGTAGACACTTCTGAGTGTGCACTCCCCTGAGTGTGCACTCCCCTGAGCATTCACTCTTCAGGATGTGCACTCCCATGTGTGTGCGTTCCCCTGAGTGTGCACTCCCCTGAGTGTGCACTCGCCCGTGTGAGGACTACTGAGTGTGAACTCCCCTGAGTGTGAACTCCCCTGAGCGTTCACTCTTCAGGATGTGCACTCCCCTGAGTGCGCACTCCCCTGAGTGTGCACTCGCCTGGGTGTAGACACCCCTGAGTGTGCACTCCCCTGAGTGCGCACTCCCCTGAGCGTGCACTCTCCTGGGTGAAGGCACCACTGAGTGTGCACTCCCCTGTGTGTGCACTCCCCTGAGTGTGCACTTCCCTGAGTGAGCACTCCCCTGAGTGTGCACTCCCTTGTGTGTGCACTCACCTGAGTGAGGACTACTGAGTGTGAACTCGCCTGAGTAAGGACTTCCCTGAGCGTGTACACCCCTGAGTGCATGCTCCCCTGAGTGTGCACTCCCCTGGGTGCGCACTCCCCTGAGTGTTCACTCTTCAGGATGTGCACTCCCCTGAGTGTGCGCTCCCCTGTGTGCACACTCCCCTGAGTGTGCACTCGGCTGTGTGAAGGCACCCCTAAGTGTGCACTCCCCTGAGTGTGTGCTCCCCTGAGTGTCCACTTCCCTGAGTGAGCGCTCCCCTGAGTGTGCACTCCCCTGAGTGTGCACTCACCTGAAGACTACTGAGTGTGAACTTGCCTGAGTGAGGACTACCCTGAGTGTGCAGTTCCCTGAGTGCATGCTCTCCTGAGTGTGCACTCCCCTGAGTGCTCACTCCCTTGAGTGTGCACTCGCCTGAGTGAGGACACCCCTGAGTGTGCACTCCCCTGTGTGTGAACTTGCCTGAGTGAGGACTCCCCTGAGTGTGCACTCCACTGAATGAGCCCTCCTTTGAGTGTACACTCCCCTGAGTGTGCTCTCCCCTGAGTTTGCACTCCCCTGAGTGAGCACTCCCCTGAGTGTTCACTCTTCAGGGAGTGCACTCCCGTGAGTGTGGGCTCCCCTGAGTGCGCACTCCCCTGAGTGTGCACTCGTCTGGGTTTAGATACCCCTGAGTGTGCACTCCCCTGAGTGTGCACTCGCCTGGGTGAAGGTACCCCTGAGTGTGCACTCCCCTGAGTGTGTGCTCCCCTGTGTGTGCACTTCCCTGAGTGAGCGCTCCCCTGAGTGTGCACTCCCCTGAGTGTGCACTCGCCTGAATGAGGGCTACTGAGTGTGAACTCGCCTGAGTGAGGACTCCCCTGAGTGTGCACTCCCCTGAGTGCATGCTCACCTGAGTGTGCACTCCCGAGTGCTCACTCCCCTGAGTGTGCACTCGCTGAGTGAGGACACCCCTGAGTGTGCACTCCCCTGTGTGTGAACTTGCCTGAGTGAGGACTCCGCTGAGTTTGCACTCCACTGAATGAGCAGTCCTTTGAGTGTACACTCCCCTGAGTGTGCTCTCCCCTGAGTGTGCACTCCCCTGAGTGAGCACTCCCCTGAGTGTTCACTCTTCAGGGTGTGCACTCCCCTGAGTGTTCACTCCCCTGAGGGCGCACTCCCCTTAGTGTGCACTCGCCTGCATGTAGACACCCCTTAGTGTGCACTCCCCTGAGTGTGCACTCACCTGAGTGAGGACTCCACTGAGTGCGCACTATCCTGAGTGTGCACTTCTCTGAGTGAGCGCTCCCCTGAGTGTGCACCACTTTGAGCCAGTCAGGCCCGGTTTGATTCCGGTTTTAGCCGGTCAACAATCGTTTGAGCTGGTCTGCTCCGATTTGTGTCCAGTTTGAGCCGGTCAAAACCGGTTTGTTTTGGTCTGGTCCGATTTGAGCTGTTCAAAACCGGTTAGAGCTGGTCTAAGAACCGGTCTGGTCCAGTTTGAGCTGGTCAAATCCTGTTTTGGCCGGTCTGGTCCGGTTTGTGCCGGGTTGAGCCAGTCTGGTCTGATTTGATCCGTTTGAGCCGGTTTGGTCTGGTTTGAGCTGTTCAAAACCGTTTTGAGCCCCTCTGGTCCTGTTTGAGTCTGGGTTGAGCCAGTTTGGTCCTTGTCCGGTTTGAGCCGATCAAAACCGATTTGAGCCGGTCTAGTCCAGTTTGAGTCCGGTTTGCGCCGGTCTGGTACGTTTTTCGTCCAGTTTGAGCCTTTCAAAACAGGTTTGAGGCGGTCTGGTCCGGTTTGTGCCGGTCAAAACCGGTTTGAGTCCGTTTGGAGAGGGTCAAAACCGGTTTGAGCCGGTCTGGTGCAATTTGAGACGCTGAAAACCAGTTTGAGCCAGTCTAATACGGTCAAAACAGGTTTGAGCCGGTCTGGTCTGGTTTGATCGGGTTTGAACCGGTCTGGTCCATTTTGTGACGGTGAAAACTGGTTTGATCTGGTTTAAGCCGGTCTGGTCCGGTTTGATCCGGTTGAGCCGGTCTGGTCTGGTTTGAGGCGGTGAAACCCTGTTTGAGCCGGTCTGTTCCTGTTTGAGTCCGATTTGAGTCGTTTAAATCCGGTTTGACCCTGTCTGGTCCTGTTTGAGTCCGTTTTGAGCCAGTCAAAACCAGTTTGAGGCTGTCTGGACTGGTTTCACCTGGTCAAAAGCGGTTTGCGACCGGTTTGAGACGGTCTGGTCCGGTTTTGAGCCGGTCTGGTCCGGTTTGATCCGGTTGAGGCGGTATGGTTTGGTTTGAGATGGTTAAAACCGGTTTGAGCGGGTCGGGTCCGGATTGGGTCCAGTTTGAGCCAGTCAAAGCCGGTTTGAGCCGCTCTGGTCTGGTTTGATCCGGTTTGAGCGTTTCTTTTCCTGTTGGATCCGGTTTGAGCCTGTCTGGTCCGCTTTGATCTGGTTGAGCCAGTCTGGTCTGGTTTGAGCCAGTCCAAACCGGTTTGAGGCGTTCTGGTCTGGTTTCAGCTGGTCTGGTCGGGTTTGAGCCGGTCAAAACGGGTTTGAGACGATCTGGACAGGTTTGAGTCCGGTTTGAGCCGGTCAAAACCGGTTTGAGATGGTCTGGTCCGGTTTGAGTATGGTTTGAGACGGACAACACCATTTTGAGACGGTCTGGTCCGGTTTGAGTGCAGTTTGAGCCGGTCATAACCGGTTAGAGCCAGTCCAGTCCGCATTGAGCCTGTCTAAACCGGTTTGAGCCGGTCTGGTCCGTTTTGAGCGGATCAAAACCGGTTTGAGACGGTCTAAGAGCCGGTCTGGTCCGGTTTAAACCGCTATAAGCCGGTGTGGTCCGGTTTGTTCCAGTTGAGCCCGTCTGGCTTGGTTTCAGCCGGACAAAAGTGTTCTGAGCCAGTCTGGTCTGGTTTTAGTTGGTCTGGTCGGGTTTGACCTGGTCAAAACCGGTTTCAGCCAGTCTCGTCTGGTTTCAGCCGGTCTGGTTGGGTTTGAGCCGGTCAAAACCGGTTTGTGCCGGTCTGGTCTGATTTGACCCGGTCAAAACCGGTTTGAGCCGGAATGGTCCGGTTTGAGTCCAGTTTGAGCCGCACAACAGCAGTTTGAGACGGTCTGGTCCGGTTTGAGTGCGGTTTGAGCCAGTTATAACCGGTTAGAGCCTATCTAGTCCGCTTTGAGCCGGTCAAAACTGGTTTGAACCGGTCTGGTCCGGTTTTAGCCGGTCTGGACTGCTTTGATTCGGTCAAAACTGGTTTGAGGTGGTCTCGTCCAGTTTCAGCCGGTCTGGTCGGGTTTGAGCCGGTCAAAACCGGTTTGAACCGTTGTGGTCCTGTTTGAGTCTGGTTTGAGCTGGTCAAATTCGGTTTGTGCTTCTCTGGTCCGATTTGAGCCGGTCAAAACCGGTCTGAGCCGGACTGATCCGGTTTGATCCGGTTTAAGCCGGTCTGGTCCGGTTTGATTCGCTTGAGACGGTATGGTCTCGTTTGAGCCGTTCAAAACCGGTTTGCGCCGGTCTGGCTCGGATTGAGTCCGGTTTGAGCTGGTCAACGCCAGTTTGAGCCGGTTTGGTCTAGTTTTAGCCGGTCTGGATGGTTTGAGTCGGTCAAAACTGGTATGAGGTGGTCTCGTCCCGTTTTAGCTGGTCTGGTCGGGTTTGAGTCAGTTAAAACTGGTTGGAGCCAGTCTGGTCTGGTTTGATCCGGTTTCAGCGGTTCTTGTCCGGTTTGATCCGGTTTGAGCCGGTATGGACAGCTGTGATTTGGTTGAGCCAGTCTGGTCTGGTTTTAGCCAGTCCAAACTGGTTTGAGCTGGTCTCATACGGTTTCAGCAGGTCTGGTCGGGTTTGAGCTGGTCAAAACGGGTTTGAGACGGTCTGGTCCGGTTTGAGTCGGTTTGAGCCGGACAACACCAGTTTGAGAGGTTCTGGTCCGGTTTCAGTGCGGTTTGAGCCTGTCATAACCAGTTAGAGACGGTCTAGTCCACTGTGAGCCGGTCAAAACCAGTTTGAGCCGGTCTGGTCCAGGTTTAGCCGGTCTGGACGTGTTTGAGTCGGTCAAAACCGGTTTGAGGCGGTCTCGTCCAGTTTCAGCCGGTCTGGTCGGGTTTGAGCCGGTCAAAATCGGTTTGAGCCGGGGTGGTACTGTTTGAGTCTGGTTTGAGCTGGTCAAATTCGGTTTGTGCGGCTCTGTTCCAATTTGAGCCGGTCAAAACTGGTCTGAGCCATTCTGGTACGGTTTGAGGTCGGTGTGAGCCGGAGAACAACAGTTTGTGATGGTCTGGAACGGTTTGACCGGTTTAAGCCTGTCTGGTCCAATTTGATTCTTTTGAGCCGGTATGGTCTGGTTTGAGCCGTTGAAAACGGTTTTGAGCCAGTCTGGTGTGGTTTGAGTCCGGTTTGAGCTGGTCAACACCGGTTTGAGCCCGTCTGGTCAAGTTTGAGTCAGGTTTGAGCCGGTCAACACCGGTTTGATCTGTTGTGGTCCGGTTTGAGTCCGGTTTGAGCTGGTCTGGTCCGGTTTGAGCAGGCCAAAACCAGTTTGAGCAGTTCTGGTCCGTTTTGTGCGGATCAAAACCGGTTTGAGATGGTCTAAGAGCCAGTATGGTCCGTTTTAAACTGGTATAAGCCAGCCTGGTCCGGTTGGATCCGGTTCAGCCAGTCTGGTTCGGTTTCAGCCAGTCAAAAGTGTTCTGAGCCAGTCTGGTCCGGTTTTAGTTGGTCTGGTCAGGGTTGACCCGGTCAAAACTGGTTTCAGCCAGTCTCGTCTGGTTTCATCCGGTCTGGTCGGGTTGGAGCCAGTCAGAACCGGTTTGTGCCGGTCTGGTCTGATTTGACCCGGTCAAAACCGGTTTGATGCGGTCTCCTCCCAATTCAGGCGGTCTGGTCCGGTTTGAGCCGGTTAAAACCGGTTTGAGCCGGTCTGGTCCGGTTTGATCCGGTTTCAGCGGTTCTGGTTCAGTTTGATCCAGTTTGAGCCGGTCCGGTCCGCTTTGATCTGGTTGAGCCAGTCTGGTCTGGTTTGAGCTGGTCCATACCAGTTTGCGCCGGTCTCGTCTGGTTTCAGGCGGTCTGGTCGGGTTTCAGCGAGTCAAAACCGGTTTGAGACGGTCTGGTCCGGTTTGAGTCTGGTTTCAGACGGTCAAAACCGGTTTGAGCTGGTATGGTCCAGTTGAGTACGGTTTGAGACGGACAACACCAGTTTGAGACGGTCTGGTTCAGTTTGAGAGCGGTTTGAGCCGGTAATAACCAGTTAGAGCCTGTCAAGTCTGCTTTGAGCCGGTCAAAACCGGTTTGAGCTGGTCTGGTCCGGTTTTAGCCGGTCTGGAAGGGTTTGATTCGGTCAAAACCGGTTTGAGGTGGTCTCGTCCTGTTTCAGCCGGTCTGGTCGGGTTTGAGCTGGTCAAAAGCGGTTTGAGCTGTTGTGGTCCTGTTTGAGTCTGGTTTGAGCTGGTCAAATTCCGTTTGTGCTTCTCTTGTCCGAAATGAGCCGGTCCAAACCGGTCTGAGCCATTCTGGTCCGGTTTGAGTGCGGTTTGAGCCAGACAACACCAGTTTGAGACGGTCTGGTCCAGTTTGAGTTTGGTTTGAGCCGGTCATAACCGGTGAGAGCCGGTCTATTCCGCTTTGAGCCGGTCAAAACCGGTTTGAGCCGGTCTGGTCCGGTTTTAGCCGGTCTGGACTGGTTTGATTCGGTCAAAACAAGTTTGAGGTGGTCTCGTCCAGTTTCATCCTGTCTGTCCGGGTTTGAGCCGGTCAAAACTGGTTTGAGCCGTTCTGGTCCTGTTTGAGTCTGGTGTGAGCTGGTCAAATTCGATTTGTGCGGCTCTGGTCCGATTTGAGCCGGTCAAAAACGGTCTGAGCCATTCTGGTCCGGTTTGTGTGCGGTTTGAGCCGGACAACAACAGTTTGAGATAGTCTGGTCTGGTTTGAGGGCGGTTTGAGCCGGTCATAACCGATTAGAGCCGGTCTAGTCCGCTTTGAGCCAGTCAAAACCGGTTTGATCCGGTATGGTCCGGTTTTAGCCGGTCTGGATGGGTTTAAGTCGGTCAAAACCGGTTTGAGGCAGTCTCGTCCAGTTTTAACCGGTCTGGTCGGGTTTGAGTCGGTAAAAACCGGTTTGAGCCGGTTTGGTCCTGTTACAGTCTGGTTTGAGCTGATCAAATTCGGTTTGAGCTGCTCTCCTCCGATTTGAGTCGATCAAAACCGGTTTGAGCCGGTCTGGTCCGGTTTGATCCGGTTTAAGCTGTTCTGGTCCGGTTTGATTTGGTTGAGCCGGTATGGTCTGGTTTGAGCCATTCAAAACCGATTTGTGGCTGTCTGGTGTGGTTTGAGTCCGGTTTGAGCCGGTTTGGTCCTTGTCCGGTTTGAGCCGATCAAAACCGATTTGAGCCGGTCTAGTCCGGTTTGAGTCCAGTTTGAGCCAGTCTGCTACGATTTTCGTCCGGTTTGAGCTGGTCAAAACAGGTTTGAGGCGGTGTGGTCCGGTTTGTTCTGGTCAAAACCAGTTTGAGTCCGTTTGGAGCCGGTCAATACCGGTTCGAACTGGTCTAGGGCGATTTGAGCCGCTAAAAACTGGTTTGAGCCAGTCTAATACGGTCAAAACAGGTTTGAGCCGGTCTAGTCCGGTTTGATCGGGTTTGAACTGGTCTGGTCCAGTTTGTGATGGTCAAAACCGGTTTGATCGGGTTTAAGCCGGTCTGGTCCGGTTTGATCCGGTGGAGCCGGTCTGGTCTGGTTTGAGACGGTCAAACCCTGTTTGAGCCGGTCTGTTCCTGTTTGAGTCCGATTTGTGCCGTTAAAAACCGGTTTGACTCGGTCTGGTCCTGTTTGAGTTCGTTTTGAGCCAGTCAAAACCGTTTTGATGCTGTCTGGACCGGTTTCAACTGGTCAAAAGCGATTTGTGACCAATTTGAGCTGGTCTGGTCTGGTTTGATCCGGTTTCAGTGGTTCTGGTTCGGTTTGATCCGGTTTGAGCTGGTCTGGTCTGCTTGGATCTGGTTGAGCCAGTCTGGTCTGGTTTGAGCTGGTCCAAACCGGTTTGAGCCGGTCTTGTCTGGTTTCAGCTGGTCTGGTCGGGTTTCAACCAGTCAAAACGGGTTTGAGCCCGTCTGGTCTGGTTTGAGTCTGGTTTGACCCGGACAACAGCAATTTGAGACGATCTGGTCTGGTTTGAGAGCAGCTTGAGCCGGTCATAAACGGTTAGAGCCGGTCTAGTCCGCTTTGAGCCCGTCAAAAGCGGTTTGAGCCGGTCTGGTCCGGTTTTAGCCGGTCTGGACGGGTTTGAGTCGGTCAAAACCGGTTTGAGGCAGTCTCGTCCAGTTTCAGCCGGTCTGGTCGGGTTTGAGCCAATCAAAACCGGTTTGAGCCGGTGTGGTCCTGTTAGAGTCTGGTTTGAGCTGGTCAATTTCGGTTTGTGCTGCTCTCGTCCGATTTGAGCCGGTCAAAACCGGTTTTAGCCGGACTGGTCCGGTTTGATCTGGTTTAAGCCGGTCTGGTCCGGTTTGAGCCAGTCTGGTCCGGTTTGATACAGTTGAGCCGGTATGATCTGGTTTTAGCCAGTTAAAACCGGTTTGAGCCGTTTGGGTCCGGATTGGGGCCAATTTGAGCCAGTCAAATCCGGTTTGAGCCAGTCTGGTTCGGTTTTATCCGGTTTGAGTGGTTCTGGTCCTGTTTGATCCGGTTTGAGCCTGTCTGGTCTGCTTTGAACTGGTTGAGCCAGTCTGGTCTGGTTTGAGCTGGTCCAAAACGGTTTGAACCGGTCTCGTCTGATTTCAGCCGGTCTGGTAGGGTTTGAGCCGGTCAAAACGGGTTTCAGACGGTCTGGTCCGCTTTGAGTCCAGTTTGAGCCGGACAACACCAGTTTGAGACGATCTGGTCCGGTTTGAGTGCAGTTTGATCTGGTCAAAATCGGTTACAGCTGGTCTAGTCCGCTTTGAGCTGGTCAAAACCCGTTTGAGCCAGTCTGGTCCGGTTTTAGCCGGTCTGAATGGGTTTGAGTCGGTCAAAACCGCTTTGAGGCAGTCTCGTACAGTTTCAGCCGGTCTAGTAGGGTTTCAGCCGGTCAAAACCGGTTTCAGCCGGTGTGGTCCTGTTTGAGTCTGGTTTTAGCTGGCCAAGTTCGGTTTGTGCAGCTCTCGCCCGATTTGAGCCGGTCAAAACCGGTTTGGCCAGTCTGGTCTGGTTTGATCCGGTTTAAGCTGGTCTGGTCCGGTTTGATTCGTTTCAGCCGGTATGGTCTGGTTTGAGCCTTTCAAAATCGGTTTGAGCCTGTCTGGTCCGGTTTGAGTCTGGTTTGAGCTGGTCAACACCGGTTTGAGCCAGTCTGGTTCAGTTTTAGTCAGGTTTGAGCCGGTCAAAATTGGTGTGTGCTGCTCTGGTCCGATTTGAGCCCATCAAAACTGGTTTGAGCCGGTCTATTCCCGTTTGAGTCCTGTATGAACGGGTCTGGTCCAGTTTTAGCCGGTCTGGTAGGGTTAGAGCCGGTCAAAACCGATTTGAGCCTGTCTGGTCCGGTTTCAGACGGTCTGGTCGGGTTTGAGCCGGTCAAAGCTGGTTTGTTCCGGTCTGGTCCGATTTGACTAGGTTAAAACCGATTTGAGGCGGTCTCGTCCCATTTCAGCCGGTCAGGTCGGGTGTGAGCCGGTTAAAACCGGTTTGAGCCGGTGTGGTCCGGTTTGATTCGGTTTCAGCCTTTCTGGTCCAGTTTGATCCGGTTTGAGCCGGTCTGGTCCGCTTTGATCTAGTTGAGCCAGTCTCGTCTGGTTTGAGTCGGTCCAATCTGGTTTGAGCCGGTCTCGTCTGGATTCACCCGGTCTGGTCGGGTTTGAGCCAGTCAAAACGGGTTGGAGACGGTCTGGTCCGGTTTGAGTCTGGTTTGAGACGGTCTGGTCCGGTTTGATCCGGTCAAACCGGTTTGAGCTGTTCTGGTCCGTTTTGAGCTTATCAAAACCGGTTTGAGATGGTCTAAGAGCCGGTCTGGTCCAGTTTGATCCGGTATAAGACGGTCTGGTCCAGTTTGATCCGGTTGAGCCAGTCTGGTTCGGTGTGAGCCAGTCAAAAGTGGTCTGAGCCAGTGTGGTCCTGTTTTAGTTGGTCTGGTCTGGGTTGACCCGGTCAAAACCGGTTTCAGCCGGTCTCGTCCGGTTTCAGCCGGTCTGGTCGGGTTTGAGCCCGTGAAAACTGGTTTGAGCCGGTCTGGTCCTGATTGAATCTGGTTTGAGCCAGTCAAAATTGGTTTGTGCTGCTGTGGTCCGATTTGAGCTGGTCAAAACCGGTTTGAGCCGTTCTATTCCTGTTTGAGTCCGGTTTGAATGGGTCTGGTCCGGTTTTAGCAGGTCTGGTAGGGTTTGAGCCGGTCAAAATGGGTTTGAGACGGTCTGGTCGTGTTTGAGTCCGGTATGAGCTGGTCAAAACCCGTTTGAGCCGGTGTGGTCCTGTTTGAGTCTGGTTTGAGCTGGTCAAATTCGGTTTGTGCTGCTCTGGTCCGATTTGAGCCGGTCAAAACCGGTCTGAGCCCTTCTGGTCCGGTTTGAGTGCAGTTTAAGCTGGACAACACCAGTTTGAGACGGTCTGGTCCGGTTTGAGTGCGGTTTGAGCTGGTCATATCTGGTTAGAGCCGGTGTAGTCCGCTTTGAGCCGGTCAAAACCGGTTTGAGATGATCTGGTCCGGTTTTAGCCGGTCTGGACGGGTTTGAGTCGGTTAAAACCGGTTTGAGTTGGTCTCGTCCAGTTTTAGCCGGTCTGGTCGGGTTTGAGTCAGTCAAAACTGGTTTGAGCCGGTGTGGTCCTGTTTGAGTCTGGTTTGAGCTGGTCAAATTCGGTTTGTGCTGCTCTCCTCCGATTTGAGCCAGTCAAAACTGGTTTGAGCCGGTATGGTCCGGTTTGATCTGGTTTAAGGCGGTCTGGTCCGGTTTGATTCGGTTGAGGTGGTATGGTCTGCTTTGAGCCGTTCAAAACCGGTTTGAGCCGGTCTGGTCCGGTTTGAGTCCGGTTTGAGCCGGTTTGGTCCTTGTCCAGTTTGAGCCGATCAAAACCAATTTGAGCCGGTCTAGTCCGGTTTGAGTCCGGTTTGAGCCGGTCTGGTACGTTTTGCGTCCGGTTTGAGCTGGTCAAAAGAGGTTTGAGGTGGTGTGGTCAGGATTGTTCCAGTCAAAACCAGTTTGAGTCCGTTTGGAGACGGTGAAAACCGGTTTGAACCGGTCTAGTGCGATTTGAGCCGTTAAAAACCGGTTTGAGCCAGTCTAATACGGTCAAAACAGGTTTGAGCCAGTCTGGTCCACTTTGATTGGGTTTGAACTGGTCTGGTCCGGTTTGTGATGGTCAAAACCGGTTTGATCGGGTTTAAGCCGGTCTGGTCTGGTTTGATCCGGTTGAGCCGGTCTGTTCTGGTTTCAGATGGTCAAACCCTGTTTGAGCCGGTCTGTTCCTGTTTGAGTCCGATTTGAGCCGTTTAAAACCGATGTGACTCAGTCTGGTCCTGTTTGAGTCCGTTTTGAGCCAGTCAAAACCGGTTTGAGGCTGTCTGGACCGGTTTCAGCTGGTCAAATGCGATTTGTGACCAATTAGAGCCGGTCTGGTGCGGTTTGATCTGGTTTCAGTGGTTCTGGTTCGGTTTGATCCGGTTTGAGCCGGTCTGGTCTGCTTGGATCTGGTTGAGCCAATCTGGTCTGGTTTGAGCTGGTCCAAACCGGTTTGAGCCGGTCTCGTCCAGTTTCAGCTGGTCTGGTCGGGTTTCAGCCAGTCAAAACGGGTTTGAGCTGGTCTGGTCTGGTTTGTGTCCAGTTTGACCCGGACAACAGCAATTTGAGACGATCTGGTCCAGTTTGAGGGCAGATTGAGCCGGTCATAACCGGTTAGAGCTGGTCTAGTCCACTCTGAGCCGGTCAAAAGCGGTTTCTGCCGGTGTGGTCCGGTTTGAGTCCGGTTTGAGCCGGTTTGGTCCTTGTCCCGTTTGAGCCGATCAAAACCGATTTGAGCAGGTCTAGTCCGGTTTGAGTCTGGTTTGAGCCGGTCTGGAACGTTTTGCTTCCGGTTTGAGCTGGTCAAAACAGGTTTGAGGCGGTCTGGTCCGGTTTGTGCCGGTCAAAACTGGTTTGAGTCCGTTTTGAGCCAGTCAAAACCGGTTTGAGGCGGTCTGGACCGGTTTCAGCTGGTCAAAAGCGGTTTGCAACCAGTTTGAGCCGGTCTGGTCCGGTTTGAGCCGGTCAGGTCTGGTTTGATCCGGTTGAGCCGGTATGGTTTGGTTTGAGCTGGTTAAAACCGGTTTGAGCGGGTCGGGTCCAGATTGTGTCCAGTTTGAGCTAGTCAAAACCGGTTTGAGCCAGTCTGGTCCGGTTTGATCCGTTTTAAGCGGGTCTGGTCCGGTTGGCACCAGTCAAAACTGGTTTGAGCCGTTATGGTCCGTTTTGAGTGGATCAAAACTGGTTTGAGACGGTCTAAGAGCCGGTCTGGTCTGGTTTGATGCGGTATAAGCCGGTCTGGTTCGGTTTGATCCGGATGAGCCGGTCTGGTTCGGTTTGAGCCAGTCAAAAGTGGTCTGAGCCTGTCTGTTCCGGTTTTAGTTGGTGTGGTCGGGGTTGACCCGTTCAAAACCGGTTTCAGCCGGTCTCGTCCGGTTTCAGCCGGTCTGCTCAGGTTTGAGCCGGTGAACTCCGGTTTGAGCCGATCTGGTCCAGTTTGAGCCGCTCAACACCGGTTTGAGCCGGTCTTGTCCGGTTTGTTCCGGTTTTAGCCGGTCTGATCTGGACTGAGCCGGTCTGGTCCGGTTTGAGCCTGTCTGGTCTTATTTGAGCCGGTCAAAACCGATTTGAGCTGGTCTAAGAGCCAGTCTCGTCCGGTATGATCCGATTTGAGCCAGTCTGCTCCAGTTTGAGCGGATCAAAACCGTTTTGAGCCGGTCTGGTCCCGTTTGAGACGGTCTGGTCCAGTGTGAGTCCGGTTTGAGCCGGAGAAACACAGTTTGAGCCGGTCTAGTCCGCTTCGAGCCGGTTGAGCTGGTGTGGTATGGTTTGAGCTGGTGAAAAGAGGATTCAGCCAGTCTGGTCCGGTTTGATCCGGTTTGATCTGGTCTGGTCCGGTCTGAGCCGGTCTGGTCCGGTTTGATCTGATGAAACCGGTTTGAGCCGGTCTGGTCCGGTTTGAGCTCATGTGGTCGGGATTCAGCCGGTCAACCCTGTTTGAGCCAGTCTGGTCCGGTTTGAGTCCGGTTTGAGCCAGTCAACAACGGTTTGAGCCAGTCTGGTACGGTTTGAGTCTGGTTTGAGTCGGTCAAAAGCGGTTTGAGCTGGTCTGGTCCGTATTGAGCCAGTCAAAACCAGTTTGAGGCGGTCTAAGATACGGTCTGGCCCAGTTTGATCCGGTTGAGCCGGTCAGGTCTGGTTTGAGCTGGTTAAAACATGTTTGAGGCGGCCTGGTCAGTTTCGAGTCCGTTTTGAGCCGGTCAACAATGATATGAACTGGTCTGGTCCGGTTCGAGTCCGGTTTGAGCTGCTCAAAACCGGTTTGAGTCGGTCTGGTCCGGTTTGAGTCCGATTTGAGACGGTCAAAACCGGTTTGAGCCGGTTTGGTACGGTTTGAGTCCGGTTTGAGCCGGACAAAACCGGTTTGACCCGGTCTGGTCCGGTTTTAGCCGGTTTGAGCCGGTCCGGTCTGGCTTGAGCCAGTCAAAACCGGTTTGAGCTGGTCTGGTCCAGTTTGAGCCGGTCAACACCGGTTTGAGCCAGTGTGGTCCGGTTTTAGCCGATCTGGTCGTGATTGAGCTGGTCAAAACCGGTTTGAGCCGGTCTAAGAGCAGGTCTGGTACGGTGTGATCCGGTTTGAGCAGGTCTGGTCCGGTTTGAGCCGGTCAAACCCGGTTTGAGCTGGTCTGGTCCGGTTTGAGTCCGGTTTGAGCCAGTCAAATCCTGTTTCAGCCAGTCTGGTCCGGTTTAAGCCAGTCTGGTCGGGTTTGAGCCGGTCAACACCGATTTGAGCCCGGCTGGTCCGGTTTGATCCAGTTTAAGATGGTCGGGTCCGGTTTGTTCCGGTTGAGCCGGTCTGGACTGGTATGAGCCGGTCAAAATCGGTTTGAGCCGGACTGGTCCAGTTTGAGCCGGTGTGGTCATGTTTGAGCCGGTCAAAACCGTTTTGAGCCGGTGTTCTGCTTTGAGTCCAGTTTGAGCTGGTCAAACCCGGTTTGAGCCAGTCTGGTCCGGTTTAAGCCTTTCTGTTCGGGTCTGAGCTGGTCAAAACTGGTTGGAGCCGGTCAGGCCCGGTTTGAGTCCGGTTTGAGTCGGTCAAAACCGGTTTGAGCCGATCTGGTCCGGTTTGATCCGTTTTGAGCGGTTTTGCTCCTGTTTGATCCGGTTTGAGCCGGTCTGGTCCGCTTTGATCTGGTTGAGCCATTCTGGTCTGGTTTGAGCCAGTACAAACCGGTTTGAGCCGGTCTCATCTGGTTTCAGCCGGTCTGGTCTGGTTTGAACCGGTCAAAACGGGTTTGAGACGGTCTGTTCCGGTTTGAGTCCGGTTTGAGCTGGTCTGGTCCGGTTTGAGTCCAGTTTGAGCCGGTCAAAACAGGTTTGAGGCGGTCTGGTCCGGTTTGTGCCGGTCAAAACCGGTTTGAGTCCGTTTGGAGCCGGTCAAAACCGGTTTGAGCCTGTCTGGTGCGATTTGAGCTGCTACAAACCGGTTTGAGCCAGTCTAATATGGTTAAAACAGGTTTGAGCCAGTCTGGTCCGGTTTGATCGGGTTTCAACCGGTCTGGTCCGGTTTGTGACGGTCAAAACCTGTTTGATCCGGTCTGTTCCTGTTTGAGTCCGATTTGAGCCGTTTAAAACCGGTTTGACCCGGTCTGGTCCTGTTTGAGTCCGTTTTGATCCAGTCAAAACCGGTTTGAGGCGGTCTGGACCGGTTTCAGCTGGTCAAAAGCGGTTTGCAACCAGTTTGAGCCGGTCTGGTCTGGTTTGAGCCGGTCAGGTCCGGTTTGATCCGGTTGAGCCGGTATGGTTTGGTTTGAGCTGGTTAAAACCGGTTTGAGCGGGTCGGGTCTGGATTGTGTCCAGTTTGTGCCAGTCAAAACCGGTTTGAGCCTGTCTGGTCCGGTGTGATCCGGTTTGAGCGGTTCTGGTCCTGTTGGATCCGTTTTGTGCCTGTCTGGTCCGCTTTGATCTGGTTGAGCCAGTCTGGTCTGGTTTGAGCCGGTCTAAACCGGTTTGAGCCCGTCTCATCCGGTTTCAGCCGGTCTGGTCGGGTTTGAGCCAGTCAAAACGGGTTTGAGACGGTCTGTTCCAGTTTGAGTCCGGTTTTAGCCGGTCAAAACCGGTTTGAGACAGACTGGTCTGGTTTGAGTCCGGTTTGAGCCGGACAACACCAGTTTGAGACGGTCTGGTCCGGTTCAAGTGCGGTTTGAGCCAGTCATAACCGTTTAGAGCTGGTCTAGTCCGTTTTGAGCTGGTCGAAACCAGTTTGAGCTGGTCTGGTCCGGTTTTAGCTGGTCTGGACGGGTTTCAGTCAGTCAAAACCAGTTTGAGTCGGTCTCGTCCAGTTTCAGCTGGTCTGGTCGGGTTTGAGTCCCGTTTGCGACGGTCTGGTCCGGTTTGAGCCGGTCAAAACCGGCTTGAGCCGTTCTGGTCCGTTTTGAGCTTATCAAAACCGGTATGAGACGGTCTAAGAGCCGGTCTGGTCCGGTTTGATCCGGTTCAGGCGGTCTGGTTCGGTTTGAGCCGGTCAAAAGTGGTCTGAGCCAGTCTGGTCCGGTTTTAGTTGGTCTGTTTGGGGTTGACCCGTTCAAAACCGGTTTCAGCCGGTCTCGTCCGGTTTCAGCCGGTCTGGTCGAGTTTGAGCCGGTGAAAACCGATTTGAGCCGGTCTGGTCCTGTTTGAGTGTGGTTTGAGCCGGTCAAAATTGGTTTGTGCTGCTCTGGTCCGATTTGAGCCGGTCAAAACCGGTTTGAGCCGGTCTATTCCTGTTTGAGTCCGCTTTGAACGGGTCTGGTCCGGTTTTAGCCAGTCTCTTAGGGTTTGAGCCGGTCAAAACGGGTTTGAGCCTGTCTGGTCCGGTTTCAGACGGTCTGGTCGGGTTTGAGCCGGTCAATACCGTTTTGTGCCGGTCTGGTCTGATTTGACCCGGTCAAAACCGGTTTGAGGCGGTCTCATCCTATTTCAGCCGGTCTGGTCGGGTTTGAGCCCGTTAAAACTGGTTTGAGCCGGTCTGGTCCGGTTTGATCCAGTTTCAGCGGTTCTGGTCCAGTTTGATCCGGTTTGAGCCGGTCAGGTCCGCTTTAATGTGGTTGAGCCTGTCTGGTCTTGTTTGAGCCAGTCCAAACCGGCTTGAGCCGGTCTCGTCCGGATTCAGCCGGTCTGGTCGGGTTTGAGCCAGTCAAAACGGGTAGGAGACGGTCTGGTCCGGTTTGAGTCCGGTTTTAGCCGGTCAAAACCGGTTTGAGCCGGTCTGGTCCGGTTTGAGTCCGGTTTGAGCCGGACAACACCAGTTTGAGACGGTCTGGTTTGGTTTGACTGCGGTTTGAGCTGGTCATAACCGGTTAGAGCCAGTCTAGTCCGCTTTGTGCCGGTGAAAATTGGTTTGAGCCGGTCTGGTCCGATTTTAGCTGGTCAAAACTGGTCTGAGCCACTCTGGTCCTGTTTTAGCCGGTCTGGTCGGGGTTTACCCGGTGAAAAGCAGTTTCAACCGGTCTCGTCCGTTTTCAGCCTGTCTGGTCGGGTTTCAGCCGGTGAAAACCGGTTTGAGCCGGTCTGGTCCTGTTTGAGTGTGGTTTGAGCCGGTCAAAATCGCTTTGTGCTGTTCTGGTCCGATTTGAGCCGGTCAAAACCGGTTTGAGCCGGTCTATTCCTATACCGGTTTGAGTCCTGTTTGAACGGAACTGGTCCGGTTTTAGCCGGTCTGGTAGGGTTTGAGCCGGTCAAAACCGGTTTGAGCCTGTTCGTCCGGTTTAGGACGGTCTAGTCGGGTTTGAGCCGGTCAAAACCGCTTTGGGCCGGTCTGGTCCGATTTGAGCTGGTGAAAACCGGTTTGAGGCGTTCTCGTCCCGTTTCAGGAGGTCTGATCGGATTTGAGCCAGTTAAAACCGGTTTGAGCCGGTCTGGCCCGGTTTGATCCGGTTTCAGTGGTTCTGGTCCGGTTTGATCCGGTTTGAGCCGGTCTGGTCCGCCTTGATCTGGTTGAGCCAGTCTGGTCTGGTTTGAGCCGGTCCAAACCGGTTTGAGCCGGTCTCATCTGGTTTCAGACGGTCTGGTCGGGTTTGAGCCGGTCAAAACGGGTTTGAGACGGTCTGGTCCGGTTTGAGTCCGGATTGAGCCGGTCAAAACCGGTTTGAGCCAGTCTGGTCCGGTTTGAGTCCAGTTGGAGACGGACAACACCAGTTTGAGACGGTCTGATCTGGTTTGAGTGCGGTTTGAGCCGTACATAACCGGTTAGAGCCGGTCTAGTGCACTTTTAGCCGGTCAAAACTGGTTTGAGGCGGTCCTGTCTGGTTTTAGCCGGTCTGGACGGGTTTGAGTCGGTCAAAACCGGTTTGAGGCGTTCTCGTCCAGTTTCAGCCGGTCTGGTCGGGTTTGAGCTGGTCAAAACCGGTTTGAGCCGGTGTGGTCCTGTTTGAGTCCGGTTTGAGCCAGTCAAAACCGGTTTGAGGCTGTCTGGACCGGTATGAGCTGTTCAAAAGCGGTTTGTGACCAGTTTGAGCCGGTCTGTCCGGTTTGGGCCGGTCTGGTCCAGTTTGATCTGGTTTAAGCCGGTCTGGTCTGGTTTGATTTGTTTGAGCCGGTATGGTCTGGTTTCAGCCGTTCAAAACCGGTTTGAGCCGGTCTGGACTGGTTTGAGTCCGGGTTGAGCTGGTCAACACCGGTTGGAGTCCATCTGGTCTGGTTTTAGCCAGTCTGGACGGGTTTGATTTGGTCAAAACCGGTTTGAGGCAGTCTCGTCCCGTTACATCCGGTGTGGTCGGGTTTGAGCCAGTCAAAACTGGTTTCAGACGGTGTGGTACTGTTTGAGTCTGGTTTTAGCTGGTCAAATTCGGTTTGTGCAGCTCTCATGAGATTTGAGCCGGTCAAAATCGGTTTGAGCCTGTCTGGTCCGGTTTGATTCAGTTTAAGCCGGTCTGGTCCAGTATGATTTGTTTCAGCCGGTCTGGTCTTGTTTGGGCCCTTCAAAACCGGTTTGAGCCTCTCTGGTCCGGTTTGAGTCCGGTTTGAGCTGGTCAACACCGGTTTGAGCCGTTCTGGTCCAGTTTGAGTCAGGTTTGAGCCGGTCAAAATCGTTTTGTGCTGCTCTGGTCCGATTTGAGCCCGTCAAAACTGGTTTGAGCCAGTCTATTCCCGTTTGAGTCCTGTATGAAGGGGTGTGGTCCGGTTTTAGCCGGTCTGGTAGGGTTAGAGCCTGTCAAAACCGATTTGAGCCTGTCTGGTCCGGTTTCAGATGGTCTGGTCGGGTTTGAGCCGGTCAAAGCCGGTTTGTTCCGGTCTGGTCCGATTTGACCTGGTTAAAACCGGTTTGAGGCTGTCTCATCCCTTTTCAGCCGGTCAGGTCGGGTTTGAGCCGGTTAAATCTGGTTTGAGCCGGTGTGGTCCGGTTTGATCCGGTTTCAGCGGTTCTGGTCCAGTTTGATGCGGTTTGAGCCGGTCTGGTCCGCTTCGATCTAGTTGAGCCAGTCTCGTCTGGTTTGAGTCGGTCCAAACCGCTTTGAGCCGGTCTCATCTGGATTCACCCGGTCTGGTCTGGTTTGAGCCAGTCAAAACGGGTTTGAAACGGTCTGGTCCGGTTTGAGTTCGGTTTGAGACGGTCTGGTCCGGTTTGAGTCAGTCAAAACCGGTTTGAGCTGTTCTGGTCCGTTTTGAGCTTTTCAAAACCGGTTTGAGATCGTCTAAGAGCCGGTCTGGTCCAGTTTGATCCGGTATAAGCCGGTCTGGTCCGGTTTGATCCGGTTGAGCCAGTCTGGTTCGGTTTGAGCCGGTCAAAAGTGGTCTGAGACAGTCTGGTCCGGTTTTAGTTGGTCTGGTCGGGGATGACCCGGTCAAAACCGGTTTCAGCCGGTCTCGTCTGGTTTCAGCCGGTCTGGTCGGGTTTGAGCCCGTGAAAACTGGTTTGAGCCGGTCTGGTCCTGTTTGAGTCTGGTTTGAGCCGGTCAAAATCGGTTTGTGCTGCTCTGGTCCGATTTGAGCCGGTCAAAACCGGTTTGAGCCGTTCTATTCCTGTTTGAGTTCGGTTTGAACGGGTCTGGTCTGGTTTTAGCCAGTCTGGTCAGGTTTGAGCCGGTCAAAACTGGTTTGAGACGGTCTTGTCCAGTTTGAGTCCAGTATGAGCAGGTCAAAACCCGTTTGAGCCGGTGTGGTCCTGTTTGAGTCTGGTTTGAGCTGGTCAAATTCGAATTGTGCTGCTCTGGTCCGATTTGAGCCGGTCAAAACCGGTCTGAGCCGTTCTGGTCCGGTTTGAGTGCGGTTTGAGCCGGAGAACACCAGTATGAGATGGTCTGGTCCGGTTTGAGGGTGGTTTGAGCCGGTCATAACCGGTTACAGCCGGTCCAGTCCGCTTTGAGTCAGTCAAAACCGGTTTGAGCTGGTCTGGTCTGGTTTTAGCCGGTCTGGACGGGTTTGAGTCGGTGAAAACCGGTTTGAGATGGTCTCGTCCAGTTTTAGCCCGTCTGGTCGGGTTTGAGTTGGTCAAAACTGGTTAGAGCCAGTGTGGTCCTGTTTGAGTCTGGTTTGAGATGGTCAAATTCGGTTTGTGCTGCTCTCGTCCGATTTGATCCGGTCAAAACCGGTTTGAGCCGGTGTGGTACAGTTTGTACCGGTTTAAGGCAGTCTGGTCCGGTTTAATTCGGTTGAGGCGGTATGGTCTGGTTTGAGCCGTTCAAAACCGGTTTGAGCCGGTCTGGTCTGGTTTGTGTCCGGTTTGAGCCGGTTTGGTCCTTGTCCAGTTTGAGCCGATCAAAGCCGATTTGAGCCGGTGTAGTCCGGTTTGAGTCCGGTTTGAGCCGGTCTAGTACGTTTTGCGTCCACTTTGAGCTGGTCAAACAGGTTTGAGGCGGTCTGGTCTGGTTTGTGCTGGTCAAAACCGGTTTGAGTCCGTTTGGAGCCGGTCGAAACCGGTTTGAGCCAGTCTGGTGCGATTTGAGCCGCTAAAAAACGGTTTGAACCAGTCTAATACGGTCAAAACAGGTTTGAGCCGGTCTGGTCCGGTTTGATCGGATTTTGAACTGGTCTGGTCCGGTTTGTGACGTTCAAAACCGGTTTGATCGGGTTTAAGCCGGTCTGGTCCGGTTTGATCCGGTTGAGCCGGTCTGGTCAGGTTTGAGACGGTCAAACCCTGTTTGAGCCGGTGTGTTCCTGTTTGAGTCTGATTTGAGACGTTTAAAACCGGTTTGACCCGGTCTGGTCTTGTTTGAGTCCGTTTTGAGCCAGTCAAAACCGGTTTGAGCCGGTCTGGTCCGGTTTGATCCGGTTTGAGTGGTTCTGGTCCTGTTGGATCCGGTTTGAGCCTGTCTGGTCCGCTTTGGTCTGGTTGAGCCAGTCTGGTCTGGTTTCAGCCGGTCCAAACCGGTTTGAGCCGGTCTCGTCCGGTTTCAGCTGGTCTGGTCGGGTTTGAGCCGGTCAAAACGGGTTTGAGATGGTCTGGTCCGGTTTGAGTCCGGTTTGAGCCGGTCAAAACCGGTTTGAGACGGTCTGGTCCGGTTTGAGTCCGGTTTGAGACGGACAACACCAGTTTGAGATGGTCTGGTCCGGTTTGAGTGCGGTTTGAGCTGGTCATAACCGGTTAGAGCCGGTCTAGTCTGTTTTGAGCTGGTCAAAACCGGTTTGAGCTGGTCTGGTCCGGTTTTAGCCGCTCTGGACGGGTTTCAGTCGGTCAAAACCGGTTTGAGGTGATCTCATCCAGTTTCAGCCGGTCTGGTCGTGTTTGAGACGATCAAAACCGTTTTGAGCCGGTTTGGCCCTGTTTGAGTCTGGTTTGAGCTGGTCAAATTCGGTTTGTGCTGCTCCCGTCCGATTTGAGCCGGTCAAAACCGGTTTTAGCAAGAGTGGTCCGGTTTGATCTGCTTTAAGCCAGTCTGGTCCGGTTTCATTTATTTGAGATGTTATGGTCTGGTTTGAGCCGTTCAAAACCGGTTTGAGCCGGTCTGGTCCGGATTGAGTCCCGTTTGAGCTGGTCAACACCGGTTTGAGCTGGTCTGGTCCAGTTTTAGCTGGTCTGGACTTTTTGAGTCGGTCAAAACCGGTTTGAGGCGGTCTCGTCCCGTTTCAGCGGGTCTGGTCGGGTTTCAGCCGGTTAAAACCGGTTGGAGCCAGTCTGGTCTGGTTTGATCCGGTTTCAGCGGTTCTTGTCCGTTTTGATCCGGTTTGAGCCGGTATGGACGGCTTTGATCTGGTTGAGCCAGTCTGGTCTGGTTTTAGCCGGTCCAAACCGGTTTGAGCCGGTCTCATCCTGTTTCAGCCGGTCTGGTCAGGTTTCAGCTGGTCAAAACGGGTTTGAGGCGGTCTGGTCCGTTTTGAGTGCGGTATGAGCTGGTCAAAACCGGTTTGAGCCAGTCTGCTCCGGTTTGAGTCCGGTTTGAGCCGGACAACACCAGTTTGAGAGGGTCTGGTCCAGTTTCAGTGCGGTTTGAGCCGGTCATAACCGGTTAGAGCCGGTCTAGTCTGCTTTGAGCCGGTCGAAACCGGTTTGAGCAGGTCTTGGTCTGGTTTTAGCCGGTCTGGACGGGTTTGAGTTGGTCAAAACCGGTTTGAGGCGGTCTCGTCCAGTTTCAGCCGGTCTTGTCGGGTTTGAGCCAGTCAAAACCGGTTTGAGCTGGTGTGGTCCTGTTTGAGTCTGGTTTGAGCTGGTCAAATTCGGTTTGTGCGGCTCTGGTCCGATTTGAGCTGGTCAAAACCGGTCTGAGACGTTCTGGTCTGGTTTGAGTGCGGTTTGAGCCGGACAAACCAGTTTGAGACAGTCTGGGACGGTTTGATCCAGTTTAAGCCGGTCTGGTCCAATTTGATTCGTTTGAGCCGATATGGTCCGGTTTGAGCCGTTCAAAGCGGGTTTGAGCCGGTCTGGTCCGGTTTGAGTCCGGTTTGAGCTGGTCAACACCGGTTTGAGCCCGTCTGGTCCAATTTGAGTCAGGTTTGAGCCGGTCAACACCGGTTTGATCCGTTCTGGTCTGGTTTGAGTCCGGTTTGACTTGGTCAGGTCCGGTTTGAGCAGGTCAAGACCGGTTTCAGGCGTTCAGATCCGTTCTGAGCGGATCAAAACCGGTTTGAAATGGTCTAAGAGCCAGTCTGGTCCGGTTTAAAGTGGTATAAGCCAGTGTGGTCCGGTTTGATCCGGTTCAGCCGGTCTGGTTCAGTTGCAGCCGGTCAAAAGTGTTCTGAGCCAGTCTGGTCTGGTTTTAGTTGGTCTGGCCGGGGTTGACCCGGTCAAAACCGGTTTCAGCCGGTCTCGTCCGGTTTCAGCCGGTCTGGTCAGGTTTGAGCCGGTCAAAACCGGTTTGTGCCGGTATGGTCTGATTTCACCCGGTCAAAACCGGTTTGAGGCGGTCTCGTCCCAATTCAGCCAGTCTGGTCGGGTTTGAGCTGTTTAAAACCGGTTTGAGCCGGTCTGGTCCGGTTTGATCCGGTTTCAGTGGTTCTGGTTCGGTTTGATCCGGTTTGAGCCGGTCTGGTCTGCTTTGATCTGGGTGAGCCAGTCTGGTCTGTTTTGAGCCGGTCCAAACCGGTTTGAGCTGGTCTTGTCCGGTTTCAGCCGGTCTGGTCGCGTTTCAGCCAGTCAAAACGGGTTTGAGATGGTCTGGTCTGGTTTGAGTCCGGTTTGAGCCGGTTAAAACCGGTTTGAGCCGGTTTGGTCCGGTTTGATTCTGGTTTGAGCCGGACAACACCAGTTTGAGACAGTCTGGTCCGGTTTCAGTGCGGTTTGAGCCGGTCATAACCGGTTAGAGCCAGTTAAGTCTGCTTTGAGCCGCTCAAAACCGGTTTGAGCCGGTCTGGTCCAGTTTTAGCCGGTCTAGACGGGCTTGATTTGGTCAAAACCGGTTTGAGTTGGTCTCGTCCAGTTTCAGCCGTTCTGGTCGGGTTTGAGCCGGACAAAACCGGTTTGAGCCGTTGTGGTCCTGTTTGAGTCTGGTTTGAGATGGTCAAATTCGGTTTGTGCTTCTGTGGTCCGATTTGAGCCAGTCAAAACCGGTCTGAGCCATTCTGGTCTGGTTTGAGTGCGGTTTGAGCCGGACAACACCAGTTTGAGATGGTCTGGAACGGTTTGAGTGTGGTTTGATCCAGTCATAACCGGCTAGAGCCGGTCTAGTCTGCTTTGAGCCGGTTAAAACCGGTTTGAGCGGGTCTGGTCCGGTTTTAGCCGTTCTGGACGGGTTTGAGTCGCTCAAAACCGTTTTGAGACGGTCTCGTCCAGTTTCAGCCCGTCTGGTTGGGTTTGTGCCGGTCAAAACCGGTTTGAGCCGTTCTGGTCCTTATTGAGCAGATCAAAACCGGTTTGAGACGGTCTAAGAGCAAATCTGGGCCGGTTTGATCCGGTTTAAGCCAGTCTTGTCCGGTTTGATCTGGTTGAGCCGGTCTGGTTCGGTTTGAGCTGGTCAAAACTGATGTGAGCCAGTCTGGTCTGGTTTCAGCCGGTCTGGTTGGGTTTGAGGGGTCAAAACCGGTTTCAGCTGTTCTGGTCTGGTTTCACCCGGTCTGGTTGGGTTTGAGCTGGTCAAAACCGGTTTGAGCCGATCTGGTCCTGTTTGAGTCTGGTTTGAGCTGGTCAAAATCGGTTTGTGCTGCTCTGGTCCGATTTGAGCTGGTCAAAACTGGTTTGAGCCAGTCTACTGCGGTTTGAGTCCCGTTTGATCCGGTCTGGTCCGGTTTTAGCCGGTGTGGTCGGGTTTGAGCTGGTCAAAACCGGTTTGAGCCTGTCTGGTCTGGTTTCGGCCGATCTGGTCCGGTTTGATCCGGTTTAAGCTGGTCTGGTCCGGTTTGATCCGGTTGTGCCGGTATGATCTGGTTTGAGCCGGTGAAAACGCATTTGAGCGTGTCTGGTCCGGTTTGAGCCGGTCAACACCGGTTTGAGCCAGTCTGGTCTGGTTTGAACCGGTCAACACCGGTTTGAGCCGGTCTGGTTGGGTTTGAGTCCGCTTTGAGCCTGTCAAAACCGGTTTGAGCCGGTCTAACGGCCGGTCTGGTCCAGTTTGATCCGTTTTGAGCGGGTCTGGTCTGGTTTGAGCTGTCAAACCCAGTTGGAGAAGATATGGTATGGTGTGAATCCTGTTTGAACAGGTCAAACCCGTTTTGAGCCAGTCTGGTCCGGTTTAAGGCAGTCTGGTTTGGTTTCAGACGGTCAACACCGTTTTTAGCTGGTCTGGTCTGGTTTGAGCCGGTCTGGTCCATATTGAGCCAACCAAAACTGGTTTGAGCTGGTCTAAGAACCGGTCTGGTCCGGTTTGATCCGGTTTAAGCCGGTCTAGACCGGTTTTTGCCGGTCTGGTCCGGTTTGAACTGGTCCAAACCGGTTTGAACCAGACTGATCCGGTTTGATCCGGTTTGTGCCTTTCTGGTCTGGTTTGAGATGCTCAAAACCGATTTGAGGCGATCTGGTCCGGTATGAGTCCGAATTCAGCGAGTCAAACCCGGTATGAGGCGGTCTGGTAGCGTTTGAGTCCGGTTTGAGCCAGATAAACCTGGTTCGACCCGGTCTGGTCCGGTTTTAGCCAGTTTGAGCCGGTCTGGTCTGGTTTGAGCTGGTGAAAACGGTTTGAGCCGGTCTGGTCCAGTTTGAGCCGGTTGACACCAGTTTGAGCCGGTCTGGTGCGGTTTTAGCAGATCCGGTCATGTTTGAGCCGTTCAAAACCGGTTTCAGCCGGTCTCGTCCGGTTTCAGCCGGTCTGGTCGGGTTTGGGCCGGTCAAAACCGGTTTGAGCCAGTCTGGTCCGGTTTGAGTGCAGTTTGAGCCAGTCAAAACCGGTTAGTGCCTGTCTGGTCCGATTTGAGGCGGTCAAAACCGCTTTGAGCTGGTCTGGTACGGATTAATCCGGTTTAAGCCGGTTTGGTTCCTGTTTGAACCGGTTTGAGCCTGTCTCAACCGGTTTGAGCCGGTCTGGCCTGGTTTGAGCCTGTCAACACCGGTTTAAGCCGGTCTGGTCCTGTTTGATCCGATTCAGCTGGTCTGGTCTGGTTTGAGCCGATCCTAACCCGTTTCAGCCGGTCTGCTCCAGTTTGAGCTGGTCAAAACCGGATGAGCCGGTCTGGTCCGGATTGACCTGGTCAAATCCTGTTTGAGCCGGTCTGGTCCGTTTTGATCCCCTGAGTGTGCACTCCCCTGAGTAAGCGCTCACCTGAGGGGCACTCCGCTTCGTGAGCGCCTCCCTGAGTGTGCACTCCCCTGAGTGTGCCGTCGTCTGAGTGAGGACTCCCCTGAGTGTGTACCCCCCTGAATGAGCACTCCCCTGAGTGTGCACTCCTCTGAATTGGCACTCTCCTACGTGAGGACCCGGCTGAGTGTGAACTCCCCTGAGTGTGCGCTTCCCAGATTGTGCGTTCCCCTGAGTGTGCACTGCCCTGAGTGAGCCCTCCCCTGAGTGGGCACTCCCCTGAGTGTGCACTTGCCTGAGTGAGGACTACTGAGTGTGCACACCCATGAGTGTGAACTCGCCTGAGTGAGGACTCCCTTGGGTGTGCACTCCCCTGAGTGTATGCTCACTTGAGTGTGCACGCCCCTGAGTGCGAACTCCCCTGAGTGTGCACTCGCCTGAGTGAGAACACCCCTGAGTGTGCACTCCCCTGAGTGTGCACTCCCCTGACTGAGCACTCCCCTGAGTGTTCACTCTTCTGAATGTGCACTCCCCTGAGTGTGTGCTCCCCTGGGTGCTCACTCCCCAGGGTGTGCACTCGCGTGGGTGTGGACACCCCTGAGTGTGCACTCTCCTGTGTGTGCACTCCCCTGAGTGTGCACTCCCCTGAGTGTTCACTCGCCTGGGTGAAGGCACCACTGAGTGTGCACTCCCCTGAGTGTGCACACCCCTGAGTGTTCCCTCCCCAGGGTGTGCACTCCCCTGAGTGTGCACTCCCCTGAGTATGAACTCCCCTGAGTGAGCGCTCTCCTGAAGGGGCACTCGCTTGGGTGATGACACCTTTGGGTGACCCCTCCCCTGTGTGTGCACCCCTCTGTGTTCGCACTCTCCAGAGTGAGGACTTCCCTGAATGTGCACTCCTCTGAGTGTGCACTCCCCTGAGTATGCACTCCACTGGGTGAAGACACCCCTGAGTGTGTACACCCCTGAGTGTGCACTCCCCTGAGTGTTCCTTCCCCAGGGTGTGCACTCCACTGAGTGTGCACTCCCCTGAGTGAGCACTTCCCTGAGTGAGCGCTCCCCTGAGTGTGCACTCCCCTGAGTGTGCACTCGCCTGAGTGAGGACTACTGAGTGTGAACTCGCCTGAGTGAGGACTCCCCTGAGTGTGCACTCCCCTGAGTGTGCCATCATCTGAGTGAGGACTCCCCTGAGTGTGTACTCCCCTGAATGAGCAGTCCCCTGAGTGTGCACTCCTCTGAGTTGGAACTCTACTACGTGAGGACCCGGCTGAGTGTGAACTCCCCTGAGTGTGCGCTTCCCAGATTGTGCATTCCCCTGAGTGTGCACTGCCCTGAGTGAGCCCTCCCCTGAGTGGGCACTCCCCTGAGTGTGCACTCGCCTGAGTGAGGACTACTGAGTGTGCACACCTATGAGTGTGAACTCGCCTGAGTGAGGACTCCCTTGAGTGTGCACTCCCCTGAGTGTATGCTCACGTGAGTGTGCACGCCCCTGAGTGAGAACTCCCCTGAGTGTGCACTCGCCTGAGTGAGAACACCCCTGAGTGTGCACTCCCCTGAGTGTGCACTCCCCTGACTGAGCACTCCCCTGAGTGTTCACTCTTCTGAATGTGCACTCCCCTAAGTGTGTGCTCCCCTGGGTGCTCACTCCCCAGGGTGTGCACTCGCGTTGGTGTGGACACCCCTGATTGTGCACTCCCCTGTGTGTGCACTCCCCTGAGTGTGCACTCCAATGAGTGTTCACTCGCCTGGTTGAAGGCACCCCTGAGTGTGCACTCCCCTGCGTGTGAACTCGCCTGAGTGAGGACTCCCCTGAGTGTGCACCCCCTGAGTGCATGCTCACCTGAGTGTGCACCCCCCTGAGTGCACACTCCCCTGAGTGTGCACTCGCCTGAGTGAGGACACCCCTGAGTGTGCACTCCCCTGAGTGAGCAGTCTCCTGAGGGGGCAATCGCTTGAGTGATGACTCCTTTGAGTGAGGCCTCCCCTGAGTGTGCACTCTTCTGAGTTCGCACTCTAACGAGTGAGGACTTTCCTGAGTGTGGACTCCCCTGAGTGTGCACTCCCCTGAGTGAGCACACCCCTGAGTGCGCACTCCCCGGACTGTGCGCTCGCCTGTGTTAAGACACCCTGAGTGTGCACTCCCCTGAGTGTTCACTCCCCAGGGTGTGCACTCCCCTGAGTGTGCACTCCCCTGAGTGTGCACTCCCCTGAATGAGTGCTCCCCTGAGTGTGCTCTCGCCTGGGTGAAGACACCCTGAGTGTGCACTCCCCTGAGTGTGCACTCCCCTGAGTGTGCACTCCCCAGGGTGTGCACTCCCCTGCGTGTGTGCTTCCCTGAGCGTGCACTCCCCTGAATGAGCACTCCCCTGGGTGCGCACTCCCTGAATGTGGACTCGCCTGTGTGAGGAGACCCCTGAGTGTGCACTCCCCTGAGTGTGCACTCCCCTGAGTGTTCGCTCCCCAGGGTGTGCACTCCCCTGAGTCAGAGCTCCCCTGAGTGTGCAATTCTCTGAGTTTGCACTCTCCTGAGTGAGGACTCCCCTGAGTGTGCCCTCCCTTCCGTGTGCACTCCTCTGAGTGTGCATTCCCCTGAGTGTGTAGTCCCCTGAGTGAGGACACCACTGAGTGCGCACTATCCTGAGTGTGCCCTCCCATGAGTGAGCGCTCTCCTGAGAGCGCACTCGCCTGTGTGAGTACTCCCCTGAGTGTGCAGTCCCCTGAGTGTGCGCTCCCTTGAGTGTGCGCTCCCCTGAGTGTGCACTCCCCTGGATGAGCACTCCCCTGTGTGAGCACTACCATGAGTTAGCGCTCCCCTGAGTGAGGACTATCCTGAATGTGCCCTCGCCTGAGTGAGGACTACCCTGAGTATGCACTCCCCTGAGTGCATGCTCACCTGAGTGTGCACTCCCCTGAGTGCATGCTCCCCTGAGTGTGCACTCCCCTGAGTGTGCACTCCCCTGAGTGTGCACTCGCCTGAGTGAGGACACCCCTGAGTGTACACTTGCCTGTGTGAGCGCTCCCCTGAGTGTGCACTCCCCTGAGTGTGCACTCGCCTGAGTGAGGACTACTGAGTGTGAAGTCGCCTGAGTGAGGACGCCCCTAAGTGTGTACTCACCTGAGTGCACACTCACGTGAGTGTGCACTCGCCTGAGTGAAGACACCCCTGAGTGTGCACTCCCCTGAGTGTGAACTCGCCTGAGTGAGGACTCCCCTGAGTGTGCACTCACTTGCATGTGCACTCCCCTGAGTGTGCACTCATCTGAGTGAGGACACCCCTGAGTGTGCACTCCCCTGAGCGTGAACTCGCCTGAGTGAGGACTACTCTCAGTGTGCACTCGCCTGAGTGAGACTTCACTGAGTTCACACTATCCTGTGTGTGCACTCCTATGAGTGAGCGCTCTCCTGAGTGTGCACTCGCCTGTGTGAGGTCTCCCCTGAGTGTGCACTCCACTGAGTGTGCACTCACTTTAATGAAAGCTCCCCTGAGTGAGCGCTCCCCTGAGTGTGCACTCCCCTGAGTGTGAACTCACCAGAGTGAGGACTCCCCTGAGTTGTCACCTCACTGAATGTGCACTCCCCGGAGTGTACACTCCCCTGAGTGTGCTCTCCCCTGAGTGTGCACTCCCCTGAGTGAGCACTCTCCTGAGTGCACTCACACATGAGTGTGCACTCGCCTGGGTGTAGACACCCCTGAGTGTGCTCTCCCCTGAGGGTGCACTCCCCTGATGTTCACTACCCAGGGTGTGCACTCCCCTGAGAGAGTGCTCCCCTGAGTGTGCACTCCTCTGAGTTTGCACTCTCCTGAGTGAGGACTCCCCTGAGTGTGCCCTCCCCTGAGTGTGCGCTCCCATGAGTGTGTGCTCCCCTGAGTGTGCACTCCCCTGAGTGTGCAGTCCCCTGAGTGAGGAACCAAATGAGTGCACACTATCCTGAGTGTGCACTCCCATGAGTGAGCATCTCCTGAGTGTGCACTCGCCTGTGTGAGGAATCCTCTGAGTGTGCACTCCCCTGAGTGTGAACTCGCCTGAGTGAGGACTCCCCTGAGTGTGCACTCCACTGAATGTGCACTCTCCTGAGTGTACACTCCCCTGAGTGTGCTCTCCCCTGAGTGAGTGCTCCAAAGTGTGAGCGCTCTCCTGAGTGTGCACTCGCCTGTGTGAGTACTACTCTGAGTGTGCATTCCCCTGAGTGTGTGCTCACTTTACTGAAAACTCCCCTGAGTGAGCGCTCCCCTGAGTGTGCACTCCCCTGAGTGAGCACTCCCCTGAGTGTGCACTCCCATGAGTGTGCACTCACCTGAGTGAGGACTACTGAGTGTGAAGTCTTCTGAGTGTGGACGCCCTTAAGTGTGCACTCGCCTGAGTGTGGACACCCTTGAGTGTGCACTCCCCTGAGTGTGAACTCACCTGAGTGGGGACTCCCCTGAGTGTGCACTCCCCTGAGTGCATGCTCACCTGAGTGTGCACACCCCTGAGTGCGCACTCCCCTGAGTGTGCACTCGCCTGAGTGAGGACACCCCTGAGTGTGCACTCCCCTGAGTGAGCGGTCTCCTGAGGGGGCAATCGCTTGTGTGATGACTCCTTTGAGTGAGGCCTCCCCTGAGTGTGCACTCTTCTGAGTTCGCACTCTAACGAGTGAGGACTTCCCTGAGTGTGGACTCCCCTGAGTGTGCACTCCCCTGAGTGAGCACACCCCTGAGTGTGCACTCCCCTGACTGTGCGCTCGCCTGTGTTAAGACACCCTGAGTGTGCACTCCCCTGAGTGTGCACTCCCCTGAGTGTTCACTCCCCAGGGTGTGCACTCCCCTGAGTGTGCGCTTCCCTGAGTGTGCACACCCCTGAATGAGTGCTCCCCTGAGTGTGCTCTCGCCTGGGTGAAGACACCCTGAGTGTGCACTCCCCTGAGTGTGCACTCCCCTGAGTGTTCCCTCCCCAGGGTGTGCACTCCCCTGCGTGTGCGCTTCCCTGAGAGTGCACTCCCCTGAATGAGCACTCCCCTGGGTGCGCACTCCCTGAATGTGGACTCGCCTGTGTGAGGAGACCCCTGAGTGTGCACTCCCCTGAGTGTGCACTCCCCTGAGTGTTCGCTCCCCAGGGTGTGCACTCCCCTGAGTCAGAGCTAACCTGAGTGTGCAATTCTCTGAGTTTGCACTCTCCTGAGTGAGGACTCCCCTGAGTGTGCCCTCCCCTCAGTGTGCGCTCCCCTGAGTGTGTGCTCCCCTGAGTGTGCACTCCCCTGAGTGTGCAGTCCCCTGAGTGAGGAACCAACTGAGTGCACACTATCCTGGGTGTGCACTCCAATGAGTGAGCATCTCCTGAGTGTGCACTCGCCTGTGTGAGGAATCCTCTGAGTGTGCACTCCCCTGAGTGTGAACTCGCCTGAGTGAGGACTCCCCTGAGTGTGCACTCCACTGAATGTGCACTCCCCTGAGTGTACACTCCCCTGAGTGTGCTCTAACCTGAGTGAGTGCTCCAAAGAGTGAGCGCTCTCCTGAGTGTGCACTCGCCTGTGTGAGTACTACACTGATTGTGCATTCCCCTGAGTGTGTGATCACTTTACTGAAAACTCCCCTGAGTGAGCGTTCCCCTGAGTGTGCACTCCCCTGAGTGTGAACTCGCCTGAGTGAGGACTCCCCTGAGTGTGCACTCCCCTGAGTGCATGCTCCCCTGAGTGTGCACTCGCCTGAGTGAGGACACCCCTGCGTGTGCACTCCCCTGAGTGTGAACTCGCCTGAGTGAGGACTCCCCTGAGTTTGCACACCACTGAATATGCACTCCCCGGAGTGTACACTCCCCTGAGTGTGCTCTCTCCTGAGAGTGCACTCCCCGGAGTGAGCACTCCCCTGAGTGCACTCACACCTGAGTGTGCACTCGCCTGGGTGTAGACACCCCTGAGTGTGCACCTCCCTGTGTGTGCACTCCCCTGAGTGTGCACTCCCCTGAGTGTTCACTCTTCAGGGTGTGCACTCCTCTGAGTGTGCGCTCCCCTGAGTGTGAACTCGCATGAGTGAGGACACCCCTGAGTGTGCACTCGCCTGAGTGTGAACTTGCCTGGGTGAGGACTCCCCTGAGTGTGCACTCCACTGAATGTGCACTCCCCTGAGTGTACACTCCCTGAGTGTCCTCTCCCCTGAGTGTGCACTCCCCTGAGTGAGCACTCCAATGAGTGAGCGCTCTCCTAAGTGTGCACTCACCTGTTTGAGGACACCCCTGAGTGTGCATTCCCCTGAGTGTGCGCTCACTTTACTGAAAACTCCCGTGAGTGAGCGCTCCCCTGAGTGTGCGCTTCCCTGAGTGAGTGCTCCCCTGAGTGTGCACTGCCATGTGTGTGCACTCACCTGAGTGAGGACTACTGAGTGTGAAGTCTTCTGAGTGTGGACGCCCTTAAGTGTGCACTCACCTGAGTGCACGCTCACCTGAGTGTGCACTCGCCTGAGTGAGGACACCCCTGAGTGTGCACTCCCCTGAGTGTGAACTCGCCTGAGTGAGGAATCCCCTGAGTGTGCACTCCCCTGAGTGCATGCTCACATGAGTGTGCACCCCCCTGAGTGCGCACTCCCCTGAGTGTGCACTCGCCTGAGTGAGGACACCCCTGAGTGTGCACTCCCCTGAGTGAGCGGTCTCCTGAGGGGGCAATCGCTTGAGTGATGACTCCTTTGAGTGAGGCCTCCCCTGAGTGTGCACTCTTCTGAGTTCGCACTCTAACGAGTGAGGACTTTCCTGAGTGTGGACTCCCCTGAGTGTGCACTCCCCTGAGTGAGCACACCCCTGAGTGCGCACTCCCCTGACTGTGCGCTCGCCTGTGTTAAGACACCCTGAGTGTGCACTCCCCTGAGTGTGCACTCCCCTGAGTGTTCACTCCCCAGGGTGTGCACTCCCCTGAGTGTGCGCTCCCCTGAGTGTGCACTCCCCTGAATGAGTGCTCCCCTGAGTGTGCTCTCGCCTGGGTGAAGACACCCTGACTGTGCACTCCCCTGAGTGTGCACTCCCCTGAGTGTGCACTCCAAAGGGTGTGCACTCCCCTGCGTGTGCGCTTCCCTGAGCGTGCACTCCCCTGAATGAGCACTCCCCTGGGTGCACACTCCCTGAATGTGGACTCGCCTGTGTGAGGAGACCCCTGAGTGTGCACTCCCCTGAGTGTGCACTCCCCTGAGTGTTCGCTCCCCAGGGTGTGCACTCCCCTGAGTCAGAGCTCCCCTGAGTGTGCAATTCTCTGAGTTTGCACTCTCCTGAGTGAGGACTCCCCTGAGTGTGCCCTCCCCTCAGTGTGCACTCCTCTGAGTGTGCATTCCCCTGAGTGTGTACTCCCCTGAGTGAGAACACCACTGAGTGCGCACTATCCTGAGTGTGCCCTCCCATGAGTGAGCGCTCTCCTGAGAGCGCACTCGCCTGTGTGAGTACTCCCCTGAGTGTGCAGTCCCCTGAGTGTGCGCTCCCTTGAGTGTGCACTCCCTTGAGTGTGCACTCCCCTGGATGAGCACTCCCCTGTGTGAGCACTACCCTGAGTTAGCGCTCCCCTGAGTGAGGACTATCCTGAATGTGCCCTCGCCTGAGTGAGGACTCCCCTGAGTGTGCAGTCCCCTGAATGAGCACTCCCCTGAGTGTGAACTCCCCTGAGTTCGCACGCTCCTGAGTGAGGACTACCCTGTGTGTGCACTCCTCTGAGTTGCACTCTCCTGAGTGAGGAATCCCCTGAGTGTGCACTCTCCTGACTGTGCGCGCCCCTGAGATTGCACTCCCCTGAGTGTGTGCTCCCCTGAGTGAGCACTTCCCTGAGTGCGAACTCCCCTGGGTGGGCACTCCCCTGAGAGAGGACACCCCTGAGTGTGCACTCCCCTGAGTGTGAACTCGTCTGAGTGAGGACTCCCCTGAGTGTACACTACATGGAATGAGCACTTTCCTGAGTGTACACTCTCCTGAGTGTGCTCTCCCCTGGGTGTGCACTCCTCTGAGTGAGCGCTCCCCTGAGTGCACACTCTTCTGAGTGTGAGCACGCTTGGGTGAAGACACCCCTGAGTTTGCACTCCCCTGAGTGTGAACTCGCCTGAGTGAGGATCCCCTGAGTGTGCCCTCCCCTGAGTGTGCACTCTCCTGTGTGTGTGCTCCCCTGTGTGTGCGCTCTACTCAGTGAGCGCTCCCCAGTGTGGGCACTCCCCTGAGTGTGCACTCACCTGAGTGAGGACTCCACTGAGTGCGCTCTATCCTGAGTGTGCACTCCCCTGAGTGAGCTCTCCCCTGAGTGTTCACCGCTTGGAGACAGTCTGGCCCGGTTTGATTCTGGTTTGAGCCGGTCAACAATGGTTTGAGCCGGTCTGCTCTGATTTGTGTCCAGTTTGAGCCGGTGAAAACCGGTTTGTGCCGTTCTGGTCCGATTTGAGCCGTTCAAAACCGGTTTGAGCTGGTCTAAGAACCGGTCTGGCCCGGTTTGAGCTGGTCAAATCCTGTTTGAGACGGTCTGGTCCGCTTTGTGCCGGGTTGAGCTAGTCTAGTCCGGTTTGATCTGTTTGAGCCCGTTTGGTCTGGTTTGAGCCGTTCAAAACCGTTTTGAGCTGCTCTGGTCTGGTTTGAGTCCGGTTTGAGCCGGTTTGGTCCTTGTCCGATTTGAGCCGATCAAAACCGATTTGAGCCGTTCTAGTCTGATTTGAGTCCGGTTTGAGCTGGTCTGGTATGTTTTTCGTCTGGTTTGAGCCTTTCAAAACCGGTTTGAGGCGGTCTGGTCCGGTTTGTTCCGGTGAAAACGTGTTTGAGTCCGTTTGGAGCCGGTCAAAACCGCTTTGAGCCGGTCTGGTGCGATTTGAGCCGCTAAAAACTAGTTTGAGCCAGTCTAATATGGTCAAAACAGGTTTGAGCTGGTCTGGTCCGGTTTGATCTGGTTTGAACCGGTCTGGTCCGGTTTGTGATGGTCAAAACCAGTTTGATCCGGTTTAAGCCGGTCTGGTCGGGTTTGATCTGGTTGAGCCGGTCTGGTCTGATTTGAGACGGTCAAAACCTGTTTGAGCCGGTCTGTTCCTGTTTGAGTTGATTTGACCCGTTTAAAACCGGTTTGACCCAGTCTGGTCCTGTTTGAGTCCATTTTGAGTCAGTCAGAACCGGTTTGAGGCTGTCTGGTCCGGTTTCAGCCGGTCAAAAGTGGTTTGCGATCTGTTTGAGCCGGTCTGGTCCAGTTTTGAGCCGGCCTGGTCCTGTTTGGTCCGGTTGTGCCGGTATGGTTTGGTTTGAGCCGGTTAAAACCGGTTTGAGCCGGTAGGGTCTGGATTGAGTCCCGTTTGAGCCAGTCAAAACCGGTTTGAGACGGTCTGGTCCGGTTTGATCCGGTTTGAGCGGTTCTGGTCCTGTTGGAACCGGTTTCAGCCGGTCTGGTCCGCTTTGATCTGGTTGAGCCTGTCTGGTCTGGTTTGAGCTGGTCCAAAACGGTTTGAGCCAGTCTCGTCCGGTTTCAGCCAGTTGGGTCGTGTTTGATCTGGTCAAAACGTGTTTGAGACGGTCTGGTCCGGTTTGAGTCCGGTATGAGTCGGTCAAAACCGGTTTGAGCCGGTCTGATCCGATTTGAGTCCGGTTTGAGCCTGACAACACCAGTTTGAGACGATCTGGTCCGGTTTGAGTGCAGTTTGATCCGGTCAAAATTGGTTACAGCCGGTCTAGTACGCTTTGAGCCGGTCAAAACCGGTTTGAGGCGGTCTCGTCCAGTTTCAGCCAGTCTAGTCGTGTTTGAGCTGGTCAAAACTGGTTTGAGCTGGTGTGGTCCTTTTTGGGTCTGGTTTGACCAGGTCAAATTCAGTTTGTGCAGCTCTTGTCCGATTTGAGCTGGTCAAAACCGGTTTCAGCCTGTCTGGTCCGGTTTGATCCGGTTTAAGCCTGTCTGGTCCGGTTTGATTCGTTTGAGCCGGTATGGTCTGGTTTGAGCCATTCAAAACCGGTTTGAGCCTTTCTGATCCGGTTTGAGTCCGGTTTGACCTGGTCAACACCAGTTCGAGCTGGTCTGGTCCGGTTTTAGCCGGTCTGAGAGCCGGTCTGGTCCGATTTGATTCGGTTTGAGCCGGTCTGGTCCGGTTTCAGCCAGTCTAACATGGTTTGAGCCCTTCTGGTCTGGTTGGAGTCCGGTTTGAGCCGGTCAAACCCTGTTTGAGCCAGTCTGGTTCGGTTTAAGCCAGTCTGGTCGGGCTTGAGCCGGTCAACCCTGGTTTTCGCCGGTCTGGTCTGGTTTGATCTGGTTAAAGCCCGTCTGGTCCGTTTTGATCCGGTTGAGCCGGTCTGTTCAGGTTTGACCCAATCAAAGCCGGTTTGAGCTGGTCTGGTCCGGTTTGAGTCAGGTTTGAGATGGTCTGCTCCGGTTTGAGCCACTCAAAACCGGTTTAAGCCATTCTGGTCCGTATTGAGCTGATCAAAACCGGTTTGACACTGTCTAAGGCCCGGTCTGGTCTGGTTTGATCTGGTTTGAGTCTGTCTGGTCCAGTTTGAGCTGGTCAAAACCGGTTTGAGGCTGTCTGTTCAAGTTTGAGTCCAATTTGAGCCAGTCAAAACTGGTTTGAGCCGGTCTGGTGCGGTGTGAGCTGGTCAAATCCTGTTTGAGCCGGTCGAGTGCGGTTTGAGCCAGTTTGAGACGGTGTGGTCCGGTTTGATCCGGTTTGATGCGGTCTGGTCTGACTTGAGCCGGTCAAAACCGTTTTCAGCCGGTCTGGTCCGATTTGAGTCCGGTTTGAGCTGGTCTGGTCCGGTTTCAGCTGGTCAAAACCTGTTTGAGCCGGTCTGGTCCGTTTTGATCCGGTTTGAGCCTGTTTGGTCCGGTTTGAGCCGTTCTGGTCCATTTTGAGTCTGGTTCGAGCCGGTCAACACCGATTTGAGCCGGTGTGGTCCAGTTTGAGTCCCGTTTGAGCTGGTCAACACCAGTCTGAGACGGTCTGGTCCGGTTTCAGTGTGGTTTGAGCCGGTCATAACTGGTTAGACCCAGTCTAGTTCGTTTTGTACCGGTCAAAACTGGTTTGAGCCGGTCTGGTCCGCTTTTAGCCGGTCTGGACGGGTTTGAGTCGGTTACACCAGTTTGAGGTGGTCTCGTCCAGTTTCAGCTGGTCTGGTCGGGTTTGAGCCGGTCAAAACCGATTTGAGCCAGTGTGGTCCAGTTTGAGACTGGTTTGAGCTGGTCAAATTTGGTTTGTGCTGCTCTCGTCCGATTTGAGCCGGTCAAAACCGGTTTGAGACGGTCTGGTCCGGTTTGATCCAATTTAAGCCGGTCTGGTCCGGATTGATTCGTTTGAGTCGCTATGGTCAGATTTGAGCCATTCAAAACCGGTTTGATACGGTCTGGTCCGGTTTGAGTCCGGTTTGAGCTGGTCAACACCGGTTTGAGCCCGTCTGGTCAAGTTTGAGTCAGGTTAGAGCCGGTCAACACCGGTTTGATCCGTTCTGATCCGTATTGAGCGGAATAAAACCGGTTTGAGACGGTCTAAAAGCCGGCCTGGTCCGGTTTGATCCGGTTTAAGCCGGTCTGGTCCGGTTTGATCTGGTTGAGCCAGTCTGGTTCGGTTTGAGCCGGTCAAAACTGGTCTGAGCCAGTCTGGTACTGTTTTAACCGGTCTGGTCGGGGTTGACCCAGTTAAAACCGGTTTCAGCCGTTCTCGTACATTTTCAGACGGTCTGGTCGGGTTTGAGCCACTGAAAACCGGTTTGAGCCGGTCTGGTCCTGTTTGAGTCTGGTTGAGCCGGTCAAAACCGGTTTTAGCCGGACTGGTCTGGTTTGATCCGGTTTAAGCCGGTCTCGTCCGGTTTGATTCGTTTGAGACGGTATGATCTGGTTTGAGCCTTTCAAAACCGGTTTGAGCCGTTCTGGTCCGGATTGAGTCTGGTTTGAGCTGGTCAACACCGGTTTGAGCCGGTCTGGTCCAGTTTTAGCCAGTCTGGACGGTTTGAGTCGTTCAAAACCGGTTTGAGGCGGTCTCGGCCCGTTATAGCTGGTCTGGTCGGGCTTGAGCCGGTTAAAACCGGTTGGAGCCAGTCTGGTCCAGTTTGATCCGGTTTCAGCGGTTCTTCTCCGGTTTGATCCAGTTTGAGCCGGTATTGATGGCTTTGATCTGGTTGAGCCAGTCTGGTCTGGTTTTAGCCGGTCCAAACCGGTTTGACCCGGTCTCATCCGGTTTCAGCCCGTCTGGTCGGGTTTGAGACGGTCAAAACAGGTTTGAGACGGTCTGGTCCGGTTTGAGTCCGGTATGAGCCGGTCAAAACCGGTTTGAGCCTGTCTGGTCTGGTTTGAGTCCGGTTTGAGCCGGACATCACCTGTTTGAGAAGGTCTGGTCCGGTTTCAGTGCGGTTTGAGCCGGTCATAACCGGTTAGAGCCGGTCTAGTCCGCTTTGAGCAGGTCGAAACTGGTTTGAGCCGGTGTGGTCCGGTCTTAGCCGGTCTGGACGGGTTTGAGTCGGTGAAAACCGGTTTGAGGTGGTCTCGTCCAGTTTCAGCCGGTCTGGTCGGGTTTGAGCCGGTCAAAACCGGTTTGAGCCGTTGTGGTCCTGTTTGAGTCTGGTTTGAGCTGGTCAAATTCGGTTTGTGCGGCTCTGGTCCGATTTGAGCCAGTCAAAACCGGTCTGAGCCGTTCTGGTCCGGTTTGAGTGCGGTTTGAGCCGGAGAACACCAGTTTGAGACGGTCTGGTCTGGTTTCAGTGAGGTTTGAGCCGGTCATAACTGGTTAAAGCCGGTCGAGTCCGATTTGAGCCAGTCAAAACCGGTTTAAGCCAGTCTGGTCGGGTTTGAGCCAGTCAACCCTGGTTTGAGCGGGTCTGGTCCGGTTAGATCCGTTTATAGCCGTTCTGGTCTGGTTTGAGTTCGATTTGAGCCAGTCAAAACCGGATTGAGCCGGTCTGGTGCGGTTTGAGCCGGTTTGAGCCGGTCTGGTCTGGTTTGATGCGATAGAGCCGGTCTGGGCATTTGTGAGCTGGTCAAATCCCGTTTGAGCTGGTCTGGTCCGGTTTGATCAGGTTTGATGCGGTCTGGTCCGATTTCAGCCGGTCAAAACCGTTTTCAGCCGGTCTGGTCCGATTTGAGTCTGGTTAGAGCTGGTCTGGGCCGGTTTCAGCTGGTCAAAACCGGTTAGAGCTGGTCTCGTCCGTTTTGATCTGCTTTGAGACTGTCTGGTCTGGTTTGAGCCGTTCTGGTCAGTTTTGAGTCTGGTTCGAGCCAGTCAACACCGGTTTGAGCCGGTCGGGTCCGGTTTGAGTCCGATTTGAGCCGGTCAAACCTGGTTGGAGCCGGTGTGCTGCGGTTTGATCCGGTCTAAGAGCCGGTCTGTTCCGTTTTGATTTGGTTTGAGCTGGTCTGGTCCGGTTTGAGCCAGTCTAACCCGGTTTGAGCCTTTCTGGTCTGGTTTGAGTCCGGTTTGAGCTGGTAAAAACCCTGTTTGTGCCAGTCTGGATTGGTTTAAGACAGTCTGGTCGGGTTTGTGCCGGTGAAACCTGGTCTGAACTGGTCTGGTCCGGTTTGATCTGGTTAAAGCCGGTCTGGTCCGTTTTGATGCGGTTGAGCCGATCTGTTGTGGTTTGACCCGGTCAAAACGGGTTTGATATGGTCTGGTCCGGTTTGAGCCGGTCAAAACTGGTTTGAGCCGTTCTGGTCTGTATTGAGCCAATCAAAACTGGTTTGAGACTGGCTAAGGGCCGATCTGGTCCGGTTTGATCTGGTTTGATTCTGTCTGGTCTGCTTTGATCTGGTTGAGCCAGTCTGGTCTGGTTTGAACTGGACCAGAGCGATTTGAGCCGGTCTGGTCCGGTATGATCCGGTTTCCATGGTTCTGGTCCAGTTTGATTCGGTTTGAGCCAGTCTGGTACACTTTGATCTGGTTGAGCCAGTCTGGTCTGGTTTGAGCCGGTACAAACCGGTTTGAGCCGGTGTCGTCCCGTTTCAGCCGGTCTGGTCGGGTTTGAGCCCGTCAAAACGGGTTTGAGACGGTCTGCTCCGGTTTGAGTCCGGTTTGAGCTGGTCAAAACCGGTTTGAGCCGGTCTGGTCCGGTTTGAGTCTGGTTTGAGCCGGACAACACCAGTTTGAGAGGGTCTGGTCCGGTTTGAGTGTGGTTTGAGCCGGTCATAACCGGTTAGAGCCGGTCTAGTCCGCTTTGAGTCAGTCAAAACAGGTTTGAGGTGGTCTCGTCCAGTTTCAGCCAGTCTGTTAGGGTTTCAGTCGGTCAAAACCAGTTTGAGCTGGTGTGGTCCTGTTTGAGTCTGGTTTGAGCTGGTCAAATTCGGTTTGTGCTGCTCTGGTCCGATTTGAGTCGGTCAAAACCGGTCTGAGCCGGTCTGGTACGGTTTGAGTGTGGTGCGAGCCGGACAACACCAGTTTAAGATGGTCTGGTCCGGTTTGAGTGAGGTTTGAGCCGGTCATAACCGGTGAGAGCCGGTCTAGTCCGCTTTGAGCCGGTCAAAACCGGTTTGAGCCAGTCTGGTCCGGTTTCAGCCGGTCTGGACGGGTTTGAGTCGGTCAAAACCGGTTTGAGGTGGTCTCGTCCAGTTTTAGCTGGTCTGGTCGGGTTTGAGTCAGTCAAAACCGCTTTGAGTCGGTCTGGTCCTGTTTGAGTCCGGTTTGTGCCAGTCAAAACCGGTTTGAGGCTGTCTGGATCGGTTTCAGCTGGTCAAAAGCGGTTTGCGACCGGTTTGAGCCGGTCTGTTCCAATTTGAGCCAGTCTGGGCCGGTTTGATCTGGTTTAGCCGGTATGGTCTGGTTTGAGCCGGTTAAAACCGGTTTGAGCGGGTCGGGTCCGGATTGAGTCCAGTTTGAGCCAGGCAAAACCGGATTGAGCCGGTCTGGTCCTTTTTGATCTGGTTTGAGTGGTTCTGGTCCTGTTTGATCCGGTTTGAGCCTGTCTGGTCCGCTTTGATCTGGTTGAGCCAGTCTGGTCTGGTTTGAGCCGGTCTAAAACGGTTTGAGCCAGTCTCGTCCGGTTTCAGCCGGTCTGGTCGGGTTTGAGCCGCTAAAAACGGGTTTGAGACGGTCTGGTCCGGTTTGAGTCCGGTTTTAGCCAGTCAATACCGGTTTCAGCCGGTCTGGTCCGGTTTGAGTCCGGTTTGAGCCGGACAACACCAGTTTGAGACGATGTGGTCCGGTTTGACTGCAGTTTCATCCGGTCAAAATCGGGTACAGCGGGTCTAGTCCGCTTTGAGCCGGTCAAAACTGGTTTGAGGCGGTCTGGTCAGGTTTTAGCCGGTCTGGACGGGTTTGAGTCGGTGAAAACCGGTTTGAGGTGGTGTCGTCCAGTTTCAGCCGGTCTGGTCGGGTTTGAGCCGGTCAAAACCGGTTTGAGCCGGTGTGGTCCTGTTTGAGTCTGGTTTCAGCTGTTGAAATTCGGTTTGTGCAGCTCTCGTCTGATTTGAGCTGGTCAAAACCGGTTTGAGCCTGTCTGGTCCGGTTTGATCTGGTTTAAGCCGGTCTGGTCCGGTTTGATTCGTTTGAGATGGTATGGTCTGGTTTGAGCCGTTCAAAACCGGTTTGAGCCTGTTTGGTCCGGTTTGAGTCCGGTTTGAGCTGGTCAACACCGGTTTGAGACAGTCTGGTCCAGTTTGAGTCAGGTTTGAGCTGGTCAAAATCGGTGTGTGCTGCTCTGGTCCGATTTGAGCCCTTCAACCCGGTTTGAGCCTGTCTATTCCCGTTTGAGTCCTGTATGAACGGGTCTGGTCCGGTTTTATGCGGTCTGGTAAGGTTAGAGATGGTCAAAAGCGATTTGAGCCTGTCTGGTCCAGTTTCAGCCTGTCTGGTCGGGTTTGAGTCCAGTTTGCGATGGTCAGGTCCGGTTTGAGCCGGTCAAAACCGGTTTGAGGCGTTCTGGTCCGTTTTGAGCTGATCAAAACCGGTTGGGGACGGTCTAAGATCCGGTCTGGTCTGGTTTGATCCGGTATAAGCCGGTCTGGTCCGGTTCGATCCGGTTCAGCCGGTCTGGTTCGGTTTGAGCCGGTCAAAAGTGGTCAGAGCCAGTCTGGTCCGGTTTTATTTGGTCTGGTGGGGGTTAACCAGGTCAAAACCGGTTTCAGCCGGTCTCATCCGGTTTCAGCCGGTCTGTTCGGGTTTGAACCGGTGAACACCGGTTTGAGCCGTTCTCGTCCGGTTTGAGTGCGGTTTGAGCCGGACAACACCTGTTTGAGACGGTCTGGAACGGTTTGATCCGGTTTAAGCCGGTCTGGTCCAATTTGATTCGTTTGAGCCGGTATGGTATGGTTTGGGCCGTTCAAAACGGGTTAGAGCTGGTCTGGTCCGGTTTGAGTCCGGTTTGAGCTGTTCAACACCGGTTTGAGCCCGTCTGGTCCAGTTTGAGACATGATTGAGGAGGTCAACACCGGTTTGATCCGTTCTGGTCCGGTTTGAGTCCGGTTGAGCCAGTCTGGTCCGGTTTGAGCAGGTCAAAACCGGTTTGAGCTGTTCTGGTCCGTTTTGAGTGGATCAAAACCGGTTTGAAATGGTCTACGAGCCGGACTGCTCCGGTTTAAACTGGTACAAGCCGGTCTGTTCCGGTTTCATCTGGTTCAGCCGGTCTGGTTCGGTTTCACCCAGTCAAAAGTGTTCTGAGCCAGTCTGGTCCGCTTTTAGTTGGTCTGTTCGGGGTTGACCCGGTGAAAACCGGTTTCAGCCGATCTCGTCCGGTTTCAGCTGGACTGGTCGGGTTTGAGCCGGTCAAAACCGGCTTGTGCCGGTCTGGTCTGATTTGACCCGGTCAAAACCGGTTTGAGGCGGTCTCATCCCAATTCAGCCGGTCTTGTCGGGTTTGAGCCGGTCAAAACCGGTTTGAGCTGGTCTGGTGCGATTTGAGCCGCTAAAAACCTGTTAGAGCCAGTCTAATATGGTCAAAACAGGTTTGAGCCGGTCTAGTCCGGTTTGATCGGGTTTAAACCGGTAGGGTTTGGTTTGAGCTGGTTAAAACTGGTTTGAGCCGGTCGGGTCCAGATTGAGTCCAGTTTGAGCCAGTCAAAACCGGTTTGACCCAGTCTGGTCCGGTTTGATCCGGTTTGAGCGGTTCTGGTCCTGTTGGATCCGGTTTGAGCCTGTCTGGTCCGCTTTGATCTGGTTGAGCCAGTCTGGTCTGGTTTGAGCCGGTCCAAACCGGTTTGAGCCGGTCTCGTCATGTTTCAGCCGGTCTGGTGGGGTTTGAGCTGGTCAAAACGGGTTTGAGACGGTCTGGTCCGGTTTGAGTCTCGTTTGAGCTGGTCAAAACTGGTTTGATCCCTTCTGGTCCGGTTTGAGTCCGGTTTGAGCCGGATAACACCAGTTTGAGATGGTCTGGTCCGGTTTGAGTGTGGTTTGAGCAGGTCATAAACGGTTACAGCCAGTATAGTCCGCTTTGAGCTGGTCAAAACCGATTTGAGCCGGTCTGGTCCCGTTTTAGCCGGTCTGGACGGGTTTGAGTCTGTCAAAACCGGTGTGAGGCGGTCTCGTCCAGTTTCAGCAGGTCTGGTCGGGTTTGAGCCGGTCAAAACTGGTTTGAGCAGGTGTGGTCCTGTTTGAGTCTGGTTTCAGCTCGTCAAATTCGGTTTGTGCAGCTCTCGTCCGATTTGAGCCGGTCAAAACAGGTTTGAGCCTGTCTGGTCCGGTTTGATCCGGTTTAAGCCGGTCTGGTCCGGTTTCATTCGTTTCAGCCGGTATGGTCTGGTTTGAGCCGTTCAAAACCGGTTTGAGCCTGGTCTGCTCTGGTTTGAGTCCGGTTTGAGCTGGTGAACACCAGTTTGAGACGGTATGGTCCCGTTTGAGTCAGGTTTGAGCCGGTCAAAATCGGTTTTTGCTGCCCTGGTCCGATTTGAGCCCGTCAAAACCGGTTTGAGCCGGTCTATTCCCGTTTGAGTCCTCTATGAACGGGTCTGGTCCGGTTTTAGCCGGTCTGGTAGGGTTAGAGCCGGTCAAAACCGATTTGAGCCTGTCTGGTCCGGTTTCAGATGGTCTGGTCGTGTTTGAGTCGGTCAAAGCCGGTTTGTTCCGGTCTGGTCCGATTTGACACGGTTAAAACCAGTTTGAGGTGGTCTCGTCCTATTTCAGCCGGTCAGGTCTGGTTTGAGCCGGTTAAAACTGGTTTGAGCCGGTGTGGTCTGGTTTGATCCGGTTTCAGCGATTCTGGTCCAGTTTGATCTGGTTTGAGCTGGTCTGGTCCGCTTTGATCTAGTTGAGCCAGTCTCGTCTCGTTTGAGTCAGTCCAAACCGGTTTGAGCTGGTCTCGTCTGGATTCACCCGGTCTGGTCGGGTTTGAGCCAGTCAAAACGGGTTTGAGATGGTCTGGTCCGGTTTGAGTTCGGTTTGAGACGGTCTGGTCCGGTTTGAGCTGTTCAAAACCGGTTTGAGCCATTCTGGTCCGTTTTGAGCTTATCAAAACCGGTTTGAGACGGTCTAAGAGCTGGTCTGGTCCGGTTTGATCCGGTATAAGCCGGTCTGGTCCGGTTTGATCCGGTTGAGCCAGTCTGGTTCGGTTTGAGCTGGTCAAAAGTGGTCTGAGCCAGTCTGGTCCTGTATTAGTTGGTCTGGTCGGGGTTGACCCGGTCAAAACCGGTTTCAGCCTGTCTCGTGCGGTTTCAGCCGGTCTGGTCGGGTTTGAGCCGGTGAAAACCGGTTTGAGCCGGTCTGGTCCTGTTTGAGTCTGGTTTGAGCCAGTCAAAATCGGTTTGTGCTGCTCTGGTCCGATTTGAGCCGGTCAAAACCGATTCGAGCCGTTCTATCCCTGTTTGAGTCCGGTTTGAACGGGTCTGGTCCGGTGTTAGCTGGTCTGGTAGGGTTTGAGCTGGTCAAAACGGGTTTGAGGCGATCTGGTCCGGTTTGAGTCTGGTATGAGCCGGTCAAAACCCGTTTGTGCCGGTGTGGTCCTGTTTGAGTCTGGTTTGAGCTGGTCAAATTCGGTTTGTGCTGCTCTGGTCCGATTTGAGCTGGTCAAAAGCGGTCTGAGCCGTTCTGGTCTGGTTTGAGTGCGGTTTGAGCCGGACAACACCAGTTTGAGACAGTTTGGTCCGGTTGCAGTGCGGTTTGAGCAGGACATAACCTGTTGCAGCCGGTGTAGTCCGCTTTGAGCCGGTCAAAACCGGTTGGAGCCGGTCTGGTCCGGTTTTAGCCAGTCTGTACGGGTTTGAGTCGGTCAAAACCGGTTTGAGGTGGTCTCGTCCAGTTTTAGCTGGTCTGGTCGGGTTTGAGTCGGTCAAAACCGGTTTGAGCCGGTGTGGTCCTGTTTGAGTCTGGTCTGAGCTGGTCAAATTCGGTTTGTGCTGCTCTCCTCCGATTTGAGCCGGTCAAAACCGGTTTGAGCCGGTCTGGTCCGGTTTGATCCGGTTTAAGGCGGTCTGGTCCGCTTTGATTCGGTTGAGCCGGTATGGTCTGGTTTGAGCCGCTCAAAACCGGTTTGAGCCTGTCAGATCCGGTTTGAGTCCGGTTTGAGCCGGTTTGGTCCTTGTCCGGTTTGAGCCGATTAAAACCGATTTGAGCCGGTCTAGTCCAGTTTGAGTCCGGTTTGAGCTGGTCTAGTACGTTTTTCGTACGGTTTGAGCATTTCAAAACAGGTTTGAGGCAGTCTGGTCCGGTTTGTGCCGGTGAAAACTAGTTTGAGTCTGTTTGGAGCTGGTCAAAATCGGTTTCAGCCGGTCTGGTGCGATTTGAACCGCTAAAAACCGGTTTGAGCAAGTCTAATACGGTCAAAACAGGTTTGAGCCGGTCTGGTCCGTTTTGATCGGGTTTGTACCAGTGTGGACCGGTTTGTGATGGGCAAAACTGGTTTGATCCGGTTTAAGCTGGTCTGGTCCGGTTTGATCCGGTTGAGCCGGTCTGGTCTGGTTTGAGATGGTCAAACCCTCTTTGAGCCGGTCTGTTCCTGTTTGAGTCTGATTTGAGCCGTTTAAAACCGGTTTGACCCAGTCTGGTCTTGTTTGAGTCCGTTTTGAGCCAGTCAAAACCGGTTTGAGGCTGTCTGGACCGGTATGAGCTGGTCAAAAGTGGTTTGCGAACGGTTTGAGCCGGTCTGGTCCGGTTTGAGCTGCTCTGGTCTGATTTCATCCGGTTGAGCCTGTATGGTTTGGTTTGAGCCGGTTAAAACTGGTTTGAGCGGGTCGGGTCCGGATTGAGTCCAGTTTGAGCCAGTCAAAACCGGTTTGAGCCGGTCTGCTCCGGTTTGATCTGGTTTGAGTGGTTCTGGTCCTGTTGTATCCTGTTTGAGCCTGTCTGGACCGCTTTGAAATGGTTGAGCCAGTCTGGTGTGGATTGAGCCGGTCCAAACCGGTTTCAGCCAGTCTCATCCGGTTTCAGCTGGTCTGGTCGGGTTTGAGCCAGTCAAAACGGGTTTGTGAAGGTCTGGTCCGGTTTGAGTCTGGTTTGAACCGGTCAAAGCCGGTTTGAGCAGGTATGGTCCGGTTTGAGTCCGGTTTGAGCTGGACAACACCAGTTTGAGACGGTCTGGTCCGGTTTGAGTGCGGTTTGAGCCGGTCATAAACGGTTAGAGCCGGTCTAGACTGCTTTGAGCCGGTCAAAACCGGTTTCAGCTGGTCTGGTCCGATTTTAGCCGGTCTGGATGGGTTTGAGTCAGTCAAAACCGATTTGAGGCGGTCTCGTCCAGTTTCAGCCGGTCTGGTCAGGTTTGAGTCCGGTTTGCGAGAGTCTGGTCCGGTTTGAGCCGGTCAAAACCAGTTTGAGCCGTTCTGGTCCGTTTTGAGCTTATCAAAACCGGTTTGAGACGGTCTAAGAGCCGGTCTGGTCCGGTTTGTTCCGGTCTAAGAGCCGGTCTGGTCCGTTTTGATTCGGTTTGAGCTGGTCTGGTCCGGTTTGAGCCAGTCTAACCCGGTTTGAGCCGTTCTGGTCCAGTTTGAGTCCGGTTTGAGCTGGTAAATACCCTGTTTGAGCCAGTCTGGTTCGGTTTAAGCCAGTCTGGTCGGGTTTGAGCCGGTCAACCCTTGTTTGAGCCGGTCTGGTCCGGTTTGATCCGGTTAAAGCCGGTCTAGTCCGTTTTGATTCGGGTGAGCCGGTCTGTTGTGGTTTGACCCGGTCAAAACGGGTTTGAGATGGTCTGGTCCGGTTTGAGCCAGTCAAAACCGGTTTGAGCCGTTCTGGTCCGTATTGAGCCAATGAAAACCGGTTTGAGACTGTCTAAGGGCCGATCTGGTCTGGTTTGATCTGGTTTGATTCTGTCTGGTCCGCTTTGATCTGGTTGAGCCAGTCTGGTCTGGTTTGAACCGGACCAAACCAGTTTGAGCCGGTCTGGTCCGGTTTGATCCGGTTTCACTGGTTCTGTTTCAGTTTGATCCGGTTTGAGCCGGTCTGGTACGCTTTGATCTGGCTGAGCCAGTCTGGTCTGGTTTGAGCCGGTCCAAACCGGTTTGAGCCAGTCTCATCCGGTTTCAGCCGGTCTGGTCGGGTTGGAGCCCGTGAAAACGGGTTTGAGACGGTCTGCTCCAGTTTGAGTCCGGTTTGATCCAGTCAAAACCGGTTTGATCCGGTCTGGTCCGGTTTGAGTCTGGTTTGAGCCAGACAACACCAGTTTGAGAGGGTCTGGTCCGGTTTCAGTGTGGTTTGAGCCGGTCATAACCGGTTAGAGCCGGTGTGGTCCACTTTGAGTCAATCAAAACAGGTTTAAGGTGTTCTCGTCCAGTTTCAGCTGGTCTGGTATGGTTTCAGTCGGTCAAAATCGGTTTGAGCCGGTCTGGTCCTGTTTGAGTCTGGTTTTGAGCCGGTCAAAATCGGTTTGTGCTGCTTTGGTCCGATTTGAGCCGGTCAAAACCGGTTTGGAGCCGTTCTATTCCTGTTTGAGAACGGTTTGAACGGGTCTGGTCCGGTTTTAGCTGGTCTGGTAGGGTTTGAGCAGTCAAAACGGGTTTGAGACGGTCTGGTCCGGTTTGAGTCCTTTATCAGCCGGTCAAAACCCGTTTGAGCCGGTGTGGTCCTGTTTGAGTTTGGTTTCAGCTCGTCAAATTCGGTTTGTGCAGATCTCGTCCGATTTGAGCCGGTCAAAAACCGGTTTGAGCCTGTCTGGTCCGGTTTGATCCGGTTTAAGCCGGTCTGGTCAGGTTTCATTCATTTCAGCCGGTATGGTCTGGTTTGAGCCGTTCAAAACCGGTTTGAGCCTGTCTGGTCCGGTTTGAGTCCGATTTGAGCTGGTCAACACCGGTTTGAGCCGGTCTGGGTCCAGTTTGAGTCAGGTTTGAGCCGGTCAAAATCTGTTTGTGCTGCTCTGGTCCGATTTGAGCCCGTCAAAACCGGTTTGAGCTGGTCTATTCCGGTTTGAGTCCTGTATAAAAGGGTCTGGTCCGGTTTTAGCCGGTCTGGTAGAGTTAGAGCCGGTCAAAACCGATTTGAGCCTGTCTGGTCCGGTTTCAGATGGTCTGGTCGGGTTTGAGCCGGTCAAAGCCGGTTTGTTCCGGTCTGGACCGATTTGACCCGGTTAAAACCGGTTTGAGGCGGTCTCGATCCCATTTCAGCCGGTCATGTCTGGTTTGAGCTGGTTAAAACAGGTTTGAGCCGGTGTGGTCCAGTTTGATCCGGTTTCAGCGGTTCTGGTCCAGTTTGATCTGGTTTGAGCTGGTCTGGTCTGCTTTGATCTAGTTGAGCCAGTCTCGTCTCGTTTGAGTCGGTCCAAACTGGTTTGAGCCGGTCTCGTCCGGATTCATCCGGTCTGGTCGGGTTTGAGCCAGTCAAAACGGGTTTGAGACCGTCTGGTCCGGTTTGAGTCCGGTTTGAGACGGTCTGGCCCGGTTTGAGCTGTTCAAAACCGGTTTGAGCCATTCTGGTCCGTTTTGAGCTTATCAAAACCGGTTTGAGATGGTCTAAGAGCCGGTCTGTTCCGGTTTGATCTGGTATAAGCCAGTCTGGTCCGGTTTGATCCGGTTGAGCCAGTCTGGTTCGGTTTGAGCTGGTCAAAAGTGGTCTGAGCCAGTCTGGTCCTGTTTTAGTTGGTCTGGTGGGGGTTGACCCGGTCAAAACTGGTTTCAGCCTGTCTCATCCGGTTTCAGCCGGTCTGGTCGGGTTTGAGCCCGTGAAAACCGGTTTTGAGCCGGTCTGGTCCTGTTTGAGTCTGGTTTTGAGCTGGTCAAAATCTGTTTGTGCTGCTCTGGTCCGATTTGACCTGGTCAAAACCGGTTTGAGATGTTCTATTCCTGTTTGAGTCCGGTTTGAATGGGTCTGGTCCGGTTTTAGCTGGTCTGGTAGGGTTTGAGCCAGTCAAAACGGGTTTGAGACGGTCTGGTCCGGTTTGAGTCCGGTTTGAGCCGGAAAACACCAGTTTGAGACCGCCTGGTTAAGTTTGAGTGAGGTTTGAGCCAGTCATAACCAGTTAGAGCCGGTCTAGTCCGCCTTGAGCCGGTCAAAACCGGTGTGAGCTAGTCTGGTCCGGTTTCAGCCAGTCTGGACGGGTTTGAGTCAGTCAAAACCGGTTTGAGGTGGTCTCATCCAGTTTCAGCCGGTCTGGTCAGGTTTGAGTCCGGTTTGCGACGGTCTGGTCTAGTTTGTGCCGGTCAAAACCGGATTGAGCCGTTCTGGTCCGTTTTGAGCTTATCAAAACCGGTTTGAGATGGTCTAAGAGCCGGTCTGGTCGCGGTTTGATCTGGTATAGGCCGGTCTGGTCCGGTTTGATCCGGTTGAGCCAGTCTGGTTCGGTTTGAGCCGGTCAAAAGTGGTCTGAGCCAGTCTGGTCCTGTTTTAGTTGGTCTGGTGGGGGTTGACCCGGTCAAAACCGTTTCAGCCTGTCTCGTCCGGTTTCAGCCGGTCTGGTCGGGTTTGAGCTGTTGAAAACCGGTTTGAGCCGGTCTGGTCCTGTTTGAGTTGGTTTGATCTGGTCAAAATCGGTTTGTGCTGCTGTGGTCCGATTTGAGCCGGTCAAAACCGGTTTTTGAGCCGTTCTATTGCTGTTTGAGTCCGGTTTGAATGGGTCTGGTCCAGTTTTAGCTGGTCTGGTAGGGTTTGAGCCGGTCAAAATGGGTTTGAGACGATCTGGGTCTAGTTTGAGTCCGGTATGAGCTGGTCAAAACCCGTTTGAGCCAGTGTGGTCCTGTTTCAGTCTGGTTTGAGTTGGTCAAATTCGGTTTGTGCTGCTCTGGTCCGATTTGAGCTGGTCAAAACTGGTCTGAGACGTTCTGGTCCGGTTTGAGTGCGGTTTGAGCTGGACAACAACAGTTTGAGACGGTCTGGAATGGTTTGATCCGGTTTAAGCCGGTCTGGTCCAATTTGAATCGTTTGAGCCGATATGGTCCGGTTTGAGCCATTCAAAACGGGTTTGAGCCGGTCTGGTCAGGTTTGAGGCCGGTTTGAGCTGGTCAACACCGGTTTGAGCCCGTCTGTTCCAATTTGAGTCAGGTTTGAGCCAGTCAACACCGATTTGATCCGTCCTGGTTTGGTTTGAGTCCAGTTTTGAGCTAGTCAGGTCCGGTTTGAGTAGGTCAAAACCGGTTTGAGCCTTTCGGGTCCATTCTGAGCGGATCAAAACGGTTTGAAATGGTCTAAGAGCCGGTCTGGTCCGGTTTAAAGCGGTTTAAGCCAGTGTGGTCCGGTTTGATCTGGTTCAGCCGGTCTGGTCCGGTTTGATCCGGTTCAGCTGGGTCTGGTTCGGTTTCAGCCGTTCAAAAGTGTTCTGAGCCAGTCTGGTCCGGTTTTAGTTGGTCTGGTCGGGGTTGACCGGTCAAAACCGGTTTCAGCCGGTCTCGTCCGGTTTCAGCCGTCTTGTCAGGTTTGAGTCGGTCAAAACCGGTTTGTGCCGTCTGGTCTGATTTCACCTGGTTAAAACCGGTTTGAGGCGGTCTCATCCCAATTCAGCTGGTCTGGTCGGGTTTTGAGCCGTTTAAAACCGGTTTGAGCCGGTCTGGTCCGGTTTGATCTGGTTTCAGTGGTTCTGGTTCGGTTTGATCCGGTTTGAGTCGGTCTGCTCTGCTTTGATCTGGGTGAGCCAGTCTGGTCTGGTTTGAGCCGGTCCAAACCGGTTTGAGCAGGTCTCGTCCAGTTTCAGCCGGTCTGGTCGGGTTTGAGCTGGTCAAAACCGGTTTGAGCCGTTGTGGTCCTGTATGAGTCTGGTTTGACATAGTCAAATTCGGTTTGTGCTTCTCTGGTCCGATTTGAGCCAGTCAAAACCGGTCTGAGCCATTCTGGTCCGGTTTGAGTGCGGTTTGAGCCGGACAACACCAGTTTGAGACGGTCTGGAACGGTTTTGATCCGTTTAAGCCGGTCTGGTTCCTGTTTGAACCGGTTTGAGCCCGTCTGAACAGGTTTGAGCCGGTCTGGTTCGTATTGAGCGGATGAAAACCGGTTTGAGACGGTCTAAGAGCCGGTCTGGGCTATCCTGAGTGTGCATTCCATGAGTGAGCGCTCTCCTGAGTGTGCACCCGTCTGTGTGAGGACTCCCCTGAGTGTGCACTCCCCTGAGTGTGCGCTTCCAAGGGCGAGCACTCCCCTGAATGAGCACTCCCCTGAGTGCGCACTCCCCTGAATGCGGACTTGCCTTTGTGAAGAGACCCCTGAGTGTTCACTCCCCTGAGTGTGCACTCCCCTGAGTGTTCGCTCCCCTGGGTGTGCACTCCACTGAGTGAGCGATCCCTTGAGTGTGGAATCCTCTGAGTTTGCACTCGCCTGAGTGAGGACTCCCCTGAGTGTGCACTCTGCTGAGTGTGAACTCGCCTGAGTGAGGATTCCCCTGAGTGTGTACTCAACTGAATGAGCACACCCCTGAGTGTACACTCCCCTTAATGTGCTCTCCCCTGAGTGTGCACTCGTCTGAGTGAGGACTACTGAGTGAGAACTTGCATGAGTGAGGACTCCCCTGAGTGTGCACACCCCTGAGTGCATGCTCAACTGAGTGTGCACTCCCTTGAGTGCGCACTCCCCTGAGTGTGCACTCGCCTGAGTGAGGACACCCCTGAGTGTGCACTCCCCTGAGTGTGAACTCAACTGAGTGAAGACTCCCCTGAGTGTGCACTCCATTGAATGTGCACTCCCCTGAGTGTGCTCTGCCCTGAGTGTGCACTCCCTTGAGTGTGCACACCCCTGAGCGTGCACTCGCCTGGGTGTAGACACCCTTGAGTGTACACACCCCTGAGTGTGCATTCCCCTGAGTGTTCACACTTCAGGGTGTGCACTCCCCTAAGTG